>NC_137075.1:103204192-103549033 GCF_951640355.1 Cnephaeus nilssonii | reverse complement strand
CCATTTCCTATTTTTCCTACAAAAAAGATCTAACTGTAGGATGGCATTATACTTGAGGTTTCCCTCTGAGAGCCAACTCTCCCCATTTGCCAATTGGTATTAAGGCCAAACCTAAATGCAGAAAAAAAATCAGGCGCTTTCTAAGGTTTGTGGGTCAAACTTATCCCAATTCTTTTTTTAAAAAAATTTCTTTATTGATTAAGGTATTACATATGTGTCCTTATTCCCCTATTACCCCCCCTAAGCGCCCCCCCCATTCATGCCCTTACCCCCCTGTTGTCTGTGTCCGTTGATTAGGCTTATATGCATGCATACAAGTCCTTTGGTTGCTCTCTCCCCCTTACCCCCACCGTCCCCTACCTTCCCTGAGGTTTGACGTTCTGATTGATGTTTCTCTGTCTCTGGATCTGTTTTTGTTCATCAGTTTATGTTGTTCATTATCCCAGTTCTTGAGGATACATCCTAATGCACTGTCTCTTTGTCGCGTAGAGAACACGCTTCCCATCTGAAAGAAAGAAGAAGAAAGAAAAAGAGGTGCCCAAGGATGTCTCCTGTATCCATTGTCTTACAAAGACGTCCTTGCCAGTGAGGCGTCCCCCACCTGGCCAGGGCTGAAGGGAGTCCCCACTGTCAAACTAGGAGTGAGGGGTTCCTTGCCCACGTACGGCCACAAACCAGGTTGCCAGGTGGACTAGCCGCACTGACCACCAGGGTGATGACCCGAGGTCACACAGAGGCCACCGGCTTCCCTCCTGTGAAGCGTGCATACCCCGTGTCTTGCTCTCAGGTCCCTCGTCTGTGATTTAAAGGGCCCGAGTGGCTGTAATGTTTTGAATTACCCACTGAACTGGATGGGTTGGAGGGCCTGCTGAACTGAATTTCCGAGGGGTCTACTCTAGGATGAGGACTTAAGAGAGTTTACACAGTACCCTGAACCCTGGTTTGGCCAATATCCAGGGATTCAAGGAAAAGTATAAAGATCTCTGGTCCCCACCCCTTGTATGCCCTCGTCATTAAAGGATTCGTCCTCTACCTGATTTTATATTTTAAACTCCCTGCTCACTGGCTTAACTTTTAGTTTTTACCGACCCTTAATTTCTGCTGTTTTATTTTCAAACCTTAAAAATGTCACCTTTTAAACTGGGCAACCTCCTTGGTTGTGTCTCCGCTGGGAGAGGGGTATGCTCGTTGACTTTACAGGGAACTACAAAGGCATACCTTTTTAGTTTTTTTATTAACGGTGTATGTTGGAGGAAGAGATTTTTAAACTTTCTTTTTAAAGCTTATTTTATTCAGGTATGCTAATATGTATTTTAGTTATTGTTTCTGATTAATAATTTCCTGAAGTTTTACTAGCACCTTTTAGTTCAAACATATGACCTACTTAGGAGCCTGCAATTTAGAGTAAGTCAGAATCCTGTTCATGGGTTTTTCTAAATGCACCAAAGTAAGGCAATGGCTGTCCAATGACAAAATTCAAAAGTGGCATAGTTATACATTTGTTTAAAATGCAATTGATAAAACCTTTGCTTTATAATATTCTGAGACAACAACCTTCTAGTACAGCAAACAATTTGTATATAAAAAATATAATGTGGCACATGGCTTATTGCAGACGGTGTATTAAGCATTGAAAACAATTTATAAATCCCAATAAAAGAAACGTAAAACCCCAGATTGTCACTGGCAGACACAGAGAATTATCACGCTTGCCCTTTTCCCCTGAAAGTTTCCTGTTTGAACTTGGCTTTGAATCTGTGTAATCTTTCTTTTTTCCTGAAGCAGACTGAAATTCTATAACATTCAAAGAATATGTATTTTCAATAGAACGTTGCTATTAATTTTTATTTGGCAGAGTTTCCTCATGCAATTTCAAGTACATTGCACTGGTCTAATTTAGTTCCAAGATATTTCTTTTTGGGGAGAGAGAATAGATATTTGCATCACCTCAGGGCCCTTGAGATATCACAAAGCTGTCTCTCAGTTAAATTCTTGAAATATTACACTTGGAAAAGCTGTCAAATATACCCAATTTAAAGATTATTAAAGCTTCAACTGGTTTTGCTGAAGCCGGTTTGGCTCAGTGGATAGAGCGTCGGCCTGCGGACTGAAAGGTCCCGGGTTCGATTCCGGTCAAGGGCATGTATCTTGGTTGCGGGCACATCCCCAGTAGGGGGTGTGCAGGAGGCAGCTGATCGATGTTTCTCTCTCATCGATGTTTCTAACTATCTCTCTCCCTTTCTCTCTGTAAAAAATCAATAAAATATATATTTTTAAAAAAAAGCTTTCCGGGCGAGGCCGCGGGCCCCTGGATCCGGGCGAGCCTGGGCCCCGGGTCCGGGCGAGGCCGCGGGCCCCGGAGCCGGGCGAGCCTGGGCCCCGGGTTCGGGCGAGGCCGTGGGCCCCTGGATCCGGGTGAGCCTGGGTCCCGGGTCCGGGTGAAGCCGTGCCCCCCCTGGGTCCGGCCGAGACCAAACCAGAGGGAGTCGGACCTGCATTATCACCATTTGTCCACCATCCAGAGCTGAGGGGTCAGTGCCGACATGTACTCATAAGGAACTGGTGGACATTGATATTGGGTCTCAAAAGAACTGTTGGTCCAGAAAGAAACTCAGTACAGACTGATTTTTTGCCTGTCAGCATAACTATTATTGCCCGTCGCACATTCAATTCTTATAAGTACATCTCTAGTGACACATGATTTCGCTCATCTAGGGGAAATGATGAACAACATGGACTGATGAACAAGAACAGAACCAGAAACAAGGAGGCACCGATCGGACTATCGGGCCTCAGAGGGAGGATAGGGGAGGGTGGGGGGAGAAGGGAGAGATCAACCAAAGGTCTTGTGTGCATGCATAAGAGCCTAACCAATGGTTAAGTTCAACAGGGGGTTGGGGCATCCATGGGGAGGGGTGTGGGATGGGAATGGGGGGATGAGGACAAATATGTGACACCTTAATCAATAAAGAAATTTAAAAAAAAAAAAGCTTAAACTGGTTTTAATATTAAAGATTTGGTCTTGACCACAGAATTAATTATTTTCAATTTGGCCATTACATTTTTATATCTTAGTCACATCACAGATGTGATATACTTTGTATGTCACAGAGGAAATGCTGGGAGGACACACCTACCGCCTGTCCATTCCCTTGCTGCCGTGCCCCCAAGGGTGCAGAAGCCGCCAAGCTGTGATCACCTCATAGTTAACCTTAGTTCCCGCTTCTGCAGGGCCTGCGGGGTTTGTGACATCACAGGCAGGTGAGGACTGGGCCGACCCAGCACAGCCAAGGGTTCGGCGAGCCTGAGGGAGGGCCGGTGAAGGATGAAGAAAAGACAGACAAAGAGAATAAGCTGGGTCTGGGTGGATCTTCTGTGCCTGGCTGAGGCCACAGAACAGACCCAGACTGCAAAGCTGATGCTTTATTTATAGTCAGGGGCAAACAAGGTAATTTACAATGTTCTTGTAAGTTCCACTTGTTTTGGCAGCACTTGCTGCATCTCCCACAGCCCATTAGCTACCCAGGATAGATCTAGGGAGCAGTCACAAGATCAAGCTTAATTATGCTAAGAGGACTGTGCCCTCCAAGCTGGGACTTGTTTGCGACTTTGCCAGCAGGTCAGTCCGAGGCTTAACCCTATAACCGCTCCCTACAGAGGACCACCTGGTCCCCGGTTCCCATTAATATCTATGTTGCCTACCGGATGTTTAATGGACATGATGCTGGGCGGGGTTTTGCCAATTTCCCCCGCCCTGCCCCTTTTCTAAGCGCCTGCACAGGTTCGGCCAGTGCCGCCTCCTATTTTGCCGCTTTTGGGACCAAAAGCCACTTGTCGAAGTAAAACTGCTCTTTTTTTTTTTTTTTTCCCCTCCTCCCGCCTTATCCCAGGCGGGGAAGACAATGGTTTGTCAGCCACAGGTAGGCTACATCTTTAGCTAGTGGTCTTTCTTTAAACTTCCCTGGGTTAACATATATGTAACCTTCACAGATTTACCCTTTAAAATTAGGCTTAGAATCTTAAAATCTTCACCTAGCAGAACAACCTCTGGTTCTGAGAGACACAAAGCCTACGCGGAGCAGAGACAGAGGGCTGTCTATGTTCATAAAGACGGCGAAGAGCAAACCGAGCTGGCAAAGCAATCAGTAACCAAGGTACGTCGCAGACAAAGAGACTCTCAAGATTCAAACCCTGCCACGTGTTCCTCCTGTCCACAAGCAGCTGGACCCAAGCAAAGTGGGACGTGCCCTATCTTTAAACAGACTGATGGAAACATCAATAGAAACACTCTTATACACAATATTTACAGGTGCGCACAATCCACAGACACTCCACAAAGCACTCCATTAAAGAGGCAATGTCTCTCGTCCCGGGTTTGGGACTGACCCTCCCCAGAACCTCAGCATCCTTCCAATGGACTATTTTGGCCATGTGGCTTGCCTGGTTGCCTCGCATTCCCCTTGTGTCATTTTCGCCATTTTCTAAAGAAAAACCGTCTGGGGCCTATTCTATAGCATCCGTGAAGAGATGGGGCTCAGACCAAGAGGCCACCCAAAATCGGGCGGGGCGCCTCCCCTTGAACTAGCCTTCCCCTCTACAGGGGTATAGGAAGTCCCGGAAGTGTCCCTACTTTGTGAGAAATGGCTTACCTACCCAAATTTCAAACGATGGACTGGGAAATAAAAACATGGCGAAAATGAGACTTTTAAGAACACTCCCAAGAGTGTGCGACCATTTTACAGAATCACAATGAAGGCGAGCGCGAGTGACCTAGTAATTAATGGGCTAACTTAACCGCTGTGTCTGGCTGTAATGCTGAATTCTCTGAAAGGCTAAAACTTCCACAGGGGTGGTGGCAGAAGCGGCTAAGGGCTGTGGTTAATTCCTGTTATGCCTGATGGGAAGATCTGGGGCCATGCTCACATGTCAGGAGTGGAAACCAGTTGGCTGGCTCTCCCTTTCCTTTCTTTATTTTAAAAAGTATATATTTTATTGATTTTTACAGAAAGGAAGGGAGAGGGATAGAGAGTCAGAAACATCAATGAGAGAGAAACATCAATCAGCTGCCTCCTGCACACCTCCTACTGGGGATGTGCCCACAACCAAGGTACATGCCCTTGACTGGAATTGAACCTGCGACCTTTCAATCTGCAGGCCGACGCTCTATCCACTGAGCCAAACCGGTTAGGGCTGGCTCTCCCTTTCTTAACTCTTGCCTAGAAGTTTTCCCCAGGACCCTTACTATAAAGGACCGCACAAATGGAGACTTAGGATTTCAAGCTTAGTGGGTCCTGGACCGCGGAGGCAGCAGTCTTGGCTGGATACTATTTGACCTGACTGAGGTAGAAAGCAGAAGAAAAAGGCAGATGATTCTCCAATTAAAACCAGCTTGGGATCTGGGCCAGGGGAGTGGACATATGTAGTGGGTCAGAAAGGTGCTGTGTTTTTGGAACCGTGTCTCAGTTTCTCTCCCAGCTATCTAAGACAGCCGCGAGGACCCGGGATGCTGGGTGACCAACCCTTGTATGCATCCCCTGGACAGGTCAGAATTTAATTACATGTGTTGTTAAAACCCAATGAGGGGGTCTACACGCTATGGGGAGTCTCCCCAAGCACCCCCACTGTGGCTCTTACTCACGTAAGAACAGCCGAGAATCCCAGAAGCGGGGTGGCGGGGGTGTAGAATTGTCTCTTTGATCTTCGGAGCTGGGCAGGGACCCAAGTACTCATGTAGTTGATGGCTGGGCTTTGATTTGTGACTGGCGGAAGCTTAACGCTCTAACCCGACCCGGCACCAGTTTATCCTTCCATGGGAGACTTTTATTTTGTAGCAGCAGTTGCCCTAGTGGCTTTCACTTGACTGACCCATGCCTGCTTTGTTTTTGGCCCTGGAGAATACATCCAGAAAGGAGCAGTGAAAGAGAGAGAGAGAGAGAGAGAGAGAGATATGCTCGCTTTTTAGATGGCAGCCAAGTTTAAGTGACTGTGAGCAGCCATCAGTCTCCAAAATCATTTAAGAGACAGAAAAGGGACAGAGAGACAGACTCTGAGGCTACTCCCCATTCGACGTGAAGAGGGTTGACTGACTTACGGAGAAATTCCCGGCCAACGCACCATTTTGCAACTGAATTTTTGGACTGGAACCCGGATTCTTTGTCCGCCAGAGTCAAAGAATGGATCCACAGACAGAGAGTAGTATAGCAAAGGTGGAGATTTATTGAAGAACAAGTGGAGAGAGGGAAAGAGTCCCACAGAATGGACTGCCATGTGGGGTGGGGGAAAAGGTCCCACTGAGTTCCTTTTCCCTGTGGCTTATAAAGGCTTCAGATCCTGGTGCCTTGATATCCCCTCTGATTGGTCCCTATTCCCTTAGACTGGTTACTATAGTAACTCCTGAACTCAAAGGCCAAACACCACATGGGACATATGATGCCCTCCTCCCTCATTGTTCTTTTCTTTCTGGTTTTCTTCCTTCTTCTTTATTTTGTAAATATAGACCTTTTGGGCTACTTCCAGCTCCCTTGTCTTATGTAAATGCAACTGCTGCTGCCCCCTGCACCTGGCTTCCTTGTGTTATGGAGATGTACCTTCTCCCAGTCTGTAGCTCTGTGTTTTTCCATGGACCCCAATTCTAAAAATCCCCTAAGCCTGCCTATGTTCCCCTAACATTCCTGTTTCAGTTGCACTGTACAAACAGCACTGCAACGGGCCCGGTAGCTGGCAGGGGAGAATAATCCGTGCAGAATTGCTGGTGTCTGACCCAGTTTTCCTGTAAGTCAGTCACCCTACAATAAGTTCTGCTGTGTTCTATTGGAGTCACCTGCTTTGGCTTTCAGTCTGAGGATACCTTCTGGTTCCGGTGGCCGTTATACCTGTGCCCCGCCATCAGACAGTCCCGACTCCCTGGGGCCCCTTGGGAAGGGGCCCAGCAGCCTGGGACACAGTAGGCACTCAATAGTTGAGCTTCAGAAAGCTCCTGGGAGCGAGGCCCCATCTGGGTGATGCCTGCAGGGGTCCAGGTGAAGGCTCTGGTGCAGGCGCTCGGCCACGGGCTTCCAGCTTCCAGCTTCGAGGTGGGGCCACTTTGGAGGGAGCCAGTGTTCAGGCTGGAGCTTTTGGGGTTTAGGTGTTATGGAAGACTGGAGAAAAACCAAGCAACGCTTAGAGAAATGACTTTACCCAGCTTTATTACACCGGCGGACTCAGAGGAGGTTGTCTCTCAAATTCTTTTTTTTTTAAAATAAAATATATTTTACCCATTTCTTACAGAGAGGAAGGGAGAGGGATAGAGAGCCAGAAACATCGATGAGAGAGAAACATCAATCAGCTGCCTCCTGCACACCCCCCATTGGGGATTGAGCCCGCAACCAAGGCACATGCCCTTGACCAGAACCGAACCCGGGACCCTTCAGTCAGTAGGCCGACGCTCTATCCACTCAGCCAAGCCGGTTAGGGCTTGTCTCTCAAATTCTGAGCAAAACAATCTGGGGGAAGCTTTTCTTTTATATCTTTTCTATTGTCCTTGTCTCCTAAATATGGGGTTTCCGGTCCCTTTCGCAAGTTTTCGGAAGAGCCCTATGTATGCTGAGCAGATGTCTCGCAGGAAGCGTGCAGCCTTGAGAGTACAACGTGGTTCAGCGGCCCTGAGCACAGATAACTAACAGACACCTGGCATGGGGGTGGCTCGGCACAGCGGCGGAGCCGTTTGCCAGGTCAGACCGTTAAGCTTATTTTCCCTATCATTAGAGCAAGCATGTTTTACAGACGCTAATCATAGCAGAATTAATTCACAGAACAAAGAACCTTCTGTCCAGTGGAAATTTCAAACAGCCGTTTTTATAAAACGGAGGTTACTATGCTTCATTCCCCACTGGTTTTATCAAATCATTGACTCTTGTGGGCCATTATTGGGGATGGGCTTATAGCGACCCCCGAGATCAGCCTTTTGCCTTCTCATAGGGACCAAGGTCCCGTGTGTGGGGAGCAGTGCAGGGGTGGCCTGTGCCGCAGGGAGGAAGGGGTGAAGGCAGGCACTGGGCGAAGATGGGGTTACCTGGGTGCACTGCTGGGTTACAGAACTGCAAAACCTCGTTTCCCCTTAAACGCTCTCCCTTCCAAGGACTCTGAGTAAATAGACACCAGCAGCAAAAGAGACTTTCTTTCATTTAGTAGCAAAAAATGTTAACATGTCCATAGTTCTGATTTCTCTTATTGTTGTTTTGCATTGGCATTGTTTTGTTATTATTTAATAGCCAGAGTTTTGCTCTTGACATTCAAGTTTTGAAAATGATAACATGTATGTAGTTTAGTTTTGCATTGGCAAAAAAAGTAAAAAAAAAAATAAATAAAAAATAAAAATAAAAAGTTGTTTCTTCAGAAAAAAAAAAGAAAAGGAAAAAAAAAGCTCTTCCTCACGAGCTGTGTCTCTGGGCCCCCGGAGGGAGAATCCTCCATCAGGTGGCAGAGACGGTGACAGCGCTGCGCTGTGCCCGGCGTGGGGACAGGCAGACACTCCTCCCTGACTCGGGGCTTCCCGGCCGTCGGGGAGAAACCAGAGAGGGAAAAAATAAAGTCATCGCCAAGCAAAGGAGCTCGCGAGGCCCCATCTGCGAGCCTGCGCGGTGTCAGCCAGGCTTCTGTGTCCGTTGTTCTGTTTCATTTCCTGAGGATAAAATTACAGCACAGCGCAGTGCTTTCTCAAACTCCTCGTGCTCCTGAGTCCCGGACACCCCGCTCCCAAGGGAGCGCCCCCTGCAGGGCGCTCCTCAGACCCCAGCCTTTAAGGGGCAGGAGGGCCCAAGGCCAGAGCAGCAGGAGCACAGCGAGTGGGGAGGGAGGGACACGGGGTGGGGGTGGGGGCGGGGGGAGGGTACAAGCAGTGAAGCCAGGTTACTGAAAAGTGTGGGGTTGAGTTTTTATTTTGTACGGCTTTTATCATTTCTGACACAGGATAGGCTCAGTGTGGGAAAATTAGAAACACCAGCGGGGAAAGACAGTCACCTCTGGCCCGGCCAGCATGGCTCAGTGCTTGAGCGGCGACCTATGAACCAGGAGGTCAGGGTTCGATTCCCAGTCAGGGCACATCCCTGGGTGGCAGGCTCACTCCCCAATGTGCAGAGTGCAGGAGGCAGCCAATCAATGATTCCCTCTCATCACTGATGCTTCTATCTCTCTTTCCCTCTCTGAAATCAATAAAAAAATATTTTTAAAAAGATTATGTTTCTGAGAAAAAAAAGAAAGAAAGAAAGAAAGAAAGAAAGAAAGAAAGAAAGAAAGAAAGAAAGAAAGAGAAAGAAAAAGCCGCCTCTGTCCTCCTACCCTAACCTGTAGAATTCAGTGAAGGAGGCGGTCTGGACCGGGGCCCGGGGCAAGGCTGGCGCTCAGGGTGCCGCGGGGTGAGTGGGGGTGGGGTGGTTGAGGACCAGCTGTGTGGACCGGGGGACCTGGGCTGTGCAGGGCCAGGGCCGGACGGGCAGGGTCTCGACACCTCTGCAGGAAACGGAAGACCAGAACTGATTTCTATGTTATAAAAGCAGCGTCACCTCCGTGTAAAAAGGAGTTAGTTTAATGAATCAGGGAGGAACTGAAGGTTTCCGTGAGAACCCCTGGGCCAGTGAGGGAGAATCTGGGACCCACAGGTCCCCTCTGGCTGCTGAGGACGCAGGGAGCAGGTGGGTGGCTTTGTGGCGAGGGGCTGGGGACCCGCTGCGGGTGGGTGTGGCCTAGCCTTGAGCAGAGCTGCCTGCTGGCGTCCCTTTCTCCTGGGGAGTAACTGTTTGCTGTGTGGATGTCTCCCTGGCCCCTCGTCCAGTCTCTCCTGGCGTGTCCTGGCCTCCCCACTGAGCCAGTCTGCCCTGGGCCTCGGTGATGGAGGGCCTGGGACCACCTGGGGACAGCCAGCCACTGTCCTGGGGCCCTCAGCCCCCGTCCACGGTACCTAGAGGTCTCTCCTTGGGTAGATTTTGAGGAATTCACGTCTCTTCCCTTGAACTGAGTCAATCCCGAAGTTGTAGCCACGCTGGGTGGGCATCTTGCTTCCTTGTTCTGGAAGCGTTCCGGTGGCCGAGGGCTACCTGCCCAGGCGTGCTGGGGCCTCCCTCCCGGTGCTCCGGGCCATTCTGAACCCACCCCGCCGGCCGGGCCAGGAGGCCGAAGGGAGGCCAGCTCCGCCAGATGAGGTGACCAGAAACCCAAGATGGGCAGCGATATAAATAGACACTTGGCAAATGCTTCGGGTCTAAAAATAGAACTAAGGGGGGCCTGCCTGGGGGAGGCCCTGACTGGCCAGAGGGCCACAGGAGTGGTCCCCAACTTGAGTCGGGGCTGGTCAGGACACGAGGGCCAGGCCAAAGGCGCTCAGCCGAGTGTCCCGGACACAGTGCGCGCCGGCTGTGCACTCAGCTGTCCGTGCCACCCACAGGCCTCGCGGAGCCCACCCTCTGGGCCAACCCCAGGCTGGCGCTGGGGCCTGGCGTGAGCTGGCCCGGCTGTGCCCTCTCTAGGGGCCCCCACTTCGCCTGGGTGGAGGATGGCTGGATGACCACGCTGCCCCTGGCCGGCAGGCAGTGTGAGCAGGCACCCGAGGCCACTGGCCAGAGGAGGGCAGTGTGCCCTCGCCTGAACCCGGGCTGAGTTGGTAGGTGCCTTGGCCTTGGCACCGCCGGGAAGTGAGAATGGGCGAGGTCAGGAGCAGGCGAAGGCTGGCCACAGACACAGCAGGACACAGACACAGCAGGACACAGACACAGCAGGACACAGACACCGGCTGGCCCTCCTCTGTCCACCGCAGCCACAGCCCTGGGGCTGAGACGGAAGCAGGTCTGCAGCGCGGCCATGGCTGGGTGTCCCAGACACACCGATGAGGAAAAGAAGCAAATCGCCCAAAGATAGGAAAACGGAAACATGCCGGCCTCCCGCAGGAAGCCGGTCCGGCCGGGGCTCGGGGCTCTCCCTGTCTGTGGTGGCTGCGTCTCAGCCGTCTGGATTTTAAAAAGAACTGGCAGTTATTCTTTTTGTTACAAACTGTGAAGATGCATTCAGGGTTGTCAAGTTCCCCCAGGGCGCCCGCACCAGCACGGCCGGCCCTCAGCCCAGCGGGCTCGGCAGCGCCAGAGCACCAGCGTCCTCCTTCCCGGACAGAGCCTTTCGGTGGGGTCCAGGCTGGAGCTGTTTGTGTGATGTCTGTCTCCCTCTAGAGGACGGCCTGGCCTCCTTGCTGGGGCTGGGTGGGGCGGAACATGTGGGTGAAGGAGGAAGAGGCCTAAAGCATGCCTAACTGCTTGTAATAACACTCCCCCTCCCAGCGGGCGACCCTGGGCTCTGTCTCCTGCCATCCATGCAAGACTCAGAAAGGTCACTCCACTGACCCCAGATCACACAGCCGGGGGAGGTGGAGCCAGGAGCCAAACCCAGCTGGAGTATTCCCCTCAAACCATGTGAGGCTCTCCTCCGCTCAGATCCCAGCCTCCCCAGCTACCAGAGGCTTTACCATCTACTGAGTCAGGTCAAGCCGGTGTGAACAGCTGACTCTGCCCAAGGTCCATCCATCTGTGTGTCCATCTATCATCCAACCCTGCATCCATTGATCCATCCATTGATCCATCCACCCATCCACCCACCCATTCATCTACCCACCCACCCACCCATTCATCCATCCATCCACCCACCCATCCATCCATCCATCCATCCATCCATCCATCCATCCATCCATTCATCCATCCATCCATCCACCCACCCACCCACCCATCCACCCATCCACCCACCCACCCACCCACCCATTCATCCATCCATCCACCCATCCCATCCACCCATCCACCCATCCACCCACCCATCCACTCATTCATCCATCCATCCATCCATCCATCCATCCATCCATCCACCCACCCACCCACCCACCCATCTCTTCACTGATGTTTTCATGCACTTATTCACTGGGCCTCCCCAGGGTGCCTGCCCTGTGCTGCGTGCTGAGGGCTCAGAGACAAATCTGGCTGGACTCTGCCGGCCAGAAGCTCACCGCTGGGTGGGGGGACATGTAGACCTGCCCAAACCAGCCTAAAGGGAGAGGCGGTGGGTTTTCTGTTCTGCTGTGGAGAAGGCCGTTTGTTTGGGAGACAAAGGGCAGGTGAAACTTGGCTGCAGTGACCGAGAAAACACGCTCTCAAGTGTCAGCTTCTTGGGCTGCCTTTTCTAACGCCCCGCCCCCTCCTCCCCCCACCCCCCGCCCCCGCGCCCCTGTCCCTACCCTATTCTACATCTCTCTTTGGTCCTTACCACCATCAGGCAGACTCTGTATTTTTATTTATTTGTTGGTGTCTGTCTCCCCACCTAGAACAGAAGATCCATGGGGCAGGGGCATTTGCCTGAGTTTATTGCTGTGGTCTGGTGCCTGGAATGGGGCATGTAGTAGGCATGCTGTGTTTGTGGCATGAGGGGAGGGTCAGGGTGGAACCAGACTGTTGTCCAGGGGGGAGATGATGCAGCCGGGAGCCGTGCAGATGGATTGTGAAATGGATCTGAACATAAACTTCAGAGGTCTGACCACAGGACTGGGTGCCTCCCTGGATGTAGGGTGCAGAGGGAAAGGCATTCAGGGCAATTTCTGGGTTCCTGGCTCAGGTGCCAGGGGGTGAGTGGTACTTACCACATTAGATGCTCTTCAGGAATCACGGGACTAAACAGCTCCCTGTTCTGTCAGTTTGACAACATTCTTCAAGCTCCCTCATCACGCAAGGTACTGGCCTTCCAAGTGTAGCATCTGCAAATGAACCTAAGCTCCCACTGTATTTGCCCTGCTCCTAACAGGACTGTCACCTCCTTCCGTCTGGAACCTATGCTCCTATGAATGCAGCCGTTGCATTTGGCTGGCCACTCCCACTGGAGCTTGCCCTAAGCGGTCACAGGTGTGAGGCAGGCACTATCGTCATTTCGTGGATGCAGAAACGGAGGCACAGAATGGTCAGGGAGCTTGCCCAAGGTTTCAGAGCTGACACGAGTGACAGAGGTGGGATCCGAACACAGGCAGCTTGGCTCCTAACCAGACAGAGCTGCTTCTCTCTAAAGTCCAGGACAGGCATCAGAACTGGCCTTGAACGGGCCACATCCTGCCCTTTGCCCTCTGCCGTGGCAACTGCTCCTGGCAACTCGTGTCCTCCCCTCAAAAATGGCTGGGCAGCCGCCAGCGAAGCTGCCCTCTGTCAACTCAGCCTGTTCAGGGCTGGCCTGCAAGTCCACCCACCAGGACACGTGGCCCTGCCCTGAGGGCCACCCTCCCCGGTCCGGCCAGATTTCTGGTCAGGGGACACCCTGGGCAAGTTCACGGCTCTCTGGGCCTCAGGGTCCTCGCAGGGCTGCAATGATTTCGAGCCACAAGCCGATGGAATCGGCCTCCTGTTGGAGCAGCTCCTAGTTTGGTTAGAGGCCAAACAGTGGGCCCCACAGGGCTTGGTCCGCTCGCTCAGCAAGCTCTGCTCAGCGCTGGGTCTGCGCTGGGGCAGGGGACTCAGAGTGGAGGCAAACTTCGCTGGGGCCCTGCGGGCAGGGACAGTGCGGACCAGGGCAGTGTGGAACCGACAGTGGGCCGTGACTGGTGTTCATGCCGCTCCCAGGAGGGCTCTGGCCAGCCTTCTGGGAGCCAGGCGTCAGTGGCCCACGCCCCCACCCCTCCCTACCAACTAGACGCCTTGAGGACTGGGCTTGGGCCTTATTTGCCTCAGTGCAGCCTCAGCTCTGATAGTGTTTGTTGAATGAATAAGTGAGGGAGCTTTAAAAAAAACATCCTCGCCCGAAGATATTTTTTGCATTGATTTTTAGAGAGAATGGAAGGGAGGGGGAGAGACAGAGACAAACACTACTGTGAGAGAGACACATCGAATAGTTGTCTCCCACATGCCCCTGACCAGAGCCGGGAGCCTGCAACCGAGGTACGTGCCCTTCACTGGAGTCGAACCTGGGACCCTTCAGTACGCAGGCCGATGCTCTAGCCACTGAGCCAAACTGGCCAGGGCAAGTGAGGGAGCTTTGTGGGTTTCCTGAGCAGGAATCACTCCAGGGGAGTCAGGGAGGCCCAAGATACCAATGAGGTGTGAGCTGGGGCTGGAGGGGCAGGGACATCCAGCCCCGCCCCTGGGCCTCCCCGGAGGTGTCTGAATGTGGTCTGGGGCCCAGGCCTGCAGGTGCGGACAGCGGTCCTGTGTCCCCAGAGCCTGACCGCTCCCGTGGCCGCTCTCTACTGCCCACAGCTGGGTCCTGAGGGCACTGGGACAAGGGGCATTTGGGGGTGGGGTGGGCGGGAATCCAGGTGGGCATCGACCTGCCTGCTTCCCAGCACAACCTCTGCCTTCTGGGCCACTGGCCAGCAGCTCCTGCTTCCTGCCCCCGCCCCCCGCAGGTATTTAAGGTCTGAGAGGACCTGACCGGTTGTTGTTGGTGGCATCAGACTGCTCTCAGGAGGGAGACCCACGTTTCCATGGATTTTGTTGCTGGAGCCATCGGAGGTAACAGACAGGGGCAGCAGGGCCTTGTAGGGGGCTGTTGCTCCTGGGGGTACCCGGAGGATGCTCTGTCCTAGCGGGGGGGCCTCTGGAAGACATGGGGTTTGAGGAGTCTCCCCAGAAGTGGCTGGGACCTGGTGTGGGCATGGGTGCTGGGTGATAGGAGGACAGAGCTGGTTCCTGGGAAACTCCAGCGGCAACACAGAGCTGGGTGCAGGTGCGGGGGGGCGGGGGCGGTGAGTCTGCACTGGCCTGGGGGGCCCAGCTGGGGAGGCTGAGGGGCATTTCGGGGGGAGCCTTAGGGGCAGAGGGTGGTCTTTGCCTGGGCCAAGAGGAGGCTGGGAGTGACCAGCACAGAGGACCGGCTGAGCCGGGAAAGGACCAGAGGCTCCAGGAGAGGTGGACAGTGAGGACAATGCTGCCTGGAAGCTGTGGGCCGAGGAGGGGAGGGCCTGTCCCCGCCCCAGCCCCGCCCCAGCCCCACCTGCCCAGCCACCGTGTGCAACTATTTCTGGGGAAAGGGCTCATTGCGAAAGACCCAGACGGGTAACTGGCCCATTGGGAAACAGGCTCATTCGGGCTCTGAATGCTCCCAGCCACCCACCTTGCAGGTGGTGGAGGCTGTTTTGGGCCGGGCACCCTTGGCCTTGCTTATCATGTGAAACAGCAGTGGGCTCCTGTCCAGACTTCTGGGAACGGTGTGGGAGGGGAGGGGAGCAGCGCCAAGCCAGGTAGACCAGGGCTCTGAGCCCATCCAGGGGCTTGCTGAGGTCCTACTGTGTGCAGGGACTGAGGCCAGCTGCTGCCCTGGACATCAGCCCCCTAAGGAGGAGGCTCAGATCACACAGCCGGGAAGGGGTCGTGGACGTCACAGGTTTCCTCCAGAGTCCACGGAAGGCCTGGTGGAAAGGGCCTCTGCTCTGTGCTGGGTCCTGGGTCACAAGGAACAGAGGAGGGCCCTGGCCTTGACTCCAGTTCTGGAGGCAGAGCTGGCATGCTGCGGGACAGCAGCAAAGCCCTGACAGGGGCTCTGATCAACAGGCTTCTGGCAACAGAGGCAGCGCCGAGCTCGGGGGTGAGGGAGGGCTCCGGGGAGGAGGTGATGCTGTGGCAGGGCTTTGATGGATGAATAGGAGTTCGCTGAGGTTTATGTGAGGGTCAAGGAGGGTAATTCTTTTCAAGGCAGTCAGTCTTTTACTTCATTTCATTCATTCCTTCACCCTATTCTTTCATTCATGCATGTTTATTGAGTCCTGGGATACAGAGTAAATAGGACCCAGCCCCCACATGCATTACTGCCCTCACATGGCCCTCGCCACCCATCCCCAGGGACCTGTGTGCTCACTCTCCGGCTTCCCCATGGCAGTGCTGGGGCCTGGACATTGAGTCGCTGGTGTCAGGAGAGGGGGCAGAAACAGGAGGGTGGCACTGGCCCGCTCTGCAGGGCAGAGGGCCCGAGTCCAGGAAGCCTCACGTCCACTCTGTGCCACACAAGCCCTTCACGGAGCCCGGGGGGGGGGGACGGGGCTCTCCCACCCCCGACAAACCCGTCACAGCCTGAGGCTTGAGGGCCAGCGCTGCCCGGCCTGGGGACAGGCCCAGCCAGTGTCAGACCAAAAGTTCTCCCAAAACATGGCCCCAGAGGCAGGGCGAGGAGTGTCCTGGGGCCAAGACTCAGGGAAGGAGACGTCGCCAGCAGCTAGTTGGGAGTCCCCTCAGCTCTTGCAGAACGGGGTGGCTCTCCCGTCGATGAGACACTGGACGAGGGGGGGTCTGCTCCTGCTGTCCTCACCCCGAGCTCTGGTTTCCTTCCAGGCGTCTGCGGTGTTGCTGTGGGCTACCCCCTGGACACGGTGAAGGTGTGTGGTGATAGGCCCTGCACAACCCCCCCCGCCCCCCTCCTGCTCCTGCCTGCGCTTAGGCCGCCCTGCGAGCCTCCTGCACCCCATCCCCGGCCAGAAGAGCTGCCCAGGGTTCTCATCACACCCGGCCCTCCCCACCCGCCTCCGGACAGCCTGACCCTCTTTTCCGGCCTCTGCCTCTGGTTTCTCCTCTTATATGGGGCTCACTGTCCCGGCTCTGCCACCGAGAGCGTGGCCGTGACATCCAAGGAGTTGGCTCTTCCCCTCCCCCAGGCCTGCTGACCTTGCCCTGACCTTTCCCCCTTCCTGAAGCCTGATTCTCCCACAGGTCAAGATCCAGACGGAGCCCAAGTACACAGGCATCTGGCACTGCGTCCGGGACACGTATCTGCGAGAGCGGGTAGGCCTGGGGCCAGGATGACGGGCAGCGGATGTCTGGGCTCAGGCCCCAGGCCTGCCACTCACCACTCTCTGAGCCTCGCTTCTCTCACTTCCAAATGGGAATAAGTACACCAACCTCTGGATTCCTCTGAGGCCCAGGGCTGGGTGTCCAGCATGCAGGAGGTGTTTAGAATGAGGTCCTACCTCCAGGAGAAGGTCTATGGGGGTGTCTGGGGTCTTTGACAGTGTGGGGGGGACCCATGTGTTGGCATTTCTGTCCCCTTCAGGGTGGAGTTGTCAGGTCCCCAGGGTCCAGGTCAGAGAGCTGTCCAGAGGGGGGACAGGGACATTTACCAAAGTGAAGTTGGGGCTCGGTGCTGGCCAGGGAGGGGCCGAAGGAAAACAGCAACAAGGAAGCATGCCAGTTCCCCAGCTCCATCATCAAGTAGCTGCCCTGGGTCCAGCCTGGCCCTCTGTCTCTTCATCACAACCTCTCAAGTTGAGTGCTATGATCCCCATTTTACAGCCCAGGATACTGAGGCTGAGGCAGTAAGTGACTTGCCTGAAGTCCCATAGCCAGGAAGGGCCTGCAGGGGTGAGACCAGGCCCATCCTCCTGGCCGAACCTCTGGCCTGACTTGGGTCCTGTCCATCTGCCCACCAGGTGAGGGGCTTCTACAGGGGCCTCTTGTTGCCCATAAGCACCGTGTCCCTGGTCTCGTCGCTGTCTTTCGGCACCTACCACCAGTGCCTCACCCGCATCTGCCGGTTCCGGTATGGCAGTGCCGACGCCAAGCCCGCCAGGACCGACATCACTCTCTCGGGTTTCACCTCTGGCCTCGTCCGTGTGAGTGGGGTGCCGGGACCCCAGGGGTGGGGAGGGCCTGAGAAGTCCCTAAGCCCAGAAGGCAGGGAAACGGAAGCTCAGGGAGGGCAGAGGCTAGATGGAGGCTGGGGGACTAAGGGTGAGAACCCAGCTGAGTCTCATTAGCTGAGGGAACCTGAGGACTCCAGGGAGCCTCTCTGAACTTCGGACTCTTCATCAGTAAGAGGCGTCTCGATGAGGATTAAGTGAGGATTAAGGCCCTAACACAAAGTCTGACAGGTATGAGCACCCATGAAATGCAAACAACATTATCAGTAATGGCATGTTACATATTAATGTTATTAAATACTTTGTTTTACTATTCTTACATTAAATACTTACATTAATTAAACAATATGGTAATATGTCATTGCCATACTAATTATGTGATTAAATGCTTTCATGAATTGGAGTCACAGCCACGTACCTGACACCTACTGTGTGTGGAGTCCGCTCTGTGCTAGGACGAGCGTGTAGCTGGAGAAGGTGCTGGCTTTGGCCTGGGTGGGCAGCGCGGGCTTTGAACGCCGCTCCACCAGGGCCTTGGGCCAGCCTGAATCTTCATGGGGCGCAGGCCCCCCCATGTCACTGTGGGTAACGGGAGGCTGACGGGAGGCCAAGTCCAGGGTGTGGGCAGTGCTGGCGCCTCCTTATTGCTGCGTCTCTGCTCCAGGTGTTCCTGACCTCGCCTACCGAGGTGGCCAAGGTCCGCCTGCAGACCCAGACCCAGACGCAGACCCAGATGCAGACGCAGATGCAGCAGAGGCGGAGATCCTCGGCCTCGTGGCCCTCGGCGGTGCCCCCCGTGTGTCCTGCACCTCCTGCAAGCCAGGTGCCTGGGCCCAAGTACCGGGGGCCACTGCACTGCCTGGCCACGGTGGCCCGTGAGGAGGGGCTGCGGGGCCTCTACAAGGGCAGCTCGGCCCTGCTCTTACGGGAGGGCCACTCCTTCGCCACCTACTTCCTCTCCTACTCCATCCTCAGCGAGTGGCTCACCCCTGCTGGCCACAGCCAGCCAGGTGAGTGGGGGCTGGGGCCTGGAAGGGGCGCAGGCTCAGCCAGTGGGAACGGAGTCAGGTGGCATACTGCTACCCCAGGGCCTCCAGGGGGGGAACCTCAGTGCTCTCGACACTGAGGGTCAGGACAGACCCCCTCTGTGTGGCCTGGGACAAGGCACATTGGTGGAATGAGCCCAGGGCTTCATGAGGGCTGGGCCCTGCCCTGGGAGCCTCCGGGGCCTCAATCCGCCTCCAATCAAGGTGCTCCCTCGTGCGTCTCCCCCGTAGATGTCTTGGGTGTGCTGCTGGCCGGTGGCTGCGCAGGGGTCCTGGCCTGGGCTGTGGCCACCCCCATGGACGTGATCAAGACTCGCCTGCAGGTGGACGGGCAGGGCCAGCAGCGCTACAGGGGCCTCCTGCACTGCGTGGTGACCAGTGTGCGGGAGGAGGGGCCGCGGGTCCTCTTCAAGGGGCTGACGCTCAACTGCTGCCGTGCCTTCCCCGTCAACATGGTGGTCTTCGTCACCTACGAAGCCGCGCTGAGGCTCAGCCGGGCCCTGCTCAAGTAGCTGTCCCACCGCCCGCGGGCCAACCCACCGGCAGCTTCCGGAGGTCAGAGTAAGAGGAGGCAACGGGGAGTGTCCCCACCGGGTGGTCACCCAGGACAGCGGGGAGCCACCCCCAAGACCGGCAGCTGGGGCTTGGGCGTGGTCCGCCAGCTACAGAGCAGAGAAGGTCAGAGCCATCTGTTACCAGCCGCCGGGTTGGCCTGAGGGGTCACAGGAGCCAGGAAGGAGCGGACACTTGGGTGAAGACATCTGTCACATGGAGTCCTGGGTGCAGGTGGTCAGTTGTTCATTCCAGCCTCCCCCGCCCCGTGTCTTCAGAGCACCCTGTGTCTGCACCACCATTTACCCAGCTGTCCTCTGGGCCACCACCCCACCTCACCCAGCCCTCTGCTATTTAGGGTACCCAAGGCCCTTAGATGCAGCTCACCTGGTCCCTCCCCACCTCAGAGGCCCTGCCCGGCGGCCTGGTGAGCTGGTGTGAGGGCAGGTCGTGCTCCCTCCCTCCGCCTGTAGACTTGGAGGGGGACTGCGGCCAATTAAACGTTCCTGAGGATGCTCAGTGGTGCTGCTCTGTGGTCTGGTGACCCGTGTCTCCGCCTTCGATTCACCCTGAGGCCAAGCTCCCCAGACCTGTGTGGCCAGCGCTCCCACTATGCGAATGGGCAGCGAGGCCCGGCCCAGCCCGCCATGGGCCCCACTCCCTCGGCCTTTGGGACTGGGGCCTGGCCTGCGGGCTCAGCCCTGCCGCGGCCGGCTGTTCAGCATTCGGCACGACACCTGCTCTCCTGGCCACCCCATCTCAAATCTATCTCCTTTCTGAAGAAAACTGGGTTCCGGCCAGTGCCAGCTGCCTGGCCCCATTGGTGCCCGGACACTAGGCTGTGTGCCACCTTCCCATGGGGGTCTGCCTCCTGAACACGGCTGGGTGCCAGGCACCTCACACAGCTTATCACAGCAGCCTGATGCCAGGTGAGGACACACCTGAGAGGGAGCCGGGGCTGCTCAAGGCCACACAGCAGGGAGGGTGGGGGACTCCTGAGGCCCCGCATGTCCTCCAGTAATGGGGCCATCAGGGGCAGGGCTGGCGGGTGCAGACAAACCTGTGGGGTCCACCCTGCAGCAGTCCCCGGGTGAAGTCAGCCAACACCCACCTTGACTGCACTCCCTCCCTCCTAGACACCGGCCTTGACCATGTCCTTGGACAGAGAACTTCCAGGGTTCCTGCCGGGACTGTCCTATTACCAGAACACGTAGTGGACCGTCCTGTCCTGGCCTGTGCGTCATACTGACCAAGTGTTTGCTTACATCTGTGCTCAGTGCAGGACGCCCTTCCCCCTCCTCTGCCTGGCTAACTCCGTCTCACACTTCCTCCAGGAAGCTCTCCCTGCCTGATCACCAAGCTGCTGTTAGGTGTCTCTTGTTCAGCTTCCCACTAACTGCGCCACCTTCGGAGTCAGGCTGCACTTGACATGTCAAAGGGGAGAGGAAAGGTGGTCACCCAGGGCCCCTCAGCCCTGTCCTGGCCCGTGGAGGGGTGGCCGGCATAACTCCGTCACTCGGGGAGAGCTGGCCTGCCTGAGGCTGCAGGCGCCGGAGGCCTGTGCCGGGAGCCCCGCTCACTCTGGCGCGCTGTCCTGGACACGTGCTCCGTCTGGCCATGCGGCCACGGCCCCTCACTCAGCTGTCCACTGCCGGGCAGGAGGCTCCCTGAGCTTGTCCCTCAGGTGCAGCTCAGCTGGTCTCCCCACCACACGGGACTGAGACGCATGGAGGTCTGCCGAGGGCACGCCGAGTCAGAGCTCCTTTGGAACAGTCCTCGCCCACCAGGGGCCAGAACCACCCTGTCACCCAGACACCTGCTGGGCCGGCCACCACGTCCATCCTGATCCTGGGGTCGCTTGGGGAACTTTAAGAACACACAGGTTTTAGCAAAAAGAAGAGTCGGGACAGGCCTGCTTTGTAACAAACTCACTGTGTGACCTTGGACAAACCCCATTCCCCTCGTCTAGGCCTCCATTTTGCCACTCACAGAATTGTTGGAGGCACCTCTCACCAGAGGGGTTACCAGACAGCCCGAGTCCGTGGGAGGGGCTGGCCCCAACCTTGATGCTTGTCTTGTCATATAAATGAAGTTATATGAGACCTTGACTGCGTTGTGTAAAGCCAATTTATTAAAGCCATGAACGCATGCACCTGCATTAAAGAAGCAAACCCATGTACATGTGGCTTATGAAGCGCAGGTGAGCTCTCAGCTAATCTGAAGAGCAGGCTGGTGGTCCGAGGTATTATATATCCTCCCGTCTGTAGGCGTCAGAATTCCTTTGCTATTTGGTAGAGATTAATTCTCAAGGTCCCTTCCCAGAATTCATGAGAAGCACCTGGCAACTTGGTCTCGCAGAGCCTTGCTGGCTTCTCTGCTTAGGGAGTAAAGCTGCCCCCTTCCCCTTCCCCCTCCTTTCCTGCATTCTCTCATGAGGGAGGCTGTTAACCATTTGCTCTCAAGTGTCCTTGGCTGAGGGAGATAATGGCTTTAGTTACAAGCTGGCTGCCAATAGTTTTGCCTTGTTTTAACTTTCCTCAGTTTCCCTACCCTATTCCACTTGCCCTGGGATTTTCCTAGCTCCTTACTGCCCTGTAACAAAATGAAGATGGGTAGAGTGAGCCCAGGTTGGCTGGTAGACTGGCACCTGTCACTACACAGCCCCACCTTGGACCATCCCATGCACAAAATGAGGGCCTCTGCTTGCATTCTCCACCGGAAGTGGTGAGAATCCAGACCAGGACTGCTAAGGGGAGACCGGCGGACGGGCTGCTGGTTCCTGGGAGCCTGCGTCTCAGTGCCTCGGGGCTTCCCGCACTGTGGGCCTCCCTTTCTACTCTCACTGGGACCCCCGCAGACTCAAGGGCCATCCGCGGAGGGGCTCTGGCTCGGTGGCGGGTGCAGCACATCTAGGGGCCTGAAGCAAGGCCTCTGTCCTACTCAGACTCCACACAACACAGCCATCCAGGCGGGACCAGAGGAAATTTATTTAGGCCAACAAGCGACATGAGGGTAGAGCATTCAGGAGTGGACCCTGCACCCCCACGGCGGGCTTTCCCAGACTACACAGGGCACAAGACTGAAAGGCTCCCTTGGGGCCTGGGGGCTGCTGTGTGCTCTCCACCGCCCAGGACACCGGCAGGGTGCAGGCCTCCGTGCCAGCCAAGTGTCAGGACAAAGGTGTCTGCAAAGGCCGCAGACTCCCCTCAGCAGCCGGCAGGGGGGCCCAGCGCTGGTTCTCAGGGTGGAGAGCCTGTCCCCAGGGCCCGCTGGTGGAAGCGGTGTGGGGAGGCTCAGAGAAGGGCAGAGACGGCCACAGAACACGTGGGGCTGGAGTTCACACGTGGAAAGTTTCTCCACAGACTCAACTAATAAAAGTGGCCTCCTCGGGCGATATTCTGTGTGAAAAGCAGCTTTCAAGCTGGGAGATCTCTCGGTCAAATGCACAGCTAGCAATCCTTTTGGTTTTTGGGGATGGGCTGTGCCCATTAAACTTCCGGAAATGTACATGCAGACTACAGGCTGCCTTCCCAGCTGGCCTTGAGGGTCTGTGTGGAACCGAAGGGCGCTGCCCGGGGAAGTGCTCCCAGGGGCGGCGCAGGCTGGCCAGTGCACGCCTGTGGCCGGCTCTGGGCGGGCCGGGGTCCTTGTGGGAGAGCACCAGTGGGACTCCTGTCGGCCCAGCCCCGGCGCCCGGTGCACAGGTAGTGCACAGGGTTTGGCCCCCGACAGAAAGGATGGCCCAGGGAGAAGCAGTACTGACAGACAGGGGTACCGACACCAGGACCAGGAAGCTGTGACAGCCTAAGTGTAGCAGTGATTCGATAGGGCTGGGGTTCGGGGTGAATTCTGGTTCGTTATGTACAGATATAAAATGGGCGTTATTGAAAGTCGTAGAACAGCTTCCGGGGGGTCATGAACTCTTTGACTATCTCCTCTGTGACCTCCTTGCGCCGGGCCTGGTGCTCCGCGATCAGGGGCTGCAGGACCTCCACGAGCTCCTTCTTGAGCTCCCCGGTGAGCATGGCTCCGCTGGTGTAATCCTGCGGGGAGACACCATGAGAACGGCTCCGCCCCACGGCCTCGCTCAGCTCAGTACAGACCCTGTCCGTCACACTTCCCTTCTGAGCGTGAGTGCTCCTGCCCTCTCAGCGAGAGGGTCGCGGGGAGGCCTCCCTGCCCTGCGCTGCAGCCGAACTCCAAGCACAGGGAACGGATGACAGCTCCGCCAGCCCTACCGCTTCTGTAAAGTCTCCGCTGAATCTCTGACCCAAGCCCCAGAGAGCAAGGCCAGTGCCTCACGGGCAGGGCCCTGGCTAACGTTGGGGCATCGCTTAGGTTTCTGTGGTGCAATGACCTCGCTGCGTGTGCACTGACCTTGCTGCGTGTGCACTGACCTCGCTGCGTGTGCACTGACCTCGCTGCCTGTGCACTGACCTCGCTGCCTGTGCACTGACCTCGCTGCGTGTGCACTGACCTCGCTGCGTGTGCACTGACCTCACTGCATGTGCACTGACCTCGCTGCATGTGCACTGATCTCACTCACTGCGTGTGCACTGACCTCACTGCGTGTGCACTGACCTCGCTGCGTGTGCACTGACCTCGCTGCCTGTGCACTGATCTCACTCACTGCGTGTGCACTGACCTCGCTGCGTGTGCACTGACCTCGCTGCGTGTGCACTGACCTCGCTGCCTGTGCACTGACCTCGCTGCGTGTGCACTGACCTCGCTGCGTGTGCACTGACCTCGCTGCGTGTGCACTGACCTCACTGCATGTGCACTGACCTCGCTGCATGTGCACTGATCTCACTCACTGCGTGTGCACTGACCTCGCTGCGTGTGCACTGACCTCGCTGCGTGTGCACTGACCTCGCTGCGTGTGCACTGACCTCGCTGCCTGTGCACTGACCTCGCTGCGTGTGCACTGACCTCGCTGCGTGTGCACTGACCTCACTGCATGTGCACTGACCTCGCTGCATGTGCACTGATCTCACTCACTGCGTGTGCACTGACCTCGCTGCGTGTGCACTGACCTCGCTGCGTGTGCACTGACCTCGCTGCCTGTGCACTGACCTCGCTGCCTGTGCACTGACCTCGCTGCGTGTGCACTGACCTCACTGCATGTGCACTGACCTCGCTGCATGTGCACTGATCTCACTCACTGCGTGTGCACTGACCTCACTGCGTGTGCACTGACCTCGCTGCGTGTGCACTGACCTCGCTGCGTGTGCACTGACCTCGCTGCGTTTGCACTGATCTCACTGCGTGTCCGCCTGCAGCACCCGCCCTGGGACACTTCCTCGGTGACCCACCTCTGCTGTGTGGCCGGTCCTGAACTTGTGCTGTTACTATTTTGAACGCTGTTGTATGAGGAGCTCTTTCTCAAGCAGGGGTGCTTTCTTGGAAAAGATCCTGAGAACTGGAAAACCCGAGCACAGCTGTGGATATTCTCGGGGTTCTCCATACCCACGGCCAAGCTACTGCCGGACACGCTGGGCGGGGGGAGCCTGGAAGCATCTGGTTTACAATCGTTGCAAATGAAACAGCAACACAAAACCCTGCTAAGTCGGGAGGGGACCTGCTTTAACTTCGATGGTGCCTTAACTTACACTGCTCTCACAGTAGGATTAAACCCTTTTGTGTGGCTACTAAGTAAACAGTAGCCTGCAGTTTCTCTCTTGTGACTATCTGTTCATGAGGTTTCTTGGCTACAAACTAATCCACCTCCTCCATTTACTCTCCGGGGCTCAGGCCCCGAGGAAACGCCGACTGCCCCCAGCTGGCTGCCGGAGCCTCCAGGTCCCGAGGAAGCGAGCTGGGGCAGCCGGGACGGCCTGTCCTACCTTCCTGATCTGCTCCAGCTTGTCGTCATCCTCCAGGAAGAAGGTCAGGTACATGAAGGACACGTCCACGTCGCAGTTGCCCCCAAACTGCCTGTGCTCCTCGATGGTGTCTCTCCCTCCAGAAAACGCGTGCTTGTTGACCTGCACCAGCAAGAGAGACACAATGCTGGGGGCTCTGGCCGCCCTGCGGGAGCCCAGGAGCTGGAAGTGGAGCCAGTGACGGCTTCTGCCCGTCAGATCCCGACCAGAGGGAGGCCGGTGGGAGGAGCCCCACCAAGCGGACTCAGTGGGCCCACTGCAGGGAAGGGGCAGAGGTGGGTTCGCTTTGCACTCCCCACTCCCCATTGACAAGAACAGAGTCAGGAGAGCTGAAATTTGGGGCAAATGTCCTCAAGTGTTCTCATCGAAAGAAGACAAACACAAACCCTCTTCAGAGTAACAGACGACCAGGGAGGGGCGGCCGCTGCCCAGGGCAGGCGGTGCTGTCACTGGCGAACAGGACAGCACCCCAGCCTGGCTGCTGCCCTCCCCACTATGAGAGAGGACGGGAGGGAGGCACAGAGGAGGGCTCAGGAGGGAAAGCCGACCCTGGGCAGTACGGAGGTGGAGGACCTGCAGGTAGGGCTCACCTAACACTGGCACTTTCAGGAGATGACAGACTCACAAGCTAACAAATGCGTTTCAGGACTCACTGAGGACAATCTCAGAGAAATCAGGGCCAGGTGGGAGAAGAAAAGCTGGAACGGATAGACAAAGTTCCTCAGTATACTTTCTACGAGGATTTGAGAAGCCTGCTATGAACAAAAGGGGAGTGGGGTGGGTAGAGTCGGTAAACTTCAAGTGGAGGTGTTCAGTAGGTCTCCCCAGAGGCCCCAGGACAGGCCTGATTGTCTGTGAAGGGGACAACTGCCCCACGCCACAAATGACACCTGGACAGCCAAGGTCACTCTCCAACAGCAGGTAAGAGGCAGGCCAGACAGTGGTGCACCTGGGTTACAGTCCTGGCCCTCTGCTTCCCAATGGGGTGAATGCAGGGCAGCTGCCCAACCCTCTGAGCCTTGATTTCTTCGCCTACAGAACGGACACAGCCTCCTGGTGGATATGAGAGCTCCATGAGATCTCACAGGTAAGTGCGTGGCAGGCAGCCACACCCCTGCATGCACACACAGCTACTGCTGCGATTCCTGAGTGGGGCAGATGCCCTCTCTCGGCCGAGGAGGAGTCTGAGCTGGAGTTGCAGACGGGCATGGAGACTGAGCACCAAGGCCTGGCCTCCCCGTCCCACAGTGGTGTGACCCTGGTGGCCTCTGCAGCCTGTGGCTCCTGACCTCACACTCACTGCTCGCCTCCCTCTGGGTCTTTGCAGGTCTCTGAGTGAATGAAAAATGCCCCAGAGCCAAGTGGCTGACTTCAAACAACACCCAAAAACAATACAAAATGCCTCAGCTGGAGGGACCAGGAGTCCCTCCCCCACCACCCCACACACTGAAGTTTCCGCCAGAAGCGAAAGGGAAAGAAACAGCTGTTCATAGTATCAAGGGTTTCCCTATTGTCCACCAGGAACTGCTGGGACTTTCCAGAAGGGTCAGGGGCCCGGTAGTGACTCAGACAGTTGCATTATGTGCTTCAAATACTGATTCCGCCCCTCCCACTGTAAACTTCCAACCCGCAGACACACACTTGGTTCCCAATAAAACGTCAACAGCTTTGTAGGGCGGTGAGGGGACTGTCTTATCTGCAGGTCAGCACCCAGCAACAGAAGCGAGGCCTGAAAATACGGAAGCTCAACCAACTCCTAGTTCACGTTTCCCTGGTGACTCCAGAGCCCGCTGCCTGCCGGGCCGGGCAGGGCTGTCCCATTGCAGGACATCTCCCAGTTCTGGGGCTCAGCGAGCACTCTGGGAGGAAACAGCCCCTACGCCCCAGGGGGTGGTGCTGCTCATGGCCAGGAGACTGCTGGTTTCCAGTGGAAACACTCGCTCTGGGCCTCATCCTTCTCACCTTTAAAAGGAACACACCGCTCACCCAGTGAGAAGTAAAACAAGGAAGCATGAACAAAGCGCCTGGCCTGGCTCCGGAATACAGCTCGTGCTCAGAAATAGAATTTTCTCTACTGCCTGTGGGACTTTAAAGAAAACTGCCATGACTTTGCTTCCAGAACACAGCGCTGATGAGAAAAGGAAAAAAAATGCAAAGTTTCTCCTCAGTGAGAGGACACAAAGTAAATTCCCCTGCTATCTGGGGACAAGGACAGGGACAGGAGGCCTCGAGTCAGCAGGGGGACAGTTTTCAGTCCAGGATTTCAGCAGCCCTGGGGCAGCGGATGCCGAAACGATAGAGCGCCGGTGCGGGCGTGCGTGTGCCCGAGCATGTGGCTCTGCGGGCACCGGTGGCCCCTCCGCCCAGGGCAGTGCTCACCTTGTTCTTGATCTGCTTGGCAGTGTCTATGAGGAAGATGGAGGAGTTGGGGTCGCTGGCACTCATTTTGGTCTGGGCCCCCTGCAGGGCGGGGAAGAAGGTGGAGTGCAGCAGGGCTGGTTTAGGATAGCCGATCCTGGGGGCGACGTCTCTCGTCATCCTGAAGTAAGGATCCTAGGGCAGAGAGGGGCCTTTTGAGGATGGCTGGAAGCAATACGCCAGCTTTTAGCCCATCAGTGTCACCTGACAGGCCTTCACAGCAACCCCAGCCAGTTCACAGAACCGATCCCCCAGCCCCCCACCCCAAGCCGCCTTTCCCACAGGTGAGTGCCAGGAGCCCCCCGTGACAGCCCAGACCTGACACCCCGCTGCCTCCTGACCTGGTCGATGGCACAGGGGATGAGGCACTGGACGTCCGTCTTGTCCCCAAAGATCTGCGGGAACGAGTTGCTGAAGGAGGGAGCAGCCTGGATGGCAGGAAAGCTGATCTTCCCTGGGAGCGAGGACAGAGAACCTTTACACACGGGCAGCTCCTGTCTGGTTGGTTACCCCGGGGAGAGGGATGAGCAGAAACAGGCTTTCTCCCCGTTAGGAAATAATCATCACTAAAGAACAGCGGAAAACTCCAGAAAAGTAGAAGAAAAAAAAAAATCTATAAACTCAATGTGTATTTCTTTTCATCTGTTTTCTCTATTTCTACTTATTTCAGTTGTGATTATACTATTTTTTCCCCTTGCCCTTTTCACTCTGTAGTGTTTACCCAGGTTGTTGTTAAGTATGTTCTACCCTATAAATGAATCGTCTACATTTAACCATTCTCTGCCCACTGGGCATTCAGACCATTCCTCATTGTTTAATTATTACAAATTACGCTCTCTTGATACAGAACCGTTTTCAATGTTGTGTTAACAATGCTACTGTGATCTGCTGAGACCTGCGGAGGGGGGGCTTCTGGGACAAAGGGCATGGACCTCGGGATCACACCTGACAAGTGGCACCCAGCCAGCCCGCCCCAGCTGCGGCACTCGGGTCCTCAGGGTGCTCTCAGGTGCACGCCGTGCTCGGACACAGGAACTCCCAAGCTGTCTGTACCCTTCCTACCTTCTTCTAAGCCTCACATGGATGGCTGAGGAGAGGGGCGGACTGGCACCCTGGGTACAGCTCCACATGCCCAGGACAGTGGCCAAGGGCATCACATTGCCTCCTTATGTTCCAAGGAAACCCCCTCTGGTTTATTATTTAAAGAGACAAAGTGCAGATGCCACCATCCCAGCGACAGCTCAGCTCTGGGCCACTGCTCCCTTCTGATGGGCTGGGGCCGGGCGCCGGCAGCAGCGGCTCCTTACCAATAGAGTCACTGTCCGTGAAGCCAAAAATGCCTTTCACTTGGTTGAAGGTCACGTGCTTCTGAATCTTCACCACGTTCCTGTAGAAGCCTGGGCTCATCCTGCAAACACAATCAGAATCAGACACAGGTCCGATACTCCTGCCCGCTGAGCCCCCCTTCCTCTTCCTCACAGCACTTATCACCTGGTCTATTATCGATGAGCTGCCTGACTCTGCTGGTTGGAAGGTAACCTGACAGAGTGGTTGCTTCATTGTCTTATTGGCTGCTGTATCTCAGCAGCAGTCTGGCAGGTAGTAGATGCTCAATAAATACCTGCTGAATAAATGAGCTGGACAAGCAGGCAAAGAGGGGTTAGCTCACTGCCCAAGTCACACAGTAACTAGTAGAGGACTTGCTTCTGACGCTCTAACATCACGCTCACTGGGGCAGGGACTTTGTTTTGCCCACTTCTGTGTTTTGGGGGCCTAGGGGGTGCCTGCCACTGAGAGCACAGGGTGACTGTTTCACCGACCTCCTGGGAGAGGGCCGCCCCTCACAGTGCACCTTAGATTAGAGGTGGCCGAGGAGGAGGTTGGGTGCCGGAACTAGAACAGGTGCTAGATCTGCCTACCAGGGACGGCTCCTAGGACAAGACAATGCTTGATCACGGGTTTGGAAGAAAGTGGAGGAATGCTGAGCTGGGAGGGGAGGGGACTCTGGGCAGACAGGAACATGGACAAATGGGAGGAAATGGAACTGTTCCATCTGCAGGGAGGTGGCATGGCACCAGACAGGGACAGGGCCCAGTCACAGAGGGGCTGCGCGCTCAGAGGGAAGTGAGAACTTGATCTTGAGGAGGAGGGAGTGCTGGGAAAGGCCTGAGCGGGGGACCTGAGCAGACCTGTGTTCTAGAGAGTGCAGGCTGGAGGGGACCAGAGGTCCTTGGTGGGAAGAGGCTGCAGAACTCATGGGAATGCGTTCTAAGGAATGGGAGAGAGAAATAAAATGAAGTGCTATGGAAATGGTAATGACAGTGACATCTAAGGTCTCATCTAATCCTATTTCATGTATCAGAAGCGTCTCGTGACCATTAACAGACGTGGCCAGACTCGAACCTAGGCCCACCTTCCTTCCAAGACCATGTTTCTCCGAGGACACCGCAGTGCCTCTAGGCCCACAAGGAAAGTGATTTAAAAAAATCTAATAATTTTCTAACACTTTCTTGGTAGTCATTTGGGATGAAGTTCAAGACCTCAGAGTTTCAATTCAAGGATTTCTGGAATGAAATATTTGGGTTTTTAAGCAGCTAGGTTTTAAAAACCTAGACTGGCCCAGTTGTCCTGGCTCAGTGGTTGAGCATCGACCTATGAACCAGGAGGTCACGGTTCAATTCCCAGTCAGGGCACATGCCTGGGTTTCGGTCTTGATCCCAGAAGGGGTCATGTAGGAGGCAGCAGATCAATTATTCTCTCTCATCATTAATGTTTCTATTTCTCTCTCCCTCTTCCTTCCTCTCTCTGAAATAAAAATGAAATAAAAGACGTTAAAATCCTAGACGTTAAAATCCTAGAATGTGTAACCAGGAGTCTTTTCTCTGTGAGGAAAGACAAAGACCCTAACTTGGTGAGAGTGATCATCCTTGGAGAGCAACCACAACACAGAAGTTCTCTGTCACCAGCTGAGGATGAAAATCGCAGCCACTACCCCAGGTCACAACACGTACTAAAAGCAGAAAAACAGTCACAGGGCCTGAGACCACCCAAGATGTTTCAGATTGAGCCCTGTCACGAGGACTTGTCCACATCTGCTCATTCAAAAGGCAGCCATGCGCCGAAACCGGTTTGGCTCAGTGGATAGAGCGTCGGCCTGCGGACTGAAGGGTCCCGGGTTCAATTCCGGTCGGGGGCATGTACCTTGGTTGTGGGCACATCCCCAGTGGGGGGTGTGCAGGAGGCAGCTGATCGATGTTTCTCTCTCATCGATGTTTCTAAATCTCTATCCCTCTCCCTTCCTCTCTGTAAAAAATCAATAAAAAACAAAAGAAAACAAAGGCAGCCATGCGTTCTCCTTACCCCATGTAGTCGAGGTCAGAGAAGATGAAGGTCTTGTTGATGTCAAAGCCGCAGGCGATGATGTCCTTGGCATTTTCCACGGCGTAGCCATGGGCCTGGTCCAGGGTCAGGTCCTTCCACAGGTACTTCTCGTCGTCCGTCATCTGGATGACCAAGGGCACATTAAACACGTCCTGCAGCCACCTAAGAGACACGGGGGAGAGGCTGACATCTCGTTTCCCCTCCAGGAAAACGCCCTTTGGTATCTGAAAACGGTTCCAACGAACAACTTGCGTCAAGGCCTCCTTGTCTACACAGTCACGTGATCTTAGCTTGCTGTTTATCCGATTATTGGTAACGATAAGGGCACTGCCATTTATTAACTCAGAGCGCCCTGCAGGTCAGCTCTAGGCTTGCTGTTTTACATGCTTTACTTGTAGCCTTACAGTAATTTTACGAGGCAGGAATTATTATTTCCATTTTGCAGATGTGGAAACTAAGGCTCAGAGCGGTCACTGGCCTACGGTCACATAGGGAAGAGAAGATGTGGCACAGGTCTGACGGTCTCCGTCACCCATGTCCCTCTAAAGTGACACCAGGAACGAACCGAGTGAATGGAGGCCACAGAGGCGCCATGTCTCTGACACTGTGGTTGTTCAGCAAACGTGACCTGTCTTGTCGGTTCTAGACACAGCCTATACCCACCGCTCCTGACTTGCTAATAACAGCGAGGAGAGTCAGAGCCAGGACTCACTTTGTGAAAATGAACGGGATGAGGTGGCCGACATGCATGGCTTCAGAAGAGGGGCCCCTGCCCGTATACAGGTAAAACGGCTTCTTGTTTTCATAGGCATCGAGGACTTGGTTCATGTCCCTGAAGGAAAAAGGAGAGAGGAAACTGTGATTTTTCTGGGGGGGAAAATCGAGGCGCTAATGCTCACTTGGAAATGTTCAGACAAACACAGGTAAGAACTAGTTTGCTATTCTTGGTGAGTTTGTAATGGTTCTACAACATGGTTTCTCCTGTGCTTGTTTTCAGAGAAGACATGGGAGCTCGGGATAATGTGTTTAAAAGATGGATGCAGTTGGGCAGCCACTGGAACTCTTTCGGAATTTTTCCAAATATCAACATTGATACGCCATCTGCTTTGTACACTGTCCTGGCTGACACCAGGCCAACAGTGCACAGTAACTGTTCAGAGTCGCCCAGCCCTGTGGCTCTGGAGAGCAGACTGGGGACATCTGAGGGTTCCACGGAGCCCTGCCTTAAGGACGGGAGTGGGAGATGCGCCCGGCTCCCTCAGCCAGATGGGACCAGGTGTCTTCATCTGGGAGTCATTCTGGAATCAACTGCCCTCCCCAGGACTGGGGTCCACCAACAAGGCACACGAGGGTCCTCCTTCCTGACTTTGCCTCAGTAGCATGTGGCTGCTGTTTCCACATTGCACCTGCCCGGGCCCCGCCTTCAGAGATGCTGATTCTCAGGACGGTAGTGACATCTGGAATCTGTATTTTTAAAAGGCTCTCTCGGTGACTGCGATGTGTGGCAGGTGTGAAACCACCCCTCTGGGTGTGACTGTCCCTTGTTTCTGGGCCAAGTTTCCCAAAGGAACAGGGAAACAGTCACCTTTCCCGGAGGTCTGGTGGCCTCCAAATGGGACTCCACCCTGTGCCAGGGTTGGTTGCTCAGCTTGGCTGATAGGACCATGAGCATTCTGCTTTTCTGTGCTTAGTTTTCACCCCCCTCCTGCTCCCCCTGGAATGAACACACTACTTCTGAAATAAGGGAATAGTAAAACACAGTTTTGGAGGGAAGAAGTCCTTCTTTGGCTTTCACAACTAACCAATCAAATTTTTGGGCTTCTAGAGGAGAAGAGCAGGCAGTGGCCACCTGAGCGGACTGGCCACCTTTGTGGGGCGTCTCTGAGCACTTGCTGTGCAGTAGGTCTGGGCGGGGTGCCTCAGGGACTGGCTGGAGCCACCTTTGTGGGGTCTCTGAGCACTTGCTGTGCAGTAGGTCTGGTCGGGGTGCCTCAGGGACTAGCTGGAGTGGATGAGGCCCCCGTTTCTGGAAGCTTTTTGAGGATGGTTGGGGTAGGGACTCACTCAGCGGGGGAGGGCGTCCAGGCAGTACCTATGGTCTGTTTGCAGGTGGACATTGGGTGCTATATCTCATCGAATCCCGTATTTTATAGATGATAAAATTAGATAGGGGGTGTTCTCAAATTTGAGAATGGCCAAAAGCTTCAAGACCTACACCTCCATCAACTGACACAGGCTACAGCGCAGATGGGCCTTAAAAACACGCTCCCTGAAATAGCCAGGCACACATGGCCTCACGTTGTGTGATTCTATTTATTTATTTATTTTATTTATTTTTAATTATTATTATTTTTTTAAAAATATATTTTATTGATTTTTTTACAGAGAGGAAGGGAGAGGGATAGAGAGTTAGAAACATCGATGAGAGAGAAACATCCATCAGCTGCCTCCTGCACGCCCCCCACCTGGGGAATGTGCCCGCAACCAAGGTACATGCCCCCGACCGGAATCGAACCCGGGACCCTTGAGTCCGCAGGCCGATGCTCTATCCACTGAGCCAAACCGGTTTTGGCTGTGATTCTATTTAAATATATATTTTCATTGATTTCAGATAGGAAGGGAGAGGGAGAGACAGAAACATCAATGAGAGAGAATCACTGATCAGCTGCCTCCTGCAGGCCCCACACTGGGGATCGAACCTGCAACCTGGGCATGTGCCTTGTTCAGGAATTGAACTATGATTTCCTGGTTCATAGGTCGACACTCAACTATCGAGCAACACCGGCTGGGCATGTGATTCTATTTAGTGATTCTATTTATATGAAATGTGCAGGACAGGTAAATACACAGACAGAGAAAGGAGATTCGTGGTTGCCAGTGGTGCGGGGGGAGAGGGAGGAATGGGGACTGACTGCTAATGGGTAGGGGTTTCTTTTCGGTGTGAAGAAAGTGTTCTGGAATTAGATGGTGGCGATGGTTGTACAACCTTGTGAGTAGACTGAAAACCACTGAATTGTATACTGGGGAAGGGTGAACTAAATCTCACTCAGGAAAGAGCTTTGATTACATTCTGCCCGTGAGGAAGGCGAACGAGGCCTGGATTTCTCTGCCACAGAATCTGAAGTGTGGGGCAGACTGCCGACCTGTGACCTGCGTGTGCTCCTGTAGCCGTGAGTGGGAGAGAGCAGAACGCTCTACCTTGGACCATGAACACAGCCTCGAAGATGGGCTGGCCCGAACCCAAGGTGATCTCAGGCGGGAGAAGCAGAAACCCTCTGGAAGCTGCTCATTTTCTGTTATCTGCATGGCACTTACGGTCTAAAGTGGAGAAATTTGGTTGCATATACACTCTATTAGTTTCTCTTTTGATATTATTTTTGAGCAGGCCAGCACAATAGAAGGAAGAGGGTACGTAATTTCAGGAAGCCTATTGTGTGGGAAACAATGAACTTGGACATAATCTCATCCTCTGTGAATGTAACCTTCACCTAGTGGACAGTTTTTTGTTTGTTTTTTTAATCCTCACCCGAGGATATTTTTCCACTGATTTTTAGAGAGAGTGGAAGGAAGGGGGAGAGACAGAGAGAGAGAAACATTGATGTGAGGATTTTTTAATCCTCATCCGAGGATATTTTTCCATTGATTTTGAGAGAGAGTGGAAGGAAGGGGGAGAGACAGAGAGAGAAACATCGATTGGTTGCCTCCCGCACGTGCCTCGACCAGGGTTGGGGATCAAGCCTGCAACCCTTGACCAGAATCAAACCAGGGATCCTTCAGTCCGAGGGCTGACACTCTATCCACTGAGGCAAACCAACTAGGGGTGTGAAATGGACAGTTTATTGATGAATAAACTAAGGGCCAGAGGGTGAAGGGACGTGTTACTGACAGGGGAGAGCTGGCTCCAAGTCTCTGACAACTGCCTTCCAGTTCCACACAGTATCAGGCAGCCTGAGGAAATAGCCCCAATCGCTTTTAAAATAAATATGTGTGTGTGTGTGTGTGTGTGTGTATGTGTGTATATATATATTTCAGAGAAAAAGGGTGAGGGAGAGAGAGACAGGAACATCAATGATAAGAGAGAATAATTGATTGGCTGCCTCCTGCACGCTCCCCACAGGGGATGGAGCCCGCAAGCCCGGCATGTGCCCTGACCAGGAATTGAAGCTGGTTCATAGATCAAAGCTCAACTACTGCGCCACCCCGGCCGGGGCCCAATCACTCTCTGACTTAAAGAGGAAGGGTGAGAAGTCCTCGGGAACGCTCACCTGTGTGAGAAGAAGATGCCCCTGCGCAGGAAGCGGTGTGGTCTCTGGCCCGTGGCTCGCTCTATTCGGTTTATCAGCTCTTTGTCAATTTTACTGCTTCCGAACCGAACTGGGAAAAAGAAGAGATGACTGTCTTAGGAGGTTTGGTGACCAGGCATTAAGGGAAAAACATCGCAGTGCTAAGAACCAAACCCCTGAGGCCTCTGCTCCCGGTCCTTTCCCCCAACATGAAGTCCAGGGTCTTTTGTACTAACAAGACAGCTGAGATCACAACCAGCAAAACAGAAAACAAATTACAGGATAAAATGCTGTTTTGTCTGGGATTGGACTCTGATGGGAAACACATCTAGAACGCAGTCTAGCTAGCAGCTTCTCACGTGCGTGAGCACACATAGTTGCTTATTGTTCACTAAGGTAAAACTTATATACACTGACAACTATATTTTTCATTATCTTTTTTAAAAATATTTTTTATTGATTTTTTACAGAGAGGAAGGGAGAGGGATAGAGAGTTATAAACATCGATGAGAGAGAAACATTGACCAGCTGCCTCCTGCACACCCCCCACTGGGGATGTGCCCGCAACCAAGGTATATGCCCTTGACCAGAATCGAACCTGGGACCTTCCAGTCCGCAGGCTGACGCTCTATCCACTGAGCCAAACCGGTCAGGGCTTCAATATCTTTTAATTGTTGAACTGAATGCCTGTCCTCAAGCGAATTTTCCCTATTGATAGTCTATATTTAAAAATCACGGAAAATGGCTTTGACTCGGGTAAGAAGGTTTTGGTTGAATTTTGATGGTTAGCAATGACCGCAGAGTGAGGACTTTGCTGAGCAAGAAGCCCCTCACGGAAGGCCTGGGAATGACAACGGGCCACCTGAGAGCAGTGACGCCCTCCGCTGACCTCCAGACTGTCCGCTTCACAAATGGCACCGCTGGAGGAGAAACTTAATCTGTGACTGGCTTGTCACCACTAAGCGAAAGGCAGTTAATGACTGTAAAGTACCCATTTCAACAGATCCTTCTCAAGTTCTGAATTGTTAAAAAAGGGAAAAGGTACGACTAAGTTATCTACGATAGATCATTATTTTGCAATAAGCTTTATTTGGTTACTTTATTTAACAATCCTCTAGGAATATAATGCATCACCAAAATATTTTAGGATATATATATATATATATTTACTTGGCACTGAAGCTTGACTGGATTTATGATTAATATTAAAAACACCAATGGAATCATTACTAAAAGTCTGGGCTTTTCCCAGGACGTACCAATGAGCTTGTCATAGTCAACACCTTTTGCACTGCTCGTCTGTACCGTCCACGGGTCCACAAAATCCTCTTCAGCTTCCGTGGCATTTGGGCCACTATCACCCACAGGTGCCGGGTTGTCTGGGGGGCAGTCAGCCTTATAGTCCTCCCCCATGGCCGCTTTGTAGCTCATTTTTAGTGATAACAGCTTCTTCACTGCAGAATCAAGTTCATCCTGAACACAGGAAATCGGGTGAAGGATGAAGACATTAACAGTAGCTAACTTTTGCTGAATGTCACTGCTGCCACGTGGCAGGCACTGTTAGTGCTTTCACACACATTGCTTTGGTTAGTCTCACAGCAACCCTGGGAGGCAGGACTCTTTGTCACTGTCCTTTTCCAGCTGAAGAACCTTGTGACTCAGAGAGGTGAAGGAACTTGCCCATGGACACACAACAAGTGTGGGCTTGAATGCATTCTATTTTTACCTGTCCCTCTAGTGCCACGGATTCCCACCAAGCACTATGGGGATAGACACAGTAACACAATCTACACTGTTTATGACAGTCACTACACCAAAGAGTCTCAAATCACTGATGCAGAGACCACGCGCGACAAGATCCTCTGCTCCACTATCCTGAGTTCTGTGCTGAGCTTGTTTTTACTTTCTGCATAGGCTGACAAGAACAGTTACTGAAACCTCAACAGCCATTCCACCAAGGATAATAACAGCAACTCAGACATCATGAAGACAGACAAAGGCCAGGAAGGACTAGGGGCTCTCAGGTCACAGCCTGAGGAGGGTCCACGGGAAACAGCTGTGCTGCTGCCCCAAGTGTTTGCCTGTTTGTTGTTTTAGAATAAGCATAAGGAACACAGATGTCAAGTGTCTCTGGGCATTCTGGAACTCTGCTGGCCTCCTCTCCCAGGAGCCCTCACCAGCCACCCCCGGAAGCCTGGCATTTCAAAGAGGAGGCCTAATTAGGCAGTTTAGGCATGAAAAGCCCTAAAGCTCTACTCCCATAATTGGCCTGGCTGGATCAGCTCACAAACAATATCACAGTCCAATTTGCTTGCAAGGAAAATACAAATATTTCCATGTAGTTTTTACATAGTGTTATAAACAGGACTTCCAATGGACACGCCAACGCTACCCTCCACTCGGAGAGCCACTCCGCCAGGCAGGACATCTGCCACAGAGGACGCTCTTGTGGGTGGTTAGCAGACAGATTTGTGTTTCAAACTCTGAAACTCTCTAGAATTCATTTAGACCAGTGGTCGGCAAACTCATTAGTCAACAGAGCCAAACATCAACAGTACAATGATTGAAATTTCTTTTGAGAGCCAAATTTTTTAAACTTAAACTTCTTCTAACGCCACTTCTTCAACATAGACTCGCCCAGGCCGTGGTATTTTGTGGAAGAGCCACACTCAAGGGGCCAAAGAGCCGCATGTGGCTCTCGAGCTGCAGTTTGCCAACCACGGATTTAAACCAATCAGAGTTGTGTAATCAGTAAGCCCACAGACCTCATACGAGACAGAATGTCTGGGTTAGGTGGGCAGGTATGTCTTATTCACCTCATTTCTGCAGTGTCTAGGCTCAGCGCTTACAAAAAAAAAATAAATGTTGAGCAAGCATGATCCACCCAGTTAACTGTGGGAAGAATGACCTTGCTTGGAAATACACTGCAGTCAATACCCTGCACTCCCTGGCTGTGTTGACATTTCACACCCAATCTCACCGAACTCTGCTTGCAACCAGGTGGCTGGATGAAAGCTGAACATTATTTACCCGTGTGCCTGTTGGAAGACGGGCTGGAGTCTGAATGGGACTGAAATAGGCAAGCGGGCTCGCCTCATCTCTTCTTGTTCTCGACCTAACATGAGCTGGAACACTGCAGCAGAATGTAAAAGCTGATGTTCTGAGAAAAGCCAGACACAAAAGACTATGTTCTACTGGACTATATAAAGTTCGAACGAACACAGGCAGAACTATCCAGGGTGAAGGGGTCAGGGTGGAGGCCTCCCTTGGGAGAACAGAGGCAGTGACCGGGGGGGCCTGGGGGTGGCTTCCGGCGCTGCCAATGCTGTTTGGCATGTGGGTGCTGGTGACACAGGTGTGGATGTTGTGAAAATTCAGTGTGAGCTGCCTGCTTATGACCCCGATGCTTTTCTGTATGATGGTGTATTTTGATTTTAAAAGTTTAAAGTAAAAGGAGAAAAAAAGCTCTGGTCTCTATCCTAACCCGTATGATCCAGTGTCATTTCCTGAGTGCTGCTCAAACTGCACATAGCCTCAGCTACTGCCTCCCAGAGTCCCCAGACCCTGACCTACCCCTCCGCCCCCGGAGCATCCCTGCTTTAATGAGCTGCTGTTTCTAAAAGGAGTGGGTCTCCTGCCCTCTGTACATGCCAAGGACCACGGCCCACATAGATGGCAGACAGTTGGTGAAAGCCCGCAGCACCCGCACTGGAGTTGGCCCAGAGTGGCTATTTTGCTTAAAGGGAATTTCTAAAACATCAGGTGCTTCTATTACAATCACTTTAGGGTTAGATACAAACTTACTTCTGAATTTTCATCGTTTAACTCTGGTCCCAGTGTGCAACCTCTGCTCTCTCTTACTGAGTGTCAGCTGACTCGGCTTGGTCAAAGACCACGCTTGGAAGAGTCATGCTACTGTGCTAAGTATCGTTGGTTTGCTAAAATAATGAACATAACTGTAACTAAGAATTACTAATGAAAATATTTATTAAATGCTATTCAGATTTAATGTTAAATGGACAAAATCATCATTGTCAAGTTCCCAAAATGGGTCTCTAGAGTCAATAATCAACAGTTGGGTCCTTATTTTAGACTAGAGGCCTGGTGCATGAAATTCGTGTATGGGTGGGGTCCCTAGGCCTGGCCAGCGATCAGGGCCATCTTGCCCAGTCCCGATTGGGGCTGGCCGGGGCCTGGGGGCCTGCTGGCTGCTGGCCGGGGGAAGGGGGGGACCATGGGAGGTTGGCTGGCCATGGGAGGTGGGATGTGGGAGTGCACTGACCACCAGGGGCAGCTCCTGCATTGGGCGTCTGCCCCTTGGTAGTCAGTGCGTGTCATAGCGACTGATCAACTGGTCGGTCATAACGGTCGCTTAGGCTTTTATATATATAGATTTTAAAAAAAATTAGCCTCATCTATTGAGCCCTACCTGGTGTGTAAACCTCTTTCTGTGAGTAACCAACTCCCTTTTTTTGATGTTACTTTCTTTCAGTATTTATTTCTTTTACAATGTAATGGTTTATTTGGGGTCTAAAGAGTCAAAGTACTCTAGTAGGGTGAGTGTGAAATGGTTGACACATCTGCTGAGAACCTAGGACGACATTTTTGAAACTAAGATCACAGGGGTTGGCAGATCACACTCTGAGACCCACAGCAAGCACAGCAAAGCGTCTCCCTGCAGTAACCCCAGGAGGACAAAGGAAAGAGGAAGAGGACACCAGCAGCTGGATTTCAGAAGCTGGAAAGCTGACGGATGATGTAACTGGCTGAATACGTGAGAACAAATTCTTGGATGTGGTGGAAATACTGGACAGCAACTGGACTTGGACTGTGTGGAATCCCCAGGAGACTGGGGCACCAGTGGCCTCAGGTGCTTACGGAAGTGAGGATGAAGGGGGCTATAAAGACAGGAGCACTGGTTGAAAGCCTGTTTCAGAAACAGTTATTCAGACCTCTACCCCAGGCTCCTGACACAGCTGAGTGAGTGCCCCTGCTCCCACCCCAAGGCTTAGTGTCAGAGAGGGAGAGTGAAAGGGGTCCATACCTGGGGCCCTCTGCCCGGCAGGGGCAGCACACTGGGAACAGGGAGCTTTGGGGAAGGATCACCCAGCCCAGCTCCTCCGTCCTACTCAGAGGCACGACGCTGGCACCAGACCTGCACCTCGGGACAGCAGGCTGCAGGACCCCCTCTCGGGACTCTACTAACCTCGAAGAAGAGACCTGAGGACCCTGACAGTGAAAGCTCCCCAACAAAGGGGAGCAGCCTGGTGGTCTCCAGGGAAGGGAAACCTGCACCGATCAGCTCCTCCCATGTGCACGAAGCCCAGCCAGCGTCTCTGCTTCCTTCTGGAACACCAGGGCCAGCCAAGTACCAGCCGACACTTGAGGGTTGCCTCTAATGTGAAGGGCAGAAGGAAATGGCATTTATAAAGGGGCAGAGAACATCAGGGAAATGATCCCAAGATCTCAGAGATAAAAGGACACTGAATCTATAGAGTAAGAGCAGGGCCTTAGGAGGAAAGGAACACTCAGAGATTAAATGAGCTCTTGGAATTTAATAATCATGGGATAAGTGAGAAACCACAGGAGGGTTAGAAGTTGAGGAAATACACCTGAAAGAAGAATGAATAAAAATAAGAAAAGTAAGTAAAAAAATTAGATCAGAGGACCTGTCTCTGAATTTAAAAAAATCAGCCAAGAAACAGAGAAAATAGAAGAGATCAAAGAAATACTATCACTTCTGAGGTTTAAATATCATGAACTTCTAGTTTGAAAGGAGCACTGAGCAAGCACCCATCCCAAGAAACTTCAAAACACAGGCACAAAGAGATCCTGCAAACGCCCAGCGAGAAAGAACAAAGGAACCATTCGGATCTCCACAGCAACCCCAGCAACAGGGCTTCAGAGACGGAGGGAATCCACTTCCACTTCAGATTTCTATACCCAGCATAGTTATCAAATATTAGGTAAAACAAAGATACTTTCAGACTCTCTAAGAGCCCTCAAAATTCTTTCCTTGGCAGTAATTTTTTTCAGAAACCACTGGAGGATTTGTGCTGCCCAAAGAGAGCTCACCCTCGAGAAGTAAGACACAGGCTCAGGAAACAGGGACCTACGGGGAGGTGAGGGAGCCCTGGTGGACAGCGAGGAGAGCCTACGGTGGGCAGTGTGGGGGGCGAGCCGCCAGTCCAGGACAAAGTAGGGGGAAGGTCTGGGAGAGACTTCTTCAAGAACTTGATCGACGGGTTGATGTAAGGGCCTCCAGGGGAAATTCACCCAACCGAGGGAGAGCTTGGACCCATTATCATGAGCCCATAAAAAAGCCAAGCAAAAATAAATCAAAATAAATTAATCAACGCCAGAGAAAACAAAGCTGGGCAGGAAAGGAAAAGCCCTCTGTATACTCAATGGGTCTACTGGTAGCATTGCCATGGTCAGAATAAGGTCAATGTTAGTATCGACCAAGGGACTCAGGTATCAGGAGACGGGCAGGATGGAGAATGTTTGTGCAAATGCTAATTCCTCATTTTCCACAGTGACAGCCTTCAACTGGGCAATCAACAAGAAGCAATGTAATAAGCGTGATTGTTTAGAGATATGGGGATTATATATTAAAAGAAGCAGCTAAGAGAATTGAAAATACAAAGGAACTTCATTTCTCAAACTTAATTTGTTTCGGAAGGCTGTTTGAGAAGTGATTTGTTTGAAAACGCAATCATTTTTCCCCATTAGAAGTAATGAAAACTGAATTAATCAGTCCCAGGCCCCCAAATGATTCCTTTTCTTATATACAGTACATGTCTAATGTATTGTTTATAAGTAAACACTACTTTTCTTAAATTTATCCAACCACCCATATTAGCCTTAAACGAATTTTTCATGTATCACTGCCTTGGAAATGCTATCACCGCTAACTGCTTTTTGTTTACCCAATAACAAGAGTTTTTCTATCTGTTCAGTTGATTGTGATTGCAGTTTTGTGAGCACTTTCACATCCTTAGCAACATTAGCACTGCTGATGGCCTGTTTATGTTTTAAAATTGTGCTAACCACCGATTTCTACAGCAACAAAAGCGTTCTCTCCTTTATTTGTTGCCCGAGATATTTTTTATCATGTTGAGGTATCAGCATGAAAGGGTTGTCAGGTTGAAAATGAAGTTTTGGTTTGACAACCGAGACATTTTTTTCTGTGAACTTGGTTGAGAACCAAATTGTTCGAGATGGGAGACATTCAAGAAACGGGGTTTGACTATATGTGTTTCTGGGAGCAGGAAATGAGGATGGGCGGGTGGATGACTGCTGTATTTCACTGGCTTTTCTTTACCTCACATCCTATATAATAAAGAGGTAATATGCAAATTGACTCTCATGCCCTCACAAGATGGCTGTCTATGACCAGGCTGGCAGGGGAGTTAGTGAGGGACGACCAAATGATTGAACAGCAGGCTGCGTGGGGCAACCAGGCCAGAAGGAGGGGCAGTTGGGGGTGACCAGGATGGCAGGGGGAGCAGCTGGGAGAGACCAGGCCGGCGGGGGGGTGGGGGGGCCGTTAGGGGCAATCCAGCCAGCACCCAGAGGCAGTGAGGGGCGATCAGGCCGGCAGGGGGAGGCAGTTAGGGGTGACCAGGCAGGCAGGCAGGTGAGCAATTAGGAGCCAGCGGACCAGGATTGTGAGAGGGTTGTCCAACTGCTAGGATCGAGCCTAAACCGGCAGTCGGACATCCCCCAAGGAGTCCCGGATTGGAGACCCACCCCACGCACGAATTTCATGCACTGGGCCTCTAGTGCATCAATAATGTTGATAAAGGAGAAGACAAATGTAAGATTATAGCCAATATAGTTATAGTCAGTTATTGAGAGCACAGTCAGCGCCCAGGGAACACAATCCAACAGACTCGGCTGTATGTGTGGGAAGAGCTCAGCAAAACCACCCACCTTGGACGCCTGCCCGGCTTTGAGGGCTCTCACACGCTCTCCCTGGGCAGCTATGCTGTTGAACAGCTCCAGTGGGGAGGCACCCCCCTGCTCGTCTGCCATCTCCGAAGACCTAGGCTTACAGCTGGGCAATGGAGGAGTCGCTCAGTGGTCCTGACAAACTGTGGGAGAAGAGAAAGAGAAGGAGGGAGAGAGATTAATAAACTGTTGCAGCTATGTTTTCTTTCCTATATCTAGTTCTTTTTTCTCAAAAGGGTTGAGGTTGAGTTATAATAAAGAATGTGGATAAAATAACATTGATAAAAATATAAATGAAAATTTGGGGCCATGAAGAAGAGGAAGAACAAATGCCAAAAATGAGGATGAAAGCGACTGCTGGCTTATAGATTCCAGGACTGCAAAGGAGGCCCTCCCTAACTAAGCCCGAGTGTGCCTCGTGCAGGGCCCAGGACAGAGGAAGGACTTGTGTTTGCTGAGGGGCAAACACCAAAGGGCTTTACCGTCCCCAACTTTAACAGCCCCAAACACATCTGTCAAATTGCTCTTTACTCTTTAACTGCGTGTGGACCAGTTCCCAGACCTTTGCTGCTCTGACCAACCTACGGCTGAACAAATGGCTTCCTGGCTGGCCAGCTGCTCGGTTCTCAGACACGCAAGGTCTCGGGTAGAGGGCGGGGCCTTACCCTGCTGGGTTCCAAATGAGATAAGAACTATATATAACCTGTCCATTAGACATGCTGCCTCACTTAACAACAAAACTTTGAAGATGTACCTAATAGTCATTATTTACTCTTAACCTTAAGGGGGGAGGGGGGCACAGGGGAGGCCACCCGATGCTGCCGTGGGGCAAAGGCTGGCCATATCAGTCCCCTCCTGGGTCAGTCACTTCCCCTTTCTGAGTGTCAGCTTCCTCATCTATGAAGTCACACCATCAGGAACCTCTGCACCTCCCTCAGGGGCTGCTATGAGAAGAAATGAGAAAAAAGGACATGGTGACATTTGAAGAGCTCAGCAAAACAAGTCTGTAAAAAAGGGGAAGAGCCGAAACCGGTTTGGCTCTGTGGATAGAGCATCGGTCTGCGGACTGAGGGGTCTCAGGTTCGATTCCGGTCAAGGGCATGTACATTGGTTGCGGGCACATCCCTGGTGGGGGGCGTGCGGGAGGCAGCTGGTCGATGTTTCTCTCTCATCAATGTTTCTGGCTTTCTATCCCTCTCTCTTCCTCTCTGTAAAAAATCAATAAAATATATTTAAAAAAAGAAAAAAGGGGGGGGGAGGAAGAAATGTTGGAAGAACTAACTTTGTAAACTGTAAAGCAAGAACTAAATCCAGCACGAGCGTTGTGCGTGAGGGTTCCAGGGCCGGGCTGAGCCCCAGCTCCACCTATAGCTGCTGCTATACCTAGAACACGGAGGCTGACAGGAGGCTATGATAGAGCAGCTCTCCCAGCACTTCTGTAACTGGTGTTGTTCTAAGCACTTTATACATATCAATTCACTGAAGGCTTATGAGCTAGATATATCTCCATTTCACAGGTGAGTAAACTGAGGCACAGAGGTTAAAAAACTTTCCCAAGATAACACAGCAAGTAAGTGATAGAGACGGGATACAAACCGACGCAGTTTGATTCAAGAGCCCACACTCTCAACTATTATCCCACAGGTTACCTGCCTGGAATGAGCCTCAGCCCCTCAAATGTGAAGTGGAACCGGCATCACAACGCTAACTGCAGGCTGGTGCGTGGGTAAGTGCGATGATGCAGGGAAGAAACAGTCTAAGCCCAGCACTGGCCCCATGGAGGGTTAATGAGTGACTACTTTGTTTCTTAATTAAAAAACTGTTTTCTGGCCCTGGTGGGTGTGGCTCAGTTGGCTGAATGTCATCCCATACACCAAAAGGTTGACGGTTCCATTCCTGGTCAGGGTACATGCCCAGCTTTTGGGTTTGATCCCAGTAAAGGTGTGTGCCAGAGGCAACTGATCTCTCTCTCTCCCCCCTCCTCTTTATCTCTCTCTCTCAAATCAATAAAAACGTATTAAAAATTTTTTCCCCTAGTAACTATCAATCAAACACATATTTGGGGGGTAATTTACTTTTATTTATCCATTGCTAAATATTTGTTTCAAAAGTATGTAAATTTCAACGAAACATTCTTTGTATAATCAGAGACCATAATACTGAAACCAGGATGGGTTTCTTTCCCTTCCTTGCTGACAACCACCAAATTCCCAGAAAGGGAAGTTTGGTAAGGTAACAAACTGACTCATATAACAAAGGTCAGGGAAGTCTGTAAAAAAGGGGAAGAAATGTGGAAGAACCTTCTGATCGGCACTAGAGAGGAGAAATACTCAGGACGATATCAAATAGCAAAGTGAGGAAAATTACTTCTAGCTACAAGTGACCAAATATCATGTGCAGATACTTTATACATGATCCCGAATTTTTCCAACTTTCAAAGCTAGGCGCACAGTTCAGTAAGTCCTCATGTAACATCATCGATAGATTCTGCCACTTTAACCAGTTAAATGCCACGATATTTTGAATTCAATTAAAAAAGGTCCGCCGCTTGCGTCTATAGACGCTTAGGGCGTACTAATGGTTAAGCAAAATGACACAGAACCAATTTTATCCTAGGGTAATTGATCTAAACAAGAGTTAAGTTCCTACAGCATCTCATCAACATTATCAGTAAAGTTCTAAAGTCTGTGAGTAGGACCAAAATCAAGTAGATGGAAATTACCCTTAAACATTCCTAGGGAAAGTGCCAGGTACAATGACCGGGTGATCCCCGGACAGCCAATCTTCCCTGCAATGGAGCAGGTCACTGCAAGTGATCAACCAGACAAACTGGGCTTGCATTTAGGGTACATGTTGTAGGGAAGAAAACACGTTATCTTTAAATATCAGAATCCCATTTCAGAAGAGGCACGTGGGAACTAAATCCGACTGAGGGAAAGATGAGGTCTCCCTGCTCTTATGATCACAAGGCAGTTACTTACTCACTGTATGGGAATCCCCACACTATAAATCGTGTGTGTGTGTGTGTGTGTTTCTGATGCAACTTTGTGAGTGAGTACATCAGGAATGATCAGAGACAAGGAGAACAGAGCTACCACTTCTCTCATTTCATGCACCCACCCATTTGCCACTGTTTCTCCCATCTAGTCAATATCTTCCTTTATTTCTTTGTTAACTAACTTTTAGAATTAAGTTTACTTTCAGAGGTTTTTAACCCAGAGTTTGGAACTTCTGGAATTACATCACTATTTGCATGCACACTGGTATAAATGGGGTTCTAAGCAGAGTATCCAGGTTTCATTACTTTTTCAAAGGGGTTCTGAGATGCCAAAAGGCTAAGGACCATTGTCTTAAGTGTTAACCCATAAACTGCAAATAGGGCTTTGACTCTTTGTTAAGGAAAGCTGCTTTATCTATTAAACCAAGCCTATAATCTAAAACAAAGAAATGAAGCTATAATCAGTGAAGTCATCTACTACCTCCTCTAAAAAGGTACTGGGAGTGTCAAGACCAATATGGCATACTCCCCAGCAGGGAGACCACAGCATACCTTGGAGACAAAGCTACAAGGCTCTGCAAAATCAACTCTCAATTCCTCTTTCTAAACAACACGGATCTTGTGCTCATTTTGAAAGGTTCCATTGTTGTGGGGGAGTGTAGCAGGCACCTGAGGAAACTGGAATGAAAAGAATCACAGAACTGTACCATGGAACATGACAATGATCTCATCTCACAGATAAGATCAGAACACACCCGTTCTGCAATTTTGGGGGAAGGTGGCCTAAGATAGCCAATTCTGGAGCAGCCGGGGACAGCCGCGAAGGAGACGCAGGAGTTTCTAGATGCCTGGATGCCACCAGAGGTGGGATTCCATCCTTCACATCTATCAAGTTCCCAGAGGACAGGAAGATGACTTCTTTAGGGCAAGGTGTTCTTTAACCCTCTGAACCTTAGAACAGATTGTGTTCACTTTTTCTTTTCTAAACACTGAGAGGAAGGGTTACTTTTCTCTCCAAATAATAAAATGAACATCATCTTAAAAGGCAAAGAAGACATTAAGCTATATGAAGTCAGGCATACGGCATTTGTGAGTATCACAATGAGACTGCTAATATGTTAATGACTACTTAAGGAGGCCTCCTCAGTGAAAAATATGACAGCCAACAGGACGGTGCTAAAACACAGGCTATGAATCCAAACTGGCACCCGCCCCCCGAGGCCCTCCATTCCCTAGGGAAGCTGTGAATCACCTGAACTTTAGGTCGATGGGTTGAAACAAAATGTACCACACCCTGATCCTAAGAGAGACAATCTCTCACTCTTTAAGCCAAGGTTTCCAGCACTTTGGTAGAGGGCTGGTAAAAAATACGAACAAGCTGTAAGCCTGACAAAAGATGGCAGTACGTACCTGGTCTGAGCGAGACACTGCAGAGGTGGCCACTGGAGTAGTGGAGACTCCCAGGGCAGCAGGCTCTTCTTTTATAGTCTTCCCCCTCTTACTTTCAGTTTCCTTTTAAAAAAAGCCCCTTTATTCTCTTTTCTTCCTGTTTACCCCACCCTGCAACTATTTGCAGGAGGCGTTTCTTATAAATCACCCAGTTTCTCTTAAAACACTTGAGCCTCTTGACCAATTCCTGACGAGACAGCCCAATCAGGGGTTTTGTGTGTGTGTGTGTATGTGTGTAGGGGGGGCGGGTGGAGACCAATGAAACCCTCTCGAGAGCCGAGCTATTAGCTGGTCATTGCATCAGCCACCGCATACCGCACGCTGGCCTCCACATAACCTCCTCGCCCGCTTCCCGTCCCACACCCTCAGTCTCAGTCTCAGAACCCAGTTTACATGTGGTCGTGGGGGGCGGAAAGGAGGACTGTATACGCCCTGCGGCCCCTGTGCACGGGCTACTGTGCAGCGAGGCGGCGCAGTGCGGTGGGAAGAGCAGTCGTGGGGTCACGTGGACCGGGGTTTCAAAGCCAGCTTGGCATTTTTTGATTTCAAGACCTTGGGCAAGTCAGGTTACCTCTGCTTCACCCTCGGTTTCCTCTTCTGTGAAATGGGCATAAAGGAGACTCCTTACTTTGCCGTGGAGGGGACTAAGGGTGATATTATAGGCAAAGCCCCTGGCACGTGGCAGACACTAGGGGAGGAGGAGAGGATGAAGGGTCGGCGCCTGCGGGAGCTGGCCACAGGCCGGGTGGGCGGCGGCGGCGAAGGGGGCGAGGGGCGTGGTGGCAGCGAGCCGGGCTCTCAGGGTACTCCGGCTCCTGGCGTGCAGGCGGCTCCGGGAGGGCGGGCCATCCGTCGCCGCCCCGACTTCCCTCCCTCCTTCCCTTCCTTCCTCACTTACCGGCCCATGCGGGCCAGTCGGCGCCGCCGGTTCCGCGTCCAGGCGTCTCCTAAGCGTCCGTGGAAACGCCGTCCGGCCGGAAGCACTTCCGGCCCGGCTGCGTCATCATTGGCTGTTCTCGCGGGGGCGGGACGGAGGCCACCGATGATTGGTTGGCTGCCTCGGCGCTGGCGGAACACGACCGGGGGGCGGAGTGCCGGTAGGACCAGCTCCGGTAGGACGGGCTCCGGGAGAACCGAGCGCTTCCGGTGTGTGTGGTGAGCGGCGGGCCTGGGGCGGGAGGGTGCTGCACCCGGCCGCGGCGCGAGCCCTCCGCGCCCCTTACCGCGGACCTTTCACCGCCGCTCTCCTCCGCTGCATCCCAGGCTCCTTCCGAACGCGCCGCGCTCGGGATCACCCTTACCTCTCGCTCTTGACAGCTCGGCTAACTCCTGTTCATTCTTCAAAACCCACCTCTGGTCGTATCTTGCTTCTTATCTTCGTTAGTCTGTGGCCTCCGGCCTAGGATCCGTGTTTCGTGTTTAATCTCTGGCCACATCAGACCCAACATAAAGCTCGGCACAGAGTGGGCAATCAGGAAATGTTTGTTGAATGAGAATATCCTATTTCTTTACTTTCTCTGTGCCCCCTCCCATCAGTTGCTGGGGATCAAACAGTGAACAAAACACGAAAACTCCTGTCAGGCCGGTGAGGGTCGTGGCCACTACCTCGTTTCTCCCGTGACCTTTCCTTTTCTTCTAGCCGTACCTCTTCCTCTTTGTTTAATCACCCTGTCTTTCCATGAAAAAATTTTCCTCCCCACCTTTTTGCCTTAGAAACATAAAAACATTCTCCTAAAATTTGTTTGTCCCCCTGGCTCCCCATTTTTGCCTGTTTTCTTTGAGTCATCTTGGTTCCCTTCTCTCTGACCCCATTTGATTGGATTTGTTGCGTCTCACCATCTGCTCCCTGACCTCCTCAGAGCATTATTCAGGTGTCACCTGTCCTAGGCCTGCCTCAGCCTCCCTCAATGGAACCCCAAACCCACTGCCACCTCTATTCTCCTCTCTCTTTTACTTCTCTCCTTATGATTTCTCACCGCCGGACATCCCCCATTTCAGTGATCATGATCTGTTTCTCCCCACTGGCATGTGAGCATGGTGAGTGCAGGGCATAGTTTCCCTGGGTGCCTAGTGGGGGGCTTGGCGAGTAGCCCGTTCTCCATCAGTGTTTACTGAATGAATGAAAGGTATGTGATAGTATTGGCATCCCTGTCTTCCACCCTCCTGCCTTCATTCCATCCTTGCTGCCTTGCCTTGTTAGGAAGCGGGGCTAGGGGGCCCCAATCCCACTCCTCTCTGATCTTTTGCTGTAGACCTCGTCTTTAATTCTGGCCGTGGGCTTCTGTGAGGGAACCACTGTGGAGGGCTGGGCGGGGAAGAATCCATCCTAATGGCCAAGCACAGGCGCCCTGCCCTGGGGATGGGAGCCTGGTGGGTTCCCCTTTGACAGGAAGGAATGGGACGCTGTGCACAGGAGTTGAGATGTCTGATCAGGATGGGCCTCAGGATCAAGATGGGTATTTAGAGAACAGAAGTGCCAACTCATCCACAGTGCTCAGTTCCATTAGTGTATAGTTAGTCCACTACGTTATATTCGTTCCATTTGAGATGGGCTGGCCTGTTTTAGAAGTTTTTTTTTTTAGACGATGGCTTTGTGTGTGGATTAGGCTGCAGGCGAGGGTGGGATTTCGGGAGGAGACAGATGTCCTAGCTTGTTTGGGGTGAATGGCATCCTTTGGGGGAAAGGCGTGGAAGGGGTGGGGTGTTTGATTCCGGGGGACGCGTGGAATCCCTCTCTAGGGGAGGACAGGCTGTCTGGAATGGCTTGACTGATGACCCAGAGGGAATCCTCTGGCGCCGACTTAACCACGCACAGGGGAGGAGGAGTGCAGCGTGGTTCATTAAGGAGGGAGGGCACACTGGGCTTTGTCAGAAGTTGGTCCTTGCTTAAGTTTTCTATGCTGCTCCACCGCGCCCTCTGCTGTCCGAGATGGGGCGTTTCCAGCATCCTTGATTTCCTCTTGAGGCTAGTTCATGTTAACAGCACAGAACTGAACTCCAGATGGAATACTTCTTTCTAGAAACTAATTGGTAACCGTTTCGTCATGTATGATGGTTCAGGATTTCAGGAAAATCTTTTTTAGGAAGGGGAAACTCCCTGCTGTGTGAGTCTGTGTGTTGGAGTGAAACTGGCAGATTTGGATGACACCCTCAGGCACCCCCGCCTTGGCCTGTGGGTCTGTCCCTCCAACTGGCTTAGAGTGGAGATGGGATATCTGGGGGAGAGCGTTCCAGAGAGAATACCAGGAAGGACTGGAGCCCAGACAGAGGGCAAAGGTGAGGGTAGCACGCTTTCGCCACCCGGCGGATCTTCCCATTTCAGGGTCTTCAGACTTACCTCATCCCTGTTGATGAGTGAATGGCTAAGAAGCTGCAGGCCCTTTATACATCTGTCTTTGCAAACATATGCAGGTATTTGTGTAGGATGCAGTTCTATAGTGGGGACACTGCAGTAAAAACAATATATGTTTCAATTTGTAATACTCGTAGGTACTCCCCAAATTGCCCTTCCAAAGATTTCTTTATTTTTAAAATTATTATGATGTTCACATTTTTAATTTTTATTAAGATACCATTGACATATAACATTGTGCAAGTTTAAGGAATTCACGTGTTGATTTGGTACATTAATGTATTGCAGTATGAGTACCACCATAGCATTAACTAACAACTCTATTACACCCCATAATTATCCTTTCTTTTTTTGTGGTGGAAAGGTTACCAGCATCTGGGTCATTTGGCTGGCACTTCCTGGTTCCTCCTCCTTTTTTTTCTTTTGTATTGAATTTATTGGGGTGACATTGGTTAATAAGTTTAGATAGTTTCAGGTATACATTCTATAATACATCATCTGTGTATTGCACCAACAGGCATCTTTCAAGTCCCGAGTCTTGCTGTCCAGGCATCGTGTCTACAGGTACTTGGGTCCTATTTTATGTCTTTCAATAAAGCTTTTGTTTTCTTCATGTAGGTCTTGCTAATTTTTTTGGGGGGAGGGGTTAAATTTATTCCCATATTTCCATAGGAAAATGACCCCTTCTAATTAATTATGCCCTCATGCTTTCTGTGTTTATTCTTACGGTTTTTTTCTGTCTTAGATTTGCTAGATGGCATGTTTTCTTTTAACTTCGCATGGTGGTAACTGTTCTTCCATGCACGTTTTCTGACACCTGATTTTGGTCATAGGTAGTTTGCCCTCGGAGGACAGCAGGAAACGGTGTCTTCAATGGCTTCGTTGGTGGCTTATGATGACTCGGACTCTGAGGCTGAGAGCGAGCCTGCGGGAAGCGTGGATGCTGCTGGCCAGATGAGGGACTCCTGTGATATGGTCAAACCTCGTGGCCAGGATTTCGCACCGGGAGTCCTGGACGGGGCAGGAGGCACGCTGCCCACAAAGCACGGCTCCTGTGAAGACCCAGCCGACCAGCGTCTCCCACTGGCTCGGCTCTGGAGGAGCGACCCAGGATCTTGCCCTAGCCAGAGGCTACAGTGGCCCAGGACAGAGCCCGAAGTCACCTTCCCCACAAGCGAGCCTCCTCGTCCTTCCCTGTGGACCAGCCACGCTCCCGCTGGCCATGTGCCCTGGGCAGCCTCCTGCTGTAAGCAGGTGAAACTCTCCTGGGGAACTTACGACCCCCCTGAGCCATCTTTCTGTGCCCAACCCAAATCAGAGACCCCAGGGAAAAGTGGCAGCTCTCTTCAGAAGAAAAGGCGAGAGGACTGTATTGTACCCTACACCCCGAAAAGACTGAGACACTCACAAGCATTAAGCCCAGAAACAGGCAAGAACAAAGATGCGGAGGTCCAGGGTCCCTCTCTGTGCGCCCCGCGCCCCCTGTGCACGGCCCCCCACGTGTCCGAGTTCATCCAGCCGTACCTGGGCACCCCGTATAAGGAAACCCAGATTTCCCAGCGGGTGCTCTTCCACCTGAGAGGCCACAAGGGCCCCGTCAGCAGCATCCAGTGGTGCCCCGTCTTTTCAAAGAGCCACATGTTCCTCTCCGCTTCTCTGGATAAAACCTTCAAGGTAAGATTTGAGCGGAGCTGCTCTTTCAGTTACTCTCAGGACTAAGCTGCTGGGATGTGTTATTCTTCAAAGCAGTGACGTGGGGGGGTTACAGGCGGGACATTTCTTTTTGGGGACTTCTGTAGTTCTCTTTGATGCATTCAGGAGCGGGTTCTCGTGGGTCCATTCAGCCCAGTGCTTCCCTGGCACTGCCTTGCCAGGCGGCCACATGCTAGTCCTTATCCCTGCGGGGGCACTGAGGACATCCAGACACACTGGCATCCAGGGAGGATGCGGTTGCTGGGCGAGAGCAATCAGAGGGAGAAGAAAGCAGCCAGGGCCGAGCCCCGTGCACTCGGGACAGCTTCTGTGACTCCCGTGGAGTGCTGAGCGATGCCAGCTCTGTGCCAGATGCAGGGGGCGCAGAGGTAGACAGACCTGGTCCCTGGCTTCAGGGCACGCCCATTGTGGTAGGGGCTGCAGGTGCGTGGCGAGGCACCCAGAATCCTGGGCCCAGGGCTGTGAGGACCAGACCCCAGCCAGACCTCCAGCCGGATACATAAGTGCTACAGGAACCCAGTGGGAGGGATGGCTTCCAGCGTGGGAGGGCTTGTGAAGGCTTCAGAAGCAGGGGTGGTGCACTTGGTGAAGTGGGGGGGGGGGAGGGGGGAAGGGCATTCTGGGATCTAAGCATGGAGGCCTTAAGGGGCCCGAGGCTGGGGCCACACCAGGGAGGACTGTGGTGGCCTGTTAGAGACTTCCGGTTTTGTATTGTTATTTACTGATTTTAATGTATCCTGAAGCAATGCAGACTGGCAGTAAGCAAGCCCCAACGGCACAGGCGTATCCTGTGACAGGTGTGTCCCACCTGCCTGTAACCTGTCTGCAACCCCTCTGAGCTGTACTCGGTGTCCCTCCTCGCTCTCCTTGGCACCTAGCACAGCACTCATGTAGGGGGGCCAAAGAGATTTGAGCTGAAGCTTCCTGGAAAGAAAATGGCTTTGGTGTTGGGGTGACATGGCTTCACATCCAGCTTTGCTGGGGAGCAGCGGGTCCACTGGCCTGACCTGTACCCTCCATCCGGCGTCGCATCTGGAAAGGGCATCATCGTACCCGTGTCTGTGATCATGTGGGAAAAACGCTCACAAAGCCCCTGGCACAGAGCTAGGTGCCCCATTGGTGCTCCATAAACGTCTCTTCTTCCCTCTGTTTTTCTCAGAGTTCTGGAGCTAGCCTGTTCAGGACGCTGTATCTGCAAGTTCTGTTTTGAGCTTTTTCCCTAGGGAGGCACTTTCTGAAGTGAAGAGAGGAAGCCCGCCCACCGCAGACTCTGATGTGAGCCGAATCACTGGGGTCATTTTTAAGGGGCCAGTTTGAGTCCTGACCCGACTTGTCTGGGTTCTTTTCAGGCAAGGCTGGTAGAGTTATGAGGCCATTGTCACGTGCTGGCTTCAATTTGGAGCCCAGAGGTTTACACGCAGGTCTTTGGCGCTCTTCCTGCGAGAAGGAGGCCCTGAAGTCTGCTCAGAGGCTTCTGGCCTCCTGGCCTCCTGGCCTCCTGGCCTCCTGGTGTGCATTGTCACATGCTTGGGTCGGTCCCACAGTCCCGGGGCTTCTCGGCTCTCCTTCCTGAGAGTCTGTGCCCACGGAGGGGTCTATGTGGGGTCTGTGTGTGGCCAGGCAGTGACTGGCAGGCCCCAGATGTGGTCTGGAGTTATAGTGATCTGGGCTCGGGGTTCATTTCCATCCTTAAGAGCTTTGTGACCTGGAGCAAGGCACTTAACCTCTCTGAGCCTGTTCCCACCTCAGTAGAACAAGCTTATGAATTGTGTGGCTGGGGCTTCTCAGGTGGGGCAAATGCCCAGGTGCCATGTGTCTACAGCACCCAGTCCGATGCTGGGCGCATGGTGGAGTGTTGTGGAGGGTAGTGTGGTCACAGGCGGGCCACCTGAGGGGATGCGGGCAGCCCCTTCCTAGTATGTGGAGGGAGGGGCAGTTTGGCAGATGTTGACAGCAATCTTGAGGAGGAAGCGGGCTTGCCGGAGGTCTTGAGGGACTGCTAGATTGCCGTTCGCCGAGATGGATGGAGGGATGCAGAGGTGGCAGGTGTGTTATTACTACTCACCTGTCCAAGGGATGTTTCTCCTGACGGTGAGGTGCAGGCCTGGAGCCAGTGGGGATCGGTCTGAACCTTACATCAGTGAGATCTCGGTGGGCCCTGCTTGGATCACTTTGGCCTGAAGTTTAGATTCTCTGGACAGAGGTCTTCATGATAATTTTCAGACAGAGAGCATCTGAGTGAAACCTCTGATTTGGGGCGTTGTGTTTGTTCAGTTGTGTAGCGAGTGTTCGTGGAGTAGGTGAGTGTGCACTGGGGCTGTAGAAAGGGCCCCATGGACGGGACCATCGAGCAGCCAACTAGCTGTGACACCTCTTGACCAGAAGAGGGTGCACTTGGTCCAGCTTGGGAAGGCTGGTCAAGCCCAGGGGTGATTCACTGAGACCTGGGTCCAGGCCTTTTGCAGTGGGGCTGGGCTGGTCACAGTGGCTGTGCTGCCCGTCCGGAGGAGGTGGCGTGTGCTGCTGGGCCTGGCAGCCTCCAGGGCGCCCTTCGTCCCCTGAGGAGGCTGTGGGAGTGGCATTGGAGGCGGCCCCAGGTGCAGAGCCGGGCTGAGTGACTCCTGATCCTCTTCTTATTGTGCTGTCCTGAAAATGAGGGCTTTTATAAGCCCCGGGTACAAACTGTTAGCCAGGGTTCTCTCTGCTTTAAGATGCTTGAGTTTTCAAGACAGATGGGACTAGATGGGGACTAGGCGAGGGAGGTGTTGGCTGAGCCCTTGGATGTGCTGTGCCCTCAGGTTCCTGGGCAGGATGATGTCAGAGGGTGGGCGGTGTGGTAGATCTTGGGGAACCTTGGGATCTGGTATATGATGGAGGGGGCATAGGAGGTATTTGGTGGGCACAGGGTGTGGAGTGGGGACAGGGCTGTGGGTGCAGGTAGGAGTCCTGGCTTGCTGCAGTCCAGTCCTGGGTGGAGAGCAGATGGTGGGTGCAGCAGGCAATGAGCACCCCCCACCTCAACTCTGCTCCCTTCCCTAGGGTGCCTTTCCCCTTGCCTTTGGTTAAAGTCTGCCAGAGTGCCTTCTTGCCCCCCCGCCCCCTCGACCCTCCTGCCCCTGGATCAGGAAGGAGGGAAGAGTATGGAGGCTGGGGTCACAATACTTCACTTTGGATGCTCCCTGTGCCACTGGCTGTGTGATCTCTGGCAAGTTACTTAACTTTTCTGAGCTTCCACCGTGTATGTAAAGTGGAGCTAATTACACATGCCTTTCTGGGTTTTCGTAAAAAACAAATGACACTGGATATGAATTACCTAGCGTGGTGTCTGACACATAGTAGGCACTTCCTTTGTGCTCTTGTTCTTGCTCCAGGAATTTTCTCTTTTCCTTAGCGTAGCCATGGAACCATATCTGCTACACCTTGTAGATTAAGCTACTTGAGCATGGGATCTGTGCCAGACTCATTTTTATATTCTCTGTAGCACCTGGCACAAAGTTTTGTACATGTTAAGTGGATTAGTAACGATTAAAAAAATGGTTTTGGATTTTATTTCCAGCCTTTGGGAAAGGACTGTGCTTTAAGTGCACAAACCCCACTTTCCACCAGGGGGCACAGTGGGACTTAATATAAGCAGCTCTGCAAGCTTCTAGAATCTGGAAGAATCCTTGATTCAAGGTAACAGCTACTGAAATACGATTTTTTTTTTTTTCTGATCAGGAGAAAAACAACACAATCCATCTGATTAATCTAAAGAACGTGGAGTGCCAGTTCCTTCATCTCCTTAAAATGTAGCTTTGGAATTCATAAATTTCAATTGGGCACATTACAGTGGAAAGATACTTATTTTAATATGTTCTAAATGTTCTGTGAGCTGTAAAATATGCTCATATTAGTTTTGAAAAATTTACGGCTAGAGATATTAAGCAAAATAAAACAATGATTCATAACTCCCCACCGCTGCTCTGTTTTCATGTCAGCGACCCCTTCCTGCCCGCGTCTGTCGCGAGCATCTGTTCTCCGGAGCTGTGATCCCGGCACCGAGACCCTTTTATGTACTCCTCTCATTTCCCCGTGTCCCCGTTTGGCTCAGCACGCTTGAATACCCACAGCACATAAAGGTGGCATTCAGACTCCGAGGCCCTTTTTGAAGGAAGCAGCAGCGACGTGACCTCCTTGAACCAACCTTATTGTCGGCCCGTGTTCGGAGCCCCCTGCCAGGTGCCCGAGCCTTCCCAAAGGCATAGAGCGTGCTTCTTGCTTCTGTGTATAAAAACCTGGAGTTCTGAAACACAAAGGATTATAAGTAAAATGTATGAATTAGGTGTTGTTTATCTTTTTACACAATGATTTCTTCAGGGAATTCTTCCAATAACAAACTTCCTTAAAATGCTTAAATATAATTGATTTTGAGAAAGAGAGGAAGGAAGAGGGAGAGAGAGAGAGAGAAACACCCCCTCTTGGGGGTTGAGTCTGCAGCCCCAGCATGTGCCCTGACTGGGAATCAGATCCACAACCTTTTGGTGCACAAGATGATGCCCAAGCCATTGAGCCACACCAGCCAGGGCTAAACTTCTCCTTTTTTGATCAATAATGTAATAGATGTTTACTGTGAGAAACAGGAAATACAGAAAATAGGAAGCACAAAGGATAAAACAGACGTCATTGCTAGTCCTAACCCCGAGTGGGCCCCTCATTAACATTGGGGCCCTCCCTGGTCTGGAGGACCTGCCTGTATGTTTACAGAATTGGGCTCACACTGCGTAGTGTGTACAGCTTGGATTTCACCCCTCACCCCCTATTTTCTGTACTGTTTGTAAGGGGCATTTTTCTATGTTAATAAAAAACTTCCCCAAACATACTTTTCTGACTGCCTCAAATTCCAAACTTTGCTAATTCCATGTCATTTCCTATCATGTCCTGCTTTTGTTTTGAAAAGTCAGTCCTGCAGTGAACATGGCTATGTGTAAATGTCTTTTTTTAAAAAAATTAAGGAGCATATCCTGCTTGTATATGTAAATGTCGCAATGATAAAAGGATGTAAACATAAATTGGCATTAATTTGCAAAAAAAGTGTCTTTTTTTGCTGCCTTGATGCAGTTAAGATGGGTTTTAGCTAAGAAAGCCTTTGTGTGTGGCGAGAGGGACCTGAGTAGGTTGGTAAACCTTCTGTGCCATCGTCACATCAGACTCCTGGTTTCCTTCCATGTCTGCTGCTCGATAGCTGTGTGACTTCCGGAAAATCTCTTAGCCTCTCTGATCCCCTAGTTGCCTCATTGGAAAAATGGGGATCATGGCTACCTATTGGGGTTGTTGCTATGGAGAAGAAATGAGGTGATGTCTGTGACTCTCCTGCACCTGTGTTGATCAGTTCAAAAACAGAGAAAAGACCATTTAGAATCCTCCGCCTTTTAACGTAACCCTTGTTTTTTGTGAAGCTCTTGTAGTCTGTCTATAGATGCATAGTTTGTAAGAGTTTCAATGTCAGTGTTCCTGAGATAGATACTTCTAAAGATTTTGAAGTTTTTGGGGTTGTCTGTACCAAGCTACTTACCTACCTGCTCTGTTTTCACGAACTGCACACTTGGAAGGTAGGGACTGGAGGGCTGGGTCCATGTGTCCAGCCTGATCATGTTTAAATGTTGGCCGGTTCACACAGTGTTTTGTGTCGGAGGCTCCGGCAAGGAGGAGCGGTTTACACCTGAAGAACCCAGGACAACGAGATGTGTCCACCTCTCCCTGGCCAGGGAGGCACCAGGTTCAGCCGGGCCCCTTCCCATGTGCGTCTGAAAGAAAGGACTTTGTTCTGGAGCCTGAACACCCCAGACGGGTCTCACTGTGCAGCTTGTCAGCTCTGTGACCTCTGAGAGGCCTGCGGCCAGATCAGAGGCTGGGGAGGGCTCACTGTCCCCAAGCGCTTACCACCTGTGAGGGCAAGTCCCCAACACTCCCTCTTGTCTTCCCCACAGGCCTAGGAGGCAAGGGCTGGTCTCACTTCTATCGTACAGAAGTGGACGTGGAGGCACAGAGGTGAAGGGATTTGTCCACAGTCACACAGCTGGTAAATGGCAGAGGCAGGGTGGGGAGCTGGCTGTCAGACTCCACAGCCCGAGCAAAGGGCTGCCAGACCCTCTGCTCCCCGCCTCTGAGAGTAGAATAAAGGATGAGAAAGCAAGTCCCCTCCCCCCAGCGGTGCCCAGCGCCGCCCCAGCATCAAGCCCCTGGGTTCTGTTGAGGGGCACACGGAGGAGGGATGATTTCTGTGGAGGCTCGGATTTACATTTTTATGTATTGCAGGGTCCCGGCAAATGTATCATTGTTAGCGTATTCTATTATATTAGGGTATCTTAGATGTGCTTTGTAGAAAAGTAATATATCTCACATTCAGAGACAAGAAATTTATGGATTCAAGTGCCAGAGTGAGGGTTATTTCAGTTTTGAAAGAATTATTCTTGACGGGTTTTGCAGAATGAGATGGAGAAATGATTTGATGTGTGGAGTGAAGAGATGGGGAGCATTATGCAGATGATGGGCAATTTATTCCAAGCACGAGACGAATCTATTGGAAGTGAGCGGTGCACAGCTGGGAGGAGGGCTGGGTTGTGGTGGTGGGCGTGCGGTAATTGGGGAGTGAGTGATTAACACGCATCAAGGGTAATTAGGCGAGCGAGGAGGGGATGGTGGTGTGTGCCTGCGTGCGCCTGTGTGTGTGCAGAAAGCACCTGCTTCCATCTTCATTGGATGGGGGCCCAGAGAGGGAGGGACACTTGCCCGAGGGCGCACGGTGAGGGCAGGTGGCCGCGTGTTGCTGGGACCTTGTGTGGGAAGTGTGTGTGCGCCTCCCTCTCTGGGCTCCTCTCCCTTCAGTGCGTCCTCCCAGGCTTGGGAGTGAGGGCTCCAGGCTGCAGGACAGCAGGGCTGCGGAGCCTCCTCTTCGTGGGAAGTGAGGATTTTTGACACTCCTCTCCCCCATATGAAAGCTGTGAAGTTCCGAGGCCAACAAATGAGACGGTGCCCACTTCTCATTTGCTGCCAGAGGGCCTTGCAAGCTCTCGCCTTAAAAACGGGTTGAAGGAGGCAGGAAAGGAAGCTGTGTTTTCCGCTCTTGGAAAACTTCACTGGGTTCTGTAGCCGGTGTAGCCGGGGCAGGGCGGCGTGCCTGCCAGCTGCGGACTGGGAGGGAACAGCCCCTGGGAAGGCGCAGACTCTGCCCTCAGGGGACCAGCCTCATCCAGCTCATCCCTTGTCATTAAGGAAAGAATAGAGCAATTTGGGAAAATGCTTTTAATGTAATTGAAAAATGCAGATTGCAAAATTGGCACACTTAGGCATGGAGACAGTCTAGTAAATTATTTCGCACTGCTTTTGAAGCTTGGACACAGCGGACTCTTAAAGGCGCCCACCTAGCGCCCAGTGATGGCTTTTTGTCCTTCTCTTTAAAAAGTGAGTTGTTTTAGATTTAACTTTGTCATCATGTAAGTGATAACATATTGGAAAAAAATGCACAACGCAAAAAACAACAAAGAAATGGCAGAGATTAAAAATGTTACCACACACTCTCGCCTCAGGGACAATGACCGGGACCTTCCCAGGCCGCACTCCTAGTCTTTCTTCCCACGTGCATCTGGGTTTAACCAGAGCACAGGGACTTCGTTTTTGTAACCAGCGTTTCAAAATGGCAGGAAGGTGATTTCCCCCGATAATTGATAGTATTTTTACCCCTTAAAAGAAGGGGTGGGTGAGGCACTCCAGCCTCTAGATCTTTTCTCCTAGCTCCTGCTGTTTCTAGTCAGGCATCTGTCCCCGACGACGCACACTGAGGGACCCCATGCGTGGGGCAGTGGAGTGCGTGCAGGGGTGCAGGGACCAGAGCACTGAGGTGCAGGTGGGAGGCACAAGTGAGTGAGACGGGATGGGGGGGTGCGGGGGGTGTCAGCCCAGGGTCCCTTGAAAGCCAACTTGCACATGGCCTTTCCTGGCGAGCTTCCTGAAGTCTCTTGACTCCAAGAGATGAAAGAGAGCATGCCTCCACCCCCCTCCGGAACACTGTGACCCCGGCCCCAACGCTTTGCCAGGTCCTGGAGCGGCTGCTTCCTTCCCATGATCAGGCTGCAGATGGGTGACACCCTGGGCTCTGTGCAAAGCTCTCGCATGGGCTGGGTGTCCCTGGGTTACACTTATGATTTAAAAAAAATATATTTTCTCTCTATAGTTTTCTTCCTATCTGCCTTTCTGTTTTATTTTTTTTTCTGGGAAGTTTTCTCCACTTGTTCTTTCAATCTTTTTAAAATTTATTTTGTATCTCTGCTGTCATATACTTAAACTTTTGTACTGAAATACAACATAGATTCAGAAAAGCATTCTATCATGTTTTTACATCCCAAGGGCTGTTTCTTGTTTTCTGAATATTCCTTTTTAAAAAATATAGTATATTTGTTTATTACATATTTATAAGGTCTTCTCTTAGCTGTCTGAGTTATTCGAAAGTTTTCCTGTGTTTTCTGAAATGTTTGTCTCTTTTCTATTCCTTTCGTCTTTTTTGCTTTGGTGTCCGTTTCATGTTAGAGATTTGCTGCTGCTTATTCTGATTCAGGAGGGAGGCCTGAAGAAGCTGACGTGACCCGGGGCTCTGCCTGTGTAGTGTGTGTGTGTGTGTGTGTGTGTGTGTGTGTTGGGGGTTGGGGGGTGGGAGAGAGGATGGAGGGGGGCTTGTTGTCCAGGGTGATGAGAGGGGAAGCTAGTGTCACCGCAGGACCCCCAGATGTGAAATTGGTATTTTCTCTTGCTGCCCAGTGTCCCTGGGAGGAATCTTCACCCCCTGCTGAACGCCGCCTGCTCCTGGCCTCAGAGCGGGGAAGAGGGCTGGGTGTGCTCGATGCCGCCTTCGCTCCCGGCCGCTGCACATCTTCCCTGCCTGTGCACAGACCCACTGCGTAGCCCCCCCCCGTCATGGCACACGCCATCAGTTGTGTGTAAATGTGCCCGTGTCTTCTTGTCCTTGACCAGCCAAATTATGACTTTTTAAAATGTTTGCTCACCTAACGGTATCTTGTTTGAGAACCAAACGAGTTCGTTTACGGGCAGCTCTTTCAGAAACCAGCCCGGCACCTGCTTAATGCTAAGTAAGTGTTTGTGGTCGTGGTTCTCATCCATTAATCTCCTGTAGTCTCCTCTGGGCAATTTACATGCTAATTTACATGCTATTGGCCTGTCGTCATACACGTTCCGCCCGTGTGTATGTCATTATTTTTTTTTATTTCTTTTTTTACGGAGAAAATCAAATTAAATTTTTTTTTTTTGTGGTCGAGTCTATGGACCTTTCCCTCTGTGATTGTCCCGTGGCTTTAGCAATGAATCGTCCTACCGCATCCCGGGATGTGATAGTCAGCTGTGTTTGACCTTCCTCTAGCAGTGATTAGCTTGAGCCAGTTTTAATTCTCATCTCTTCCAGATTGTGCGTGGGTCGGGCCCGTGTGCACCGTGGTGAGTGTGCGCCAGGTGCCAGGCATCCAGCGAGATCAGATCAGCCCAGGGGGGAGCAGCCCCGCTTTTGACGCCCCCTCCCCCGAGGCTGGCTGCTAACGATTTCAAATGACTTTCTTCTCTCCCAGCTTGTCCTGCAGGGCGGGAGGCCTCGCTCCCCAGACCTTCCCTCCAAACAGAAATGTCGTTTTTGGCCACAGAAACAATACAGAGACACCATGGAAAAGCAGGGAGGTATTAAGAAAAGAATTGCCCATCATCTCTCCACCCAGAGGCAATGGCTATAGACTTCTTGGTATATTTCCATTCAATCTTTACAAAATAAAAAATTCAACATAGTTGAGTTCCAACCGTACATATAATTTTAAATCCGCCCCCACGACAGCAGCCGTTTTTAATGCTGTAATTTATTGCCGTGGTTTCCAGTGTGGTCTGCAAGCCCCTGGGGTCCTCCAGCCCCTTTCATGAGGTCTGTGGGTGAAAATGATTTTCATAATGGTACCTAGAAGTTATTTGCCCTTTTCACTCTCATTCTCTCAGGAGCGCGCATGGAGTTTTCCAGAGGCTACGGGCCGTGTGCTGTTGCAATAGATTAAATACAGAAACGGCCACGAGAACCCAGCTGTCTTGTATTAAGCCAGCCATTTAAAAAAAATGTAAACAGTGCCTTCTCACTAATTTTCTCTGTCTTGGAAAATACACTTATATTTCATCAGAAACGTTATGTTAACACATAATGGGTTAATTATTGTTACTTTTACATAAATTACTATTTTAAATGCCTCGGTCTTAATATGCTAACCATGGAGCTAGCCCCCACATAAACAGCAGCTGTTTGGAGTCCTCATTAACTTTAGACAGCATAAAAGGGGCCAAAGGTTTGAGGACCATGGTTTTATTTCCGCCTGTAATTTCATTTTGGGGAGGATGTATGTATTAATAAAAACAAATGGTCACATTCGGTGCTGGTGGCTGTGGATAGGTTCAGCCCAGCTTTGTCACTACCTCCTCCTGTTTGGTTAGATTTCCAAACTATGCGACCAAAACTCGACCCTGGAGGGTCCAGGCCTTCCTCAGCCCCCGCCTCTTCTCCCTGCCTTCCCTCTACCCTTTGTGAAGACGATTTTACAGCAATGATGACACACACAAAAAAATAAAAATCTCCCAACTCCAACAGACACTAAAACGATGATTATCCTTTTAACACCCGCCCATCCGTTTCTGGTCCATATGGGCTGGTGCTCTCGCAGAGTGCACGCAGTTCCGACACCCGCCTGGCCCACTTAACACGCCCTCCCAGCCTCCGCAGCGCTGGAGGGCCGTCAATTCCCGGCTCCGCGGTGCTCTATCGAGTTGATTAACCGTAATTTACTTAGCAGTCCTTGGACACTTAGGTGGGTTCTAATTTTTGCTATTATAGATAATGCTGAAGTAGTTATCTCCATGCAAGACACCCTTTTCTGTTGGATTATTTCTATCAGATTGATTCCCAGGAGTGGACTGCTGGGTCAAAGGGTTGTACATTTTCATGCGTTCGGATCCGTCTCCTGTCAGATTGCTTTCCAAAAGGATTATACCAATTTGTACCGCCACTGCAAAGCCCGAGTAATAACCAACTATTTTGCTTAACTATCATGCCTAGAATTTTCCCTCCGAGCCTCAAGGGAGCAGAGGCCCTTATCTAAGTGAGTGTGATCTATAATTATTTAGACTAACACCAAAATTGCTTTCAGAACATTGTAACCTGCTGAGTTTAGAATTCTAATTCGCACACAAGCTAGCATTAAAAGTTTCACAAGCAGCAATCTCTCTCTCCTACTCACAGTGTGTTTACACAGCCCCGACAACTCGAGAGAGAAATTAAGAGCTTTTATAAACAAAAGTGGTCTCTTCCTGAACTAACTGGAGTGTTATTTTAAAAGGTACAAAAACACAAATTAAAACACGCTTTCATTGTAACCTTTCGTTAGAAAAGTTGTTTGTTTTTGTCCTGCTCTCTTTTCATGTTTTCATCTCTCATTCAAGTGTGTTCTAAAATGGCCTAGCTCCTTGGAGACTTGCCATGGTGCTGTTGGCGGGAAGGGGACAGGCGGGGAGCAGGGCGGTTGTCCTCAGGTGCCGGGGAAGAGGAGAGGCACTGGGGTGCGGGGGTGTGTGTGTGAGGAGGAACTTTCCAGCACCCAGACCTGGTCAGCTTGGGGAGTGGATTCTGGGGCAAAGGGGGAGAGGATGGGGAGGTTCAGTGTGGTGGGCTGGGCGGTGGAGGAAGCCTGGGTCCGGGACACCAAGGCCCCTTCCGGAAAGGTGTGTGCTGCTCGGGACAGAGCCCCGAACTTGGCCCCGAAATGCGGCGTCCCGGGCCCCGGAGCCCAGCGCCGTGCTGGGCGCACTGAGTATTCAGAACGAGGAAGGGACGTCCCTCCCTGATTTCTCATCCGTGAAATCATCCCCTCTCAGGTCTGCGGGGCTCAGACGGGTGAGGTGATGAAACCGCTCTGTAAACTGTAAAGCCCTAACAAATGGAGGTATTATCAAGAACTCCAAGCCCGGGTTTACTCTGTAATTGCCTCCTAAGCCGCACTCTTAAGCTTGGAGCCTTGCAATCCAATTTGCCTGCAGTCGCCTCGATTCCCTGAACAAGTCATCCGATGAGCGCCGTGGCGCCCCGGGCCCCGCAGGCCCACTCTCCTGGGTGTGCTCCCTATTGCCGGCTCAGCAGCTGCGTGGCTGCTGTGGCACATCGGCTGCTGTGGTGCTGCTGTGGCACATCGGCTGCTGTGGTGCTGCTGTGGCACATCGGCTGCTGTGGCGCTGCTGTGGCACATCGGCTGCTGTGGTGCTGCTGTGGCACATCGGCTGCTGTGGCAGAGGGCTGGACCAGGGACGCGCAGCTCGTGAGCCAGGCCTCTGGGCTGGCCGCTGTGTGGCCAGTGAATCCCTGGGGCCTGTTTCCGGACCTCTGTCTGTGGTGTGGGCAGCCAGGGCCTCCGAGGGCGCCCAGTGCCCAGACCTGGGAGAGAAGACCTGGTCTTTCCACTTCTTTCTTCCTTTGGTCATTTGTTTGTCCAGCCATGGACTAAATGCTGGCTGCATGGCCTGGGACCAGAGGGGACCACACACACCCATGCTGGCAAGAAAGTTAATGGGGGACAGGCCTGAGAACATGCTAGTGTGGCAATGTGTCGGCCCTTCAGGGGACTCCTGTGTTGGGGACGGGAATACAGAGGGGCGTAGGGTAGGTCTCTGGGAGTAGAGGGCAGGGCAGGCTGAAGGGAAGGGGGAGGCCAAGCTGGGTCTTGAAAGATGAAATCAGCAGCCAGTGAGTGGCTGACCCAGTGCCACAGGGAGGGGGCAGGAGGGTCCAGTGAGGGGAGCCCAGCGGGGCCTGTTGTGGGCTTTAGGCCTGGATCGTCCGGGCAGGAGGCTGGCTGTTGCTTCCTGTGCTGTGCTGAGTCGGGCTCCACACCGGTGTTACTACACCCACACCGGTGTTACTACACCCACACTGGTGTTACTACACCCACACCGGTGTTTTGCCCACCGCTGGGGCATAGGGCAGTCAACTGACCTCAGGAGTCCCTCTATGGGGCTCAAGCCTGGCCCCCACACTTTCTAACTGTGTAGCTTTGGGAAAGTTAGAGAATTATTGGGACCTTAATTTTCCCATCAGTAAAGTGGGGATAGCAATAGCATCCACCTCAGTCTTCTGAGGATTAAACAAGAAAACCCATGGAAAACTCTTAGGAGAGTACCAGGCACATAGCAGGCACACCATAATGCTGACTGGCAGCATCACCAGCCTTGTGCCCATTTTACAGATGAGAAAACTGAGGATCAGTGAGGGGCACTGAAGGACATGGAACTCCTAAGCACAGAGCTGTCATTGTTCTGTATTCTGGGCTGTTCTTTGTTACTTCCTGCTTGGGAACGCCAGAAAGTAGTCACGTGAGTGTAGGCAAGGTCCTTAATCTTTTTGAGCCTTAATTGGTTCATCTGTGAAATGGGAAGAACCATCATGTAAGTTCCATGATGATCGGGAATTTTTCTTCCCTTGTTCCTGGATGAAAGCGGAACACATAGTAGGTGCTTAACCAACACCTGTGAATGGGTGAATAACACCTGCCCAGGCTACCCAACTTCCGGCTTCCTTGAACCTCAGGTGTATGGAGAACCTTGGGGGCGGTCTTGTCCACCCGCCTGGACCCCTGTCTACCCAGGTCTAATATGTGCAGGGAATGTCCCCATGGGGAGCCAGGCTCTGGCAAGGGTTTGGAAGACGGAGCCGGGAACTAAATCAAAGCCACGATTGTTCGGCATCTGCTGAAATATTTGTCTTTACTCTCCTAGGTAATGGACTCAGGCTGATGCTTGTAGCTTGTGCGTTTATTTATTATTTATTTATAAATCATGGATCCAGGGAGGATTTGATGAGACTTACAATAAAATATATGAATACAGGGCAGCTGTTAAAACTAAGCAGACCGTGAAAAGCCACCCTGAAGGAAAAGGAGGCACACGACTCAAGTTCTGTGCCAACCACTGTCCCAGGGCTGGCAGGGCACGGGTGATGGGGTGCCCAGGTCTGGTTGCCCAAGCAAAGCCAACAGAGTGGTCTGGTGTGGGGACTGGGCTGACAGGATGGCAGTGCTCAAGAAAGGTAGTTTCTTCCTGGGCTGGGTCTTCGCTGCCTTGGGATGAGATCGGGGTCACAGTGGAGGCCTGGGGGCATTTCTGTAGAGGTCACCCGTAGGCGTTCACGCGTGCTCCCTGGGGCAGGGCTGCGGCAGGCTTGTGGGTCCCAGCCCGACGGCCTGGGCTGCTCCTCACTTCTCTGCACCTCGGCTTCCCTCCTGCTAAGTGGCGACAATAACACTCAGCTCACGAGCCGTTGTGAGGTTACAGATGCTGGTGTTTGGCTGTGACCTGGCACTTGGGAGTGCAGTTGTGAATCTGACCTGTGTGGGCTGTGATCCTGTGGTTTATGTCGTCCTGGGCGGACAGGTCAGGCCCTTCACTCCAGCCCACAAGTGGAGAGGAGGTGTCGCTGGAGGGGCTGGCTGGGGAGGTGCCCCTGCCCGCCCTGGGCACTGTCCACACTGACCCTGTGCCCGCTGAGTGCGGCCTGTTCGTTATTGCTGAAAAACACTTAGAGAGTTTGAAGGGAAGGGAACATACTTTTTAATTATTTCTCTGCTTGTCTCCAGCAGTCCTGTTGTCAAGGAAACCAGAACCTTTGAAAAGCTTTTCAGCTTCCCGGTCGGAAGAGGATACTTGTGCCGGGCTTCTGTTGTCTGTGGAAATGGACCTGTCGGGCTGTAACAGAGCCCGTTTCTTTTAAAAGGGCCGGCTTCGTTCACTTCTCACAAATAGAATCCTTTTGACCTTTTAACAGAAGATGGGAGGTTGTTGCTGTTATTTTCTCTTCTAAAAGAACTGCCGGCATTGTTGACTCATAGTATTTAATTCACTCAGTGTGTGTTGCAGGACATGGTGCTGGGGGTGGGAGTAGGCTACTGAGATGAATAGGCCGGCTCACCCTTCCCTTCAGGACACCTGGCCTCTTTGGGACAAAGGCCGGTAGACAGACACGTCCAGTGCAGCACCATGACCGCCCTGGGGCGGCGGCGGAGAAAATGCTAGGGGCACAGAGGCAGCCGGGGAGGGGCAGTGCCCGTGAGAGTCACCGGGGGTCTCAGGGAACAGGTAGAAATTGTTCAGCAGCAAAGGAATGGAAGAGCATTCCAGGAGAAGGCACAGACTGTGCAGGCTGGAGGGCGAGGAGGAGCAGGCTGCTAGCAGTAGACTGCAAGGCTGTTAGGTGAGGCGATGGGGTTGGATACATAGAGCAAGTGGAGGGAGACTGCCTGGAGCAGACCCAGGAGGCAGGGGTCAGAGTGTGGGTGGGAAGAGGGTGCAAAGGCGTGCTCGGCACAGCTGCTCTGTATCCCTGCTCCAGGTTGCACGGAGGCACATCACTGCTCACAGCCCAGCTTCCGAGGGAAGGGCTGCTGCTAACACGCTTTGAGTTTAATAATTCACTTTTGCTGCAGGAGTACAGCTTCCACGGTAATGTCTCAGCCAGGATTGCAATAAAACTTTACGATAGTTAAACCCTATCAAGGGCATTGGCTTTATATGAAAAAGATAAATCATTGTTACAAACACAAGGAGTCTTATTTTTAAACAGCCCTTGTTCTTTTTTTTTTTAACTTTAAAAAATGATTTTAGATTTATAGAAGAGTTGTAAAAGTAATCCAGAGAATTCCTATGTACCCATCACCCAGCTACCCTCATGTTAACATATAACCTGCTGCCTTCGCCTTCGTCACCGCTGAGAAATGACAGCAGCACGGCTCTGTCAACTATGGGCTCTGTTTGGATTTCACCCGTTTCCCCACTAACGGCCCTTTTCGTTTCCAGGATCCAATCCAGGGTCCCATGTAGCATTCAGAGCTCTTAGGATTTTTGTTGATGATTGGTTATTTTCTTGGGGTGCGGGACAGGGAGTGGACTGAATCCTGACCTGGCCCTTAATCTGAGTTCCCTGTGCTGAGTCACCTCCACCACGGTCCCTGGCCAAGCTCAGATTCAACACCTTTTGGTTTTCAGGACCTGTTTCCTTGTTGCATCGTGAGCAGGACCAGCAGAAGGTTTGCATGTTAATGAGGCTTCCCGAGAGACCTCTGATTTATCAAGTGCCAATTGTTCCTCTCCTAACGGTTGCTGCTTAGTGATAACAGGGCTCTGGGTCCATTTCGTTCCTTTTTTTTTTTTTTTCTTTCTTTCCTTCCCTTTTTCTTTTTTCCTTTTGGATTTAACCCAGCTGGACCTTTGGGCTAATGTTGACATTAGTGAGAGTTTCTAGGCGGAACCTCTCACCACATTGACGTTTTTACACAGCTTTCCTGCGGTTTATCGGATAATTGAGTGTCTCGAGGCAGTAACTGAGAGTACTGCATTTAATGAGAGAAACTAGAACATTCTTTGCATTCAGACAGATGCACAGCTGTGGTGACCGTCCCTGACAGAAGTCTCTGCTGATGTCTCCTGCCCTGCCCTCCCTCCCTTCTCGCACACTCCTCCCCTGCCTCTCCCCTTCCTCTCATCTTTTTCTTCACTGTTTTCCATCTGCTGTCCTCGGCCTCCTGGCCCTCCTCCCCCATCCTGTCCCCGCCTGACTTCTCTGCTCTCCTCCTCCCTCTTCTCATCCTCACTCCCTCCCCCCAGTTTCAGTCCTTTCTCTGTGACAGGCCAGGGAAGCTGTTGCCACGGAAACAAAAGCCCGGCAGAAGCGCCTCTGCTTTCAGGGTGTTTCTAAGATGATGACGCAGATCATGTTGAGTTCTAGAATCATCTAAGCCCTGGCCCCTGGCCTCTCGCGTCCCTTCATTTTCCAAAGGCCAGCCTAGTGCCACAGCTTATCATTCTCTCCACCACACAGTCATTTTTTATGTGGGAACCTCAGGATCTGAGAAACCCACTTTTCCCGTTGCTCCAGGACTGGTTGCAACTGTGGGAGAGAAAGGCAGCTGAATGTCCTGACATTAAGGGAGGGAAAACGCACGGGGAGGGGAGGGGCGGGGCTGCACGGGGAGGGGGCTCACCTCAGTCGGGTGCCTGGGCTGGAGATGGGGAAAGAAGTATAGCTGGGGCCTTGGAAAGTCTTCACACATTTCGTTTCACTCAACAGATGTCCAATGAGGACTTGCACCTGCCCTGGGGGAGTCCCGGCTGAGGGGAGCAGAGCTGGGGGTGCATGGTACCCCCCTTGATATTTGTCACAGCAATCCCCTAACTCCAACTCTGTCAGTTCTGCGGAACAACCCGCATTAGGTAGACGTAGGGGTCCCCTCAAAGGGCTGCTGGCTTCTGCGCCTCCGTGGAGCTGGTCCAGAGTGGGCGCAGCGTGGCTTCTTCCTGTTGGGGGGCCTGACTTTGCCTCGGCTTGTGGGCATTAGCCGGGATCTGGAGTTTTGCCTTTCAGCAAACACCAGCTAAGAGCGCAGCAGGGGGAGAGTCCATTCATGGGGTATATTTAAGTCTGTGCTTATTCCCAAAGGTAACTTCGCTTCATAACCTTAAGCTTTTATTCCTATGCTTATGGGTATCCTGGCTCCGGGGTGTAAAAATAAGACTTCTAAACTCCAAACATTGTGGCAATGCAAAAACATTTTCATTAACAGAGGGTGTGATGAAAAGGGAAAGGCGCGCTCCGTCTGCGCCTAAGTGGTCCTGCACGCGGGTCTTTTTATTTTCAATATCATTTCGAGCTTATTTAAATATCGCCCCTTCAGCAGTGAATTTTAAAGGACGGCAGCTCTGGAGTGTGAATAACTGCTCAGCTACCCACAGTATTTCTAGCGAGTTGCTCTGACTTAAGTTGATAATGGACTCCACACAGCAGTCACTAATGGATGGTAATGTGGAGTGTTTTTGTTATTATTGTTTTCATTTGAGAAGAAAGGTTTGAAATTAGCATAGTAAATCTCTATGGGCTCTTTACAAATAAAAGAATATTCACGTTAAAAACAACTTTCAGGAAAGATGTATGGTAATGAATAAAACATCAGTGAGTGAAAATAAGCGTGTTTAATTATTCAAGTAGAAGTAGTAATTTAAACTAATTATTGCTTGCGGATTTCATAATTCAGTTTTTGTCTCGCAATAATATTTCCTCTGGGCCTCCGGGGCGAGTTGGCGGCTGCTCGGGTTCCTGAGCAGGAGGGGGCTGTCCCTCCCCGTGGCCACAACCTCTGCCCCACCTGGGGGAGCAGTGTCCCTGCTACTGTGGCCTCCTGGTGGCCTCAGTCCCACATGGCACCCTTGCTTATCATTTTCTTGCTTATCACCTTTTCTGGTCACTTCCAGAGTCCCAGACCACTGCCCACGAGTTCTAAGTGTCAGGGGGCAGGACCCCTCACTCCCCCCAGTGTCCTTGGCTTCCCTGTCCTTCTCAGAGCCCTGTCCTCCCGTTCCCACAAGACAAGTCCTTGCCTTTCTGTGCTGCTCGAGTTCTGTCTCCTCTGGGTGGCTCTCTCTCCCCCTTAGGGAACTGACCACTTCTTTCTCCCCACAGCTTTGTACAGGCAGGTTCTTGTGGTCCTTTCAAAAAAAAATCGTTTAAATTCCCTTTCTCGGCTTTTCATGTTTTTATTTCAACAGAAAAACACGATTATTTAGAGGACTGGAAAGTGCTGGATACTGTAGGGAGCAGGGATGATTCACCACCGGAAGCAGCCCTCTGCCCCAGCTCCGCTCTCCTCGGCATGTGGCCTTGCCGCCTGCTCTGGAATTCTTGGGTGTCCTTTCCCACCGCCTCTGGGAGGGGCTCCAGCACCTTCTTCCCCGGACTTCCTGGGCCGTGACTGGCACTGTAGGTGCCACTGAAGAAGCAGTCACTGCTGAAAAGTACTTCTGCGCAATCGTGCGAGGCTTTTAAAACGCAGTTATTACCGCGGCTCCATGAATGCCTGTGCTGGCACGAGGGTTTCCGAGCCCCTCTTCATCGCACAAGTGCTGCCTGGAACAGGTCTCGGTGATTCAGGTGAATTATTATGCTACCCTCAGAATGTAAAGGGAAAGCTTTCTATTTGTACCTTCTTCTTCCCAAGTGCCCTCTGTCAAAGGCAGTGACAGCCGCTCTCCTGACACCTGACAGCTATCATTGCCTGGAATAATCACACCCATCCATCTCCTGCCCAGGCGCTCTCCATCATCATGTCAGGACCTTTACTTAAGACCCCCCCCCTCCTTCCTTTGTTATTACTTTTCCCTAAAAAAAACAACCCTCTGACTTTACAGGCATGATCTGGGCAAGCGAGAGACTTATTTCTTTGCGATGATATTATTGTGGACAGGGACAAGACAGGTGGGCCATGGGGGCGGGAGAGAATGGTGAGCTGGCTAGCGGGGCCCGAGTCCAGGTGTGGGCCTGCTGCTCACCAGCTGAGACCCTGAGCAAGTCTGCCAGCTCCGGCTTTGGTTTCTAGTTTGGAAAACACGAAGCGTTGACTATGATCTCCCAAGCCCTTTTAAGCCGAGTGGTTCTGTGATCTCCAAACTTTAGCCAGATGAGCTAATGGGAGGGTTCCAGGTGGTCCCCATTCCTCCTGACATGAGCTTGCCCAGTTCTGAGGGGGTTTTCTCTATGTGACCTCCAGAATTCCTGACGCCCTGAGGCCGCTGTGGAGCAGAGTGGGGGGATGAATCCCAGGCAGGGCGTTGGGGAGACCCGCTGGGAGGACACCCTAAGTAGGGAAGGTCCTTGCCTCGCTGAGGAATTGATGGCCGAGTTTCACCACATTTGTGAATCTGCCTGGCCTCCCTCAGGGCTTCCACCTCCAAAGTGCCCCTTAAATGGTAGTCCGGGGAAATTAACATTTCTCTTGCAAATCGAATCTGATCTCCCCTGTATGATTATAAGCCTTCTCCGGGGGAATAAACCATTTTTCATTATTTTATTTAAAAACTGATTTTTCAGAGTAGAAATACCAGAATTTGGTAGAAAATTCAAAAGAGAGAAAAGGATGTGCAGAGAAAAAGGAGCCTCCCTCCCCTCCATGCCTGCCCCCAGCCCTTGTCCTGGTTCTGGAGGGGCCGCTCCCCACTATTGCTGCATCCTGGGGGGAGCACCCAGCCCCAGGCAGGAAGCAGAGCTGACGCAGGCCCAGGTGGAGTGGAATGACCTGGATGCTTTGCCAACGAAAGCGTGTATGGCCGAGTATTGAGGGACTTGAGGGGAAGCCTTAGGAGTTCCTGGGGTCAGTGGGGCTCCTGGGAGAACCTGGACAGACTCATTGTTGAGCCCTGGTTCTCTCAACCAGAGCCTCAGGGAGCCTTGGGGGCTGAGAGCCTCCCACCGCGCATTTCCTGGGATCAGTGGGGCTCCTGCTGCAGCGCCTGCAGGACTGTTGTGCACAGTCAGCGAAATGGCAGCCCCGAGTGGTGCCCAGGGCTTGGCACCGGCCCGGTCACTCCTGGTTCCTTCTCTGTGCTGAAAATGGAAGCTGGAGAGCGAATATGCATCATGTTGAAATGATAACGCAAAATCAATGTGGAGGTTGGGTTCCATGAATAGATTGCTGATTAACTCAACTTTTTAGGAGCCCATTTGTTGTCCAGAATGAAGCTGCTGGAGTGAAGGAGAATCGGGATGGCAACCCGCTCTTCTCATTGAAACGCACACCAAGTGCTGCCCCAGACTTCCATCCAGACGATGGCGGCGATCAATATTCCAGTTTGCTCGCTGGCAGCTTCCAGGGAATAGAATGGATGACGGACCTAGGGAAGCAATGCCAAGCGGAGCATTAAGTTAATTCCCGTCGCCCTGGTTTCTGGCTTGCCTGATGAAGTGCCTTGAGTAGAAGGGGGCTGTGCTGGCATGGGTTTCTCACAGGCTGTCTCTGGTCTCACAAGAACTCAAGGGGGCTGGCTCCCCAAGATTGAATTTGGGTGGCAGTGACAACTCTCATTGGCTGAGATCCCACCATGTGCCCAGCTCAGTGCCTGGCAGCGTATACATGACTGATCCCCCCAAACCTCTGCAATACTGATGGTGTGCCCATCCTGTGGTTGAGGCCCCAGGAGTACACAGGGCCTGGGAGCACGTTGCTAGCAGGTGGCGGGGCGGAGCTGGGACTGGAGTCCAGGCTGTTTACTTCCAAAGCCTGTGCTCTTGCCACTCGCGCCGCTGAACCAGAGGAATAAATCAGGTGTTTGCATTCTCCCAAGGCTTAGAGGCTCCTGCCCAACCAAGACATGTGGGGCCCAGTGGAGAGCATCTCGTGCCTTGCAAGGAATGGGTGCTGGCATTTGTGTTGTGAGTGAGTGAATGAACAACACACACCTGGCGATAGAGAGGAAGGGGCAGGCCCGGGGCAGGCGGGCAGACGTGAGGCACGGTTTAAAGACTTGGCAGTCCATGTGCAGATGGTCTCCGCCTTTCTTCATCCCCTTCTTTCTTTCTCCTTGGGATTCAGCATTGCTCCCCGGGCAGAGAGCTGCTGAGCAGGACCAAAGATGCTATGTGTGAGGAGCCTGCCTTGTTAGGGACACTCGAGGGGCTCAGCAGCTGTGGAATAGAGCGAGTTAAGCACAGGGGACAAAGTCTGCTGAAGGCCTTCCAGGGGAAGGAGACAGGTGCCAGGCTGGGCCTGAAGTTCCCGTCTCGGTAGTAACCAGGGAGTTTCTGAGAGACCCAGGGCTCAGACATTCAGTTTGCATTGTGTCCTATGTTCCTAAAACGTTGCTTTTGGATTCTTATTGACGTGCTCACATTTTTGAGTGTAATTGCCCTCCTTTGACATGAATGACCCCCCTGTTGACTCTGAGGCCCACATAGTTCTCAGACCAGGAGGCAGTAAAGAAAAGCTGTTAATTCACAGCCCTGTCCATTGAAAAGTCAGCTTGGCTTAGGTAAGCGAAGCCAGTCTCCTGGGCTGCAGTTGTCTGGTTCTGGACGGGGAGGGAGGGGCAGGGGGGGCTGCCCTGGGTGGGGGCTGATGGATGTCTTTATGCTCCTTGCTTCTTTCTTTTGGTGCCCTTGGTGGAAGCTGGTGTTTTCCCGAGGCAGCTGCTGCTGGGGCTGCTGATTACATGCAAAGCAGAGAAAACCTTTGGACCACATGTATCCTGGGCGCTCTGGCTGTGTTCTTCCGTGGGCTTTGCAGGCCTCTGTCCCCTAAAGCATCAAGTTATTAAAAGTGGCGCCCTAGCCAGTTTGGCTCAGTGGATAGAGCATCGGCCTGCAGACTGAAGAGTCCTGGGTTCGATCCCGGTCAAGGGCACATGCCCAGGTTGTGGGCTCGATCCCCAGTGGGGGTCGTGCAGGAGGCAGCCAATCAATGATTCTCTCTCATCATTGATGTTTCTAACTCTCCCTCTCCTTTCCTCTCTGAAATCAATAAAAATATATAAAAAATAAATAAAATAAAGAGTGGGGACCACAATTTCCCGTTTAGTGCCCAAACAGGCTCAGTGCCCAGTTTCCTTGAGACTTGGTGCCGGAAATTGGATCTGGGACAGAAACATGGCTAGCCCCTCCCCTGAGAGCTCCCAGTACCTGCCAGTGTCCAGACAAATAAGCTGAGATGGGCCATAGGATGGACCCTTGGCAGGTGTAAACCATGTGTTGGGGAGCAAAGAGGAAGAGAACCAGTCCTGAAGGGGGCAGAAGACACTTGGGCTGGCTCTGGGGGCCGAGGTATGGGGGCAGGAAGGAAGGCGGGGCCCTGGGAGCAGAGTTCAGATGCCTGAGCCAGAGGCGTGGGTGGGGGTGGGGGGGCTGGGGTAGGGACGGGGGCATGGTCAGGGGGTCGGGGCTTTGTGAGGTAGGTGGGTGGATCTAGAGATTTTTTATGGGAACTGGGAGCCGTGGGAAGTTTGTGAACTGGTGTGTGCGGAGTTGAAGAGAGCCCCTGGGGAGACCTCTTACTGGGCTCCTGTGATAACCTGGGCCCTTAAGATACAGCGGATAGGGCTGTATTTGCCCCGACTTCGATTGCCTCTACTCCTCTCCTTTACTGCAGGCTCCCGAGATTTCAGTAGGAAGGTAATTAAACTTTAGGGGCTTAAAAATGCCTCCATTTGCTGAAAACCTGTTTTTACATATATTGAATTCCAATATTGCTCAGCCCTGAGTGGGGGTGTTAGGGCTGAAGCAATCTGAGACACGGAAGGTCAAGGCTGAGCGCCCGCCCCCTCACTGCTGCCTCTGTTCCCTCCAGTGCCCTCTTCCACCCCCCAGTCTCTGAAGCTGAGGCGAACTGAGGCTGATGGATTATTTACGCAGCCTGCGCAGGGCTCGGTGACGCAGCCGAGAGCTGTGGAGCGGAGCGTTCCGTGACTCATCAGACCTTTTCCAAACACTCCTGATATTTCCCTGCTCTGAAGGGACCAAAGTCATTAACAGCTAACGCTGGTGGATGACGCCAGAGCAAACCATCCGCCTTGTCTTTTCCTGTGCCTCGGGTGGTTTTTCTGATTGTTGTTTTTTAAAGCTACATGAATTATTTTCTTTTTAATAATGTTTGTTTTCTTCTGCTTATTAAAATAATGTATGCTCATTTTAGAAAATACATAAATGCATTGAATAGGAAATAAAATGCATGAATTATTTCTCCATTACAGTTTGATTAAGAATGTTTTGCTTGTGCAAAGCAAATTTGGCGCACTAGACTTAATTTCATTTGGGGGCGGAGGCGCCTCGTTGAGATAACTCAGATCAGTGTTTTGCAACCTGTGCTTTGGGGGCTCTAGGGGCTCTAGGGAAATTTGGGGCGCTAGCTTTGGGGGAGGGTGAGCTGAAGGGCTCAAGAACACGTCCCCCGCCCCCAATAGCTCAGCTCTTCTCAGTCTCAGAACTGGGCTTCCTCACATGGCTGCCTTTGCAAAAACAGCTCTGTGGCTTATTAAGTTGGAGACTCAGTGATCCGGGCCTAGCCTGTCCTTTCACAGGCGAGGAGTCTGAGGCCACTGGGAGCTGTGCCTGCCCTGAGGTGACCCAGTGGCGTGGGGACAGGTCTTCCTGCTTCCTGACTCCACATTGCTCTTTACAATATGAATTAGTTAGAGATGTTGGCAGTTAAACTTGAATGTCACTGTCACAAGCTCTCGCCTTGCAGAACCCCCAGGAAGCTGATCAGGGGTCTCTGAAGGAGAAGCTTTTGAGGGAAGGGGAGACCTCAGAGCAGGTGGCGCTTGAGACGCTGGGCAGGCCTAGCCAAAGCGCCCTCACTGCTGGTAGGCGCACCAAGGGGAGAAATTGCTCTGGGTGATCCCTGGCTGTATGAATAATGAGAAGAAATTAAGTAAAGGCCGCCTTTCCTGACACTTGATGTATTAGAACATGGAGTAACTTTCTACAGGAAATTGGAACAGGGATCCCTTTAAATTGAATTTGAAGCCGTGAATTGCAAGCCTACATTGGCCCTGCGTGTCCTAATGCAAGTTAAGTAAGCAGTTTCCTGGGTAAGAGTTAAGTACTTTAGGAATACAGGTTAATGTCGAGGCCAACAGGGCGCAAGTTAATAAATTGCTTCTCCCGTGTATTGTCTGTGAAGACGCAGAAGAGTAATTTGCTTCCCGCAGAGCTGCACCAGAATACGCAGACTTATTTTATTACATTTTTGGCCCGATACATTCGTTCCCTCTCATTGGTTTTGTTGATAATAATTACCCACCTCCCTTCCATCTCTCCATGGATCTCTCTCGATTTTAATTGTTTGCAGTAGCCGCAAAAGTTTACCATTTTAGAAAATAAGTGTTTTAAAATAAGAATACCCGGGGCCAGAGCCCTTCTGAGTTTCCAGAAGGAGAGAGTTAAAGCTCTATTTTTAAAGTGACTTTGCAGCCACTGAAACCGGGAGAAAGCAAGTGCTGCCCCCTTCGAGCATGTGTGTTGGCCCCGGCCTCTGGGAGCTCTCTGGGAATGACTTCCTGGAGTTGGATGGGCTCCAGGGCAGGGGGTGGGGTGCTGGAGGGCACAGAACCCAGGCCCTCTGCCCTGCTGCCATGTGGCCCTTGACCCAGAGGGCCCAGGGAGGAAGGATGTTGAAAATAGCAGTCACTACTCTTTGAGGGCCTGCAGGGACCTGGCCCCATGCCGGGCTATCCCCAGCTCACAGCCTAATAAATTAATTCATTAACAAGGTAATTATAAATCGCAGAGCGCTATTTACTGGGAAGCAGAGAAATATGGCTGGTGGGTAGGGGAGATCCCACGGAAAGACAACAGCATGCTGAGATTGGAAATGTGAGGAGGACCCAGGCGTGTGGGGTATAGGGCCCGGCGCGTGCAAAACCTGGCAGGTGCTCAGTGTGGCCAGCAGTGGCGCTCGAGGCCCGGCTGTCCTCGAGCGCCCCTAGAGGAGAGACACTTTTTAAAAAAAATATATTTTATTGATTTTTTACAGAGAGGAAGAGAGAGGGATAGAGAGTTAGAAACATCAATGAGAGAGAAACATCGATCAGCTGCCTCCTGCACACCCCCCACTGGGGATGTGCCTGCAACCAAGGTACATGCCCCTGACCGGAATCGAACCTGGGACCCTTGAGTCCGCAGGCCGACACTCTATCCACTGAGCCAAACCGGTTTCGGCGAGAGACACTTCTTGACAGTGAGTCTGGAAGGAGCTTCTCAGATTACAGTACACTAATTTTGGACCACAGCGTTTAAGCAGATCTTCTGATACTTTGTCCATCACTCAGTTTGTTTCAGCTGCTTGCTCATCGCACACGCATACATGTAAACCATTGTAAACCATTAAGGGATAAGTGGGTGAAGGCCACTTGCCTCGTGCTGAGCTTGAAGCCCAGCTTCCTAGCTCTGATACCCTTGGTGCCTCAGTTTCCCCATCTGTAAAATAGAGAAAATAGTACAGAGGACCTCAGATTTCCTCAGTTCACAATGCCCTTAGTGTCACGGTAATTTTTATTTTCAGTTTTCTAGGCCAAAACAAATGCCTCCGGGATCCTGTTTACTAACGACTTAGGGCCAAACAACTTCACAAGTATTTGTGTCCTAATGACTTCACACCTGTTGGTCATACACACGTTCTCAGAAGTTGGAGGCAGGTTGGGCACTGCCACCCACATTTCCTGCTCCACCTCGGTTTCTATGTGATACTTGCATTTTATTTCAGCAACTGCTGAAAACCCAGCTTTGCAGAGCTATGACGTCACTGAAAGAAATGCAGTGAGCTAATGTTGGAGCAGTTCACTGCCTCAGCCAGTACTCTGCACGGGGTCAGCAGACACTACGGTTCACTTTCAGAAGTTAAACTATCCCTTGGCACCCCAGTAAGTTGGCTGGGGTGCCTTGGGGTGCCTTGGTGTACAGTTTGAAAACTGTGGTGTTTACCTCGTGTGGCTTTGTGAAGATGAAATTAAATGACCCTTGGAAATGCTCAGGGCAATGCCTGGTACTAGGTGCTTGTAATAATTGTTGTCCCTCAGTCCCAAGGGTGCTCTTAGCGGGTGTAGCAGCGTGTCCTAGGGGTGGTGATGACACTGGTTGGGAGGATGCCCAGGGAGAGGGGATGGCGGTGGGAAACACAGTATTTCTGCGTTTGTTATAATAGGTGATGTTACACATGCATGTGCATCGAAGTTACTAAATATAAATATAGATATTTCAATATCTCTACAAGCATATGTATTCGAGGTAGCCTCTAACTTTTTGTTTTGTTTTGAATCTCATTGGGAAAATGAGGGAGGTCCCTGAGGTTTGCCTTAGATTCGGGATATCAGCAAAAGGGACAGTGGTCTGAGTTGAGGTTGGTGGTTTAGGCAAGTCCAGATTGTCAGAGGCCTTGTAGGACATGATAGGCCTTAGGATTATATTCAGAGTGAAGTGGAAAGCCATTGAGTGTTTTAAATTAAAAAAAGATGAGTTAACCTTATTGCGATGTAATTTACATGTAATAAAATGCACCCATTTAAAATGTGCTGTTGGATAAAGTTAGATAAATCTATACATGTGTGCAGTCATCCCTACTTCCCCAAACAAGACACAGGACATTTCTTTGACCCAGAAAGTTCCTAGTGTCCTTTATCAGTCTCTTTCTCCTGCCCAGGCCACCCCTGACCTGCCTTCTGTCACTCTAGATCCGTGCTGCCCGCTCCAGAATTTCCTATAAATGGAATTATACACCATGCCAGCGTTTGGCCCTCACATGATGTAATGCTTCTGAGGTTCATCCTTGTTGTGTGTATCAGTTTATTCCTTTTCTTGGCTGAATAGTAGTCCATTGGATGAAAATATCACAGCTTGTTTATCCATTCTTGTGTTGATGGGCACTTGGCTTGTTTCCGGTTTGGAGTTGTACTTTATAAATATTTGAGCTATTAGAGTTGTGCTTTATGAATATTTGCTTTCACTTCTCTTAGGTAAATATATAATCTAGGAGTGGAACTGCTAGGTTTAGCTTCATGAGCAAGAGTGTGATACCTATTAATTGACATCCTGAAAGGTCCCTTGGTTTATGGCTGGAGAACAGACCGTGAAAGGGAGCATGTTAGGTGAGTGAGGCCAGTAGAATGGGTGGGCATGATGGGGTAGTGGGAAGGCCTGGCTCTGAGGGATGGTTTGGGGACAGTGGTTGAGGCTTGGTGATAGATTGGATGATGCTGGGCGTCAAAGATGATTCCTGGTGCTGTGTATAGATTCAGGTGGTTTTGGGCCTGTTACTTTATTCCTCTGAGGCTCACTTCTGTTCTGCCCAGTGGGACTAGCAAATAAATGTTGGTTTTGTTTTGTAAACAAATGAGGAGAGGGAGATGCCTGAGGGAGCCCCCTGGTTGTGTGTGCTTAGTGCCTGTTGGGAGACAGTTCTGGGGCCGCTCACATTTCTGCACAGTCTCCTGAGCGAAACCACACAGCTAGTCTTTTCAAGGATGTCTGTATAGCACGCAGCTTTGGAAGAGAGAGATGGCGTCTCTGGAGCAGGTTTACTTACATTCCCAGGTAATAAAGACAATGTTTTCCTCCAGAACAGAGGATAGGCAGGTTTATAAGCTGCCCCTTGTATTAGTTTGGGGCTTTCTAATGTTAGAGTCCTCTCTGTGTAAGGTAGCACCTGCTCTCGTCACCCTATGGGAGTTGGGGCTCAGGGACCCGTTCAGCCTCCTTAGTTTGACACCTCTGTTGCTGTGAGTCCTGTACTGTTTTTGTCTCTGACCCAGGAGTCTCGTGTTCTCTGCCAATCCATGTAACTCTGTGACAGGCGAACTTGTTAGCTTGCCAGCAGGGGGCTCTCTCAGGGCCTGATGATGCCTCTGGGCTCCTGTAGCATGATGGGCGTGTCACCTCCTCTCTGCCCTGCTGCTGTCCTTTCCCTCTACATCTCCCTAAATGCTGCCACCCAAAACTATTACGCATCAGCTAGGTGGCAGGTCTAGGGTCCGAAAACAGAGTGTAAGACAGATATGGTTCCAGGCCTCACGGAACATATGTATGAACATATGTTGTTCAGTCATTGCAGTTCTATCCATCACTAAGTTGTGACTTAATCTACTCACCTAGCTCTTTTGAATGCGTCTCGTCCTCTCCGCTCTCACTGCCACCTGCTTTCTCCCTCTCTGGGGTGTGCATGTCAGTCCCAGGGAAGTGCCTGGTGTGGTAAACAGGAGAAACCCAATGACTGCCGCTGTTATTTCTGCTGTTGCTTCCATTCTGATGGGCACTCCTTTGTGTCAAACCCTTGCTGGTTTCGCCCCAGCCTACAATATAGGATGCAGCCCAAACAAAACCGGATGCAAACTAAACCCTGTATAGCGCAGCCCCCACAGGCTGCCCCTGTCACCAGCCACCACGCTGCATGACTGTCTTTTTCAGCTGGTCTGGTTGCTGTTCCCCAAACAGGACACATCCCTCTCATGCCTTCATCATTTCCTTCCTTCTCTTCCAGGCAAAGTCCTATTTATTCCCCAGGACTCAGCCCCAGGGTTCCTTCCCCTCTGAACCTTCCTTGAGATTCGTTTCTCTCGCCTCCCAGGCTGGCATAAACGGCAGCGCTGTGCGCACCCAGCCCGCCTGACTGCATTCACTGGGAAGGGACCGCAGGGCCATCTGTCCCCGACAGTGGGTACTCTCTTCTCGCAGGCACTCGGGGCTTACCTGGGGACCTAGAACCTCCACAGTCACAAGCTGCTGGATCCCAGTGAAGGGGAACTCTGGTGGGGAAGACCCGCGCTGGCCCAGGGCTCAGAGCTGGGCTAATGACTTAGAAATCACATTGTTTCCGAAAACCAGTGGCTTGGCAGCATGATCCAACTTGGAGGGAAGAGTCTAGCTGCCAAGCCTGGCTCCTCCCCGGACCCCCTTCTCGGTGGGTAGGGAAGCTGGTTACTTGGCACCAGGGCTGCCCTGCAGGTGGGTTCCATGGCCCATTCCTCCACTCATATTCTTACCCAGTGCCAACCCCAGCGAAGGGAGGAAGCAGCCAGACCCCGGGGAGCTTATTAGCAGGACCCTGGGCATGTGCTGGGTGCTTTGCATACCTGCAGTCTCTCATTCACACCGTGAGCTGGGGAGACAGGGCTGCCGACCCCAGAACTACACTTGGAGCCGAGACTCGGGCCAGGTTCTTTCCCACGACCTGGGTGACCTCCCCAGGGAGGAAGTGAGCAGCCAGGCTGTTGCTCCAGCTGCCCCCTCCCTGCTGCAGGGCTGCAGGGCTGCAGGGCTGCGGGGCTGCGGGGAGGGCCGTGCTGCCTGTGTGGTATCTCCTTTGGCCAATAGGGGTGCTAGAGACCAAGCCTTTTCCTGGCTGACTCGGCAGGTGAGGGCGGAGAGTCAGCCAGGAGCCTTGATGCTGTGTTTGTAGCAGACCCAGCGCCTCCATCACATTTTCTGCCTGACTTCTCCCTGGCTGCAGTGACCTGAGCTGTTTCCAGCCACTGCCATCACTTCCGGTGCCTCTGTCATGGACGGGCTGTCATGGTGAACTGTCCCCCTTGCCCTGACCCCAACACTTACATGCTCTGTGCATGTTCATGTAGGTTGGCATGAAGATCATGACTGAAATCCTCACGTCCTGCTTTCTCACTGCCCCTCGTTTAGTACATTGTACACCTAGTGACACCCCCACACTGACTTCCCAGCTTTCCTGCATCTATTAAAAATGAAGCATTTGAGCAACGGTGCGGCAGTCTCAGCCGCAGGGAGAAGGCCAGGTGTGTGCCGAGGTGGGCTCACAGGACTGCTGGGGTCACCCCTGGGCCCTGCCGAGCGAGTAGAAGTCCCCTCCCACCAGCACTGGCCCCCGTGGTGGGGCAGGCGGGGGGTCCCACACCAAGACTCATGAGAACCCCATTGCCTGTCCTGTTTTCTGATTTGGGACCCTGGCCTTGAAAGGCCCCGCTGGGAGAAAGTCCTGTTTTCCCTTCCCCGGGGCCTCCTCTCTCCCCCTGCCTCTCACCGCTCTCGCCTGCGGCCTGCGCTGTAATGGGATGGCCTTCGCAGGGAGTCTTCAAATGAGCAGTTTTTAGAATGGTCCAGAGCGCTGCTGGAAAACAGAGAAGGCTATTTCGTGGGAAGATGATGACCTTATTAACTATAATTAGGCAATTCACAGAGGTTTCCAATATAGTCCAGCATCTTGCCTTGTTGAAGTGTGTGGGGGGGGGAAGTTCTCTGGTAATGTCTTTGGGGCTGTAATAGTCTTTAACACATTAACAGTTTAATTTCTTCTGGAAGGGCTGGCAGCCTGGTGTTTTCATTTAGAAAGCCAAGTCTAGCTTTACAGTCATCCACATTAATATAATAATTATAGTTTTGAGCAAGTAATTCCAGACAAGACATCGAGTTGTTTTTATAGCTGGAGGAAGATCTCAGGTAAGGAGATGGAACCTCACATCTAATCTCCCACTAATGGCAGGACCCTGTGAACCCAGGCTGCTCACCTCCCCGACGGGGCTTGGTCTTGTGGGCCAGGGACGTGCATGCGCAGAACTCTTCCTGTGTTCAGTCCTCAGAGAACATTGCCTATATGAAGCTAATGGGAAATGTTCTTTTCTGAAGAGTTTTTTTTTTTTTTGCAGATGTGAGCCCATTCTCAGAAATTCCTTCTGCGTCCTTTGCGTCAGGTTGCCCCCTGCCCTGGGGTTGGGTGGGAACGCAGCTGGGAGTGGCCAGCACCTCCGAGGGCACCTGGAGGCCTGGAAGCTGCCACCGCCTGGGCAAGAAGGCCATTGCTGCCTGCACAACCCCCACGGCTGGCGGCGTCAGGTCCCGGCTGCGCTCGGCTTTCTCACCTCCCTCTGCAGGCCCGGGCGCCCCGGCCCACAGCAAATCACTTGGGTTCTGTCTTTTACCTTTCCCTTGCGAACATATTTTTTACAGTTCTGTTGGCAATATTCATATATCATTTTGGGTTCTGTTTTTTAAAGCTTAATCTCAATTCCTATTTTCACAGCCTTCAACATAGCCATCTTCTTCTGGGTGGTTTACCACAATTTGCTAAATTGTATCGTTGTTGTTGAACATTGAGGTTAGTTCTAGCAGGTATTTTTTATTGTTGTTTTACACGCAAGGCTGCAGCGATCATCTTTATGTGCATAATATTTAGCTTCTGAGTACTTATTTTTTAAGCTTGATTCCTAGGGCTAGAATTACTATCTAAGACTAAGAACAACATTTTTTTTTTAAAGAAATAAAAAATTTCTTATTATGCTAATAGTATTTGGAAAATAAAGAAAAAGTAGAAAAAAGGAAAATAAAGATGGCCAGTTGTCCCCTCCTGCAGGGCTCACCACTATCAACTAAGGATGTGCGAGGCTGCCAATAACAGGACACCCACCGACAGGCGTCCCCAGAGGGAAGTGTCTCTGTCTCAGGGAGCAGGACGTTTCAGGAGGGCCCATGGCTGGTTCCCTTTTTCTGTCCCACCGTCTTGGTGGCTTTGGCCCCGTCCACACGGTGCCGTCCTCCCCCTCCCCCTCCTCCTCTCCCTACTTCTCCTCCCCCCTTCTTCTTCCTCCTCCTCCCCCTCCTCCTCCTCCTTCTCCCTCCCTCCTCCTCCTCCTCCTCCTTCTGTAGCCTCTCTCATCTCTTCCACAGACGAGTCTCTGCCTGCTTGTAGCTCTCAGTGTGTCTCCTGCAGTCAGGCTGTTACAGTGAGATATTTACTTCTTTTTTCCTGCTATCTCGCATTTGCCACATACCATTTGGCCAAACTGAAAATGTAACTGTGTTATGGCAGAGAAGGGCGGACAGTGCAGCTCAGGGCTCGGAAGAAGCTCCTCTTTAAAAAAAAAAATAAAAAAAATGGGATTACCTTTCATCCTGTGTTTCCAGTCCTGTGAAGTCCCTTGGGTAAGACATATCCTTTGCTCTCTGCTCTCTCCCGTGCTCCAGGGCCCGGGGCGGAATGCTTCTGGTTGGTCTTGCAAGGGGAAGTCTGTTGAGCACCCATCGTGTGCAGTGGGGCTTGTGAGTGCAGGCACTGCCTTCAGGGAGCTCCCAGGAGAGTGGAGGAAAGGGGCAGGAACACCGTCACACCGTTATCATCAGACGGAGCCAGGCGGGCGCAGAAATGAGGGATCGTGACCTCCCGTGACCCTGCAGAAAGACTCCCAGGGACCCACCGCCAGATGTAACACCTGTTAACCTTGTGCCACCTTTGTGTTGGGTTCTGCTTTTTGTTTTGTTTTAGCTGCAGATCCAGCTACAGTCCAGCCTCACTCCCTCCCCCGCAGTGGCCTCTCTCCCCAGGCTGGTGGGATGCTTTTGAACACTTACTACATGTGTTTATCCATTAACAATATGTAGTATTGGCTTTGTATTGTAAAGGTTTATAGAAATGGTATCATACTGTATATCCTTTAGTAATTTGTAAGACATTAGACATGTTTTTTTAAAAAATACTTAAAAATATTTTTATTGATTTCAGAGAGGAGGGGAGAGGGAGAGAGAGATAGAAACATCAATGATGAGAGAGAATCATTGATCGGTTGCCTCCTGCACGCACCCCACTGGGGATCGAGCCTGCAAACTGAGCCTGTGCCCTTGACCAGGATCAAACCCAGGACTCTTCAGTCCTCAGGCTAATGCTCTATCCACTGAGCCAGACCAGCTAAGGTGTCATTTGACATGTTTTTACAGTTTTTTCATATACATGCATATCTTTCTGTCTCTTTGTCTGGACCATTCATTTTTAACTGCTGTCTAGTATTCCATGGTGAATACACTTGAGTTTATTTCTTCATTTCTGTACTCGTCATGGAAGGTTAAGCAGTTTTTACCTTTTATCTCTTGCAAACAATATTGCAGTGAGTATGTGTTCCAGTGATCTATTGCTATTTAATAAAGCACCTCCATACTCAGTAGCTTAACACAGCCATGTTTATTTTGCTCATGAATCTGCAATTTGGGCCGGGCTTGGTGGAAAGAGCTCATCTCTGCTCCACGCGGAGCTGGAGCTAGAGTTATCTGAAGGCTGCTTCTCTCACGTGGCTGAGGGTGACTCTGGCTGTCAACCAGGCCCCTAGCTGGGCTGTTTCTTGGAGCACTACCCGTGGCCTCTCCATGTGGCCTAGGCTTCCTCACAACATGGCGCTGGTTCTGTAAGAGAGCCAGGCCCAAACTGGATTGCCTTTACGACCTAGCCTTAGAAGCCAGGCAGCACTGTACTCTTCTTTAGAAGCAAGTTGCTGAGGCTGGCTTCCATTCAGGGTGAGGAGAGTCAGACCCCACTTTACACGGGACGAGTGTCACAGGGTTTGCTGAGCACTTAAAAACCACCCCCCTTAGCCCAGCCGGTGTGGCTTAGCGGTTGAGCTTCAACCCAGTAACCAAGAGGTCATCGGTGCAATTCCCGGTCAGGGCACATGCCCAGGTTGCAAGCTTGATCCCCAGTAGGGGGCATGCAGGAGGCAGCTGATTGACGATGTTTTTTTTTTTTCTCTCTCTCTCCCTCTAAAAAAAAAAAAAAATCAATAAAAACATATTAAAAAAAACACACAAACAAACAAAAAGCTAAACCCCTTAGAGGTGCCTCGGTGCACACACCTGCTCGTGGACCCTCCAGGTGAACTGACAGGCCTTGGCAGGTGTCGTCTTGATGCTGCTGGGTTGCGCTCCTGGGTGTTTGTTTTTCTGCTGCCACCGCAGGGTGAGAGGGCCACCTCTTCACACCCTCTCCCACACGTGCTGTCGGGGTGTGGATTTCTTCCCTCCGGGGGGTGTGGAGCAGGACCTTGCTGTTTTAATTCGCCTGCCCTCCTGGGAGGCCAGGCCCTGCCGCCTCCTGGGCGCTGTGTTCTCTCTCTCGCTGGCTGCCCTGAAGAAGGCGGAAATGTCAAAGTGCTATTTTTTGGCTTATGATGTCAATTTTCAAGAGAGAAGTGGTGAGTTTCCCACAGAGTTTATTACAAACTATTATGAAGACCTTGGAGTTACTATTGTTATGAGTCACTTATGAAAAAAATATGATTTCAGTAACTGCAGGCTGTATTTGCAATGTGACGGATTTTCATTTAATCTCTCACTTCTCTATAATTTGCCCAATTTAAAAATGCCCCGAAGCTCGATTTCTCCTTGTCTGGGAGTTCTGTTCTTGCTCTGTGCTATCACAGTAATAGTAATAAGAAATGGTGCCAATATGTGTCTGTCTTGGCGTTCTTACCACCTCTTCGGTCATTTAATTACTTCTGGGGCCCATTCCCCGCCCCGTCTCCTGTTAGAACCGTGTGCGAGGGAAGCGTCCGGGGAGAATGCCGCTGCCCAGACCGGCTTGCTGTTGGACCCAGGGCGGTTGGAGTCCTCCCTGGGCTGCATGGCGCCCGCTGCTCGCACGCACCTTGTTTAATGAGACTGTGGGGAGGCGGGGGCCGTCCCCCACCTCCGACCGACTGTCACAGCCCTTGGGGAGCCTTCGGGGCGGGGGTGGGGGGATACGCATCAAGAACGCTCGGTTATTGCAATGGTCTGTCTGATCTCCTCCTGGCTCCTCTCAAAAATATCTGGGAAATCTGAGAGTTTAAAAATGAATTCCTAAGCTTTCCTCGAAAAGTGAACTTTTAGCTACTTCTTAACTTAATCAGATTCTGTGTGAACACTCTGTCCACGGCTTACCAGAAAACATTCTCGTCCCTGCCTTCCTCCTAAGGGGCGCTCGGCGTCTTATCTGTGCTTAGAACCAGAGCCTGTGCCGAGAAAATGAGGTCTCGTCCTCGTGCCGAGAGCAAGCCCAGCCCCTCTGCAGAAGCTCGGTCCTTGATGTTCCGAGGCAGCTTCTGCCCCAAACCAGGGCCCTGGGAACCATGGGCACCCACAGCCTTCTAGGTCGGCTGGGTGCAGCGTCTCCTTGCAATGTTGCTGGCACCTTGTCGTCCAGATCCTGCGATGGGGAGCACGAGGGGAGCCTCTGTCCTGGCTGACAGTGCCTCGCAGGACAGCGGGTACAGCCAGGGCACCAGGGCCAAGGGCTGCCTCACGGGCTCTCCCTGAACCCACCAGAGTGGGCGTAAAGGAGGAACTCATTATCTGTTATTTCAGGGGAGGGAGGCTTTGGGGTGTGTTCATCGCTTCTCCCAAGAGCCACGGGTGGGCCTGGGCTAGTGGGGAAGGTCTCCCAGGCTGGCGGGGTGGGTGCCCCGAGCCCACCCGGGCTCTGCTAAGGCCGCACCACTTGCAGGGAGCTGAGTTCCGGAGGCTGTGGAGTTTTCACACCACAGTCTAGGTGCCAGCGAAAGTCTAACGAGGGCAGGGCAGTACTTCGCTGCTGTGACAAGCTTGTTCACAGCCTGCCAGTGTGCATCCTGCATAAACAAACACCCTGCCTGCTATGCTAATTACTCCTCCGGCCTTGTTTGCATACTGCGAGTTTTCTTTGCTGTCGGGACCTACTCAGGGCTTCCTTGCCCAGTGACCCAGGTGTGAACTACCTATGCTTAACCAAGAGCCCCAAACTTCCGTGGGCCCCTGAGGACGAAGACCCCACCGTCTGCTTGGTGTTTGGGCTGGAACATCCTGGACTGGGGGTTTGGAGCCCAAGTTCTGGGGCCAACCCTTCCCGGCTGGGATCTTGGTTTCCTAATTGGTGAGATCCCGGGTTAGGCCGAGCACCTGCTGTGGACCGACTGCCCCGGACACCTTGCGGTCATGCAGAGCAAGAGTTTAGTCCTTCCATTGCGCTGGCAGGTAGGCGGGGGCCAAAGGAGGTGATACCCTTCCCTGCACACGTGCTCCTCCTGCCTGCCCTGGTGGCGATCCCTCCACCTGCATGGTGGCTTGCCCTCCTTGTGCCCGGTATCCGCTGTCACCCAGCCTGGCTGGCTTCCCTCTGAAGCGCCTCTCGGGGAGCATGTGGCAGAAGCTGGGGGGTAGCTGTTGGGTGAACGTACTGTGAGTGCCACAGGCGGCACAGCTAACAATGAGGGAGCCCAGGATCTGAACCCATGCCTGTTAGGGTCCCGAACCTCTGCTCTTTCTGCCCGTTGATTAGTAAATGTTAGGTGGGGAAGGCCCCGGGCCGAAGCCCGACATGGGTATTTCACAGTCGGTGTCCCTGGAAGCTCGGCTGGCCTTTGCACGGAACCGTTAGGCAGCGCTGTCATCCGAGGGCGACGCTGCGGAAGGGCCATGCGAGGCAGGCTGTTATGAAGGCCTCGTCAAGCTTTTGTTTGAAGGAGTTCTCGAAAGTGACAGGCTTCATTTCAGGGGTCTTTGTTAATCTAACAATGTTCCCCCGCGGAAATGTGTGGACTTTGTACCAAAGCTCTTGAATGTAATGAGCCAGGGACAAAATGAAAGCAATTTCAGCTTCGTTTCAGGCGTGGGTATGTAGTCAGAGAAGTCATCTGGGGGTTGGAGCCCTCAACACGCGCCGGGGGACCTGAAGGGGGGTGTCAGGGTTAGACCCCGAGCCTTCCGAGAGCTGACATTTCCACCCAAACTGGATTTGCATGCGCGCGGATGAGCGCGGGTTATTCCCTGCACGCTGGCGTCGTGCATATGCATCGCAGCGTCGCATGGGGTGGTTTAAAAAATTCATGGATATGTCCTTTAGTTCTCTTTCCACCAGCCAATGTTTGGAATTAATTTTTCTGGCCCACTAACTCTCGTGGTTAAAAGTACAAATTAAGTTTTCTGGGACGATCCATCACAAAGTTATCGAAAAGTCGGCGTGGAGAAGATAACGGGCTCTGTATTGGGTTGTGTCTATCGGCTTCTTGTTTCTGCAGTTGCGCTCTTTGTTTTTCTTATTTCGTGCTTTGGGAAATCAACCTGAGAATGGGCTCCCCGCTCGGAAGAGTTATTGGCTATTTCTCCCAAGTGGGATTGCCCTTCCAGGGAACAGTGGGCATCTTTGTGACACCAGGTTATAAATCCGAGCTCCACGTTCTCCGAAGAAAGCATGAATCTTCGGCAATGGCGCGGCGGCGCTGTATTTCAGGCGGGCGTAGAGAGCTGTCAGAAGTCAATGAAGTCCTCAGGCGCCAGCCTGTGTCCAGCCAGCATCTGTCAAGGGTTCTGCATGGACTTTGTGCAGGATTAGAAGGCGGTTACAGAGAGTTCTCCAGCGTCTTTCTCCCTGCAACTTCCATGTGTCCCAGAGCCCCCTGTTTGAGTCCCAGCCCTGTGGAGTGAGCCTGTCCCACACATCTGGACATCCACACTCAGCATCTTTTCCATTGAAGAGGAAGAGCCCCCCTCCGCATTTACTAGAACCCCCTAGTTGCCAGGCCTGGTGCCGGACAATGGAGCACACAGACCCAACGATGTGCCCCTGTTCCAAAGGTGCTGCCTGATGTGGCTGGCCTGTCCTCCCTGCTGTCGGCTTTCCAGCCGGGCCCTATGCCCATCACCTCTAGTGGCCGCTGCTGGAATTGCAGGTAGAGGGCCTCAAACACCAGCCCATCACTTGGCATCTTGCTTACAATCCTCCAGAGTCACCTTTGTCCCCAGAATAGAGCCCAGACTCTTCAGTGGGCGCCTCAGCGTTCATTCTAGAAATTTCCAGAAGGCCCCCAGGTAGTGCACCCCAAGGCCACTTTCCCTTCTGTTGTGTTCTCTGACCTAAGCATGGCTGCTCGGGTGTGAGGGTGTGGCATCTACCACCCCGAGCGCAGCGCTCCCAAGACTGGCGGCTGTGCTGTGGCCATCTCAGGTCCCTGGATGTGGGCTAGAGGCAGGCACTCTCCATGAGGCGAGGATAGCCCGGGAGGCAGGCAGCTCGTGGGGCAGAAAGACATGGTTACCGAGCCCAGGCATTCCTGTGTGTGAGGCCAGGTGGCCAGTGTGGAGTCACTAGGTCTATTTGCAGAGACCACCATCTTAGCTCTCTGAGCCTCATTTTCCTCCTCTGTGTGCTTAGCCCTGTGCCTGCCACTCGTGGTCTGCCCTGGTGAGGCTCACACGTGAGCAGGCCCACTCCTGTCGCTTCTCCCTCTGAGATGCCCTTATCTGGAGCCACCTCGCTTCCTCAATCAAATGGATATGTCTACCTATTTTTATCTGATCCTGCTGTCAAAAGTACCGCACCTTAGTTTTTTATTCTACTTTGAAAGTAACTTTAATTGAGTTGCACATTCATATTTAAAATCTCATATGTATTAATTTTATGAGATTGGTTTGTTTTTCTCCTTACCTTTCACGAAGCAATATTACTGAGCTTCCTCTTGCATCTCTGGTAGCAGTCATCCTGGTCCCCTGGGCCGCTCTGAGTCATCTAATACAGTTTTCCAGAGCGCGGCAGCCTCGCTGCCACCCCAGTGCTTTCAGATCGGCACTTATTCGATCAGCGTGTGATGCTGTCACTGGAAACTTTCTCTCCCAGCCCCAGGTGCTCATTTGCAGAACTTTGGAACATTTTGTTTTTCTATTTGGCATGTGTGTCTTCTTCCTCGGGGTTTGATCTGGATCTGCAGAACGGGGCCCGCCCGACCCTCTGCTCTCCACCCTCTGCGCTCTCAGAGGGGGCGCCCACCTTCTAGGACTGACCTCCGTTTGTCACCCGCTGCTAAATCCTAAGGACCAAGAGCCCTGCCCGGGCTTGCTGAGTGCTCCTAGGAAGGCATCTCCCGAGGTCGGCCTGCTGGCTCTGGCTGGGGTTGGGTGGCAGGCTGGGGACTAGGCCCCCCTCTGCCCTTCCAGTCGGAGGCATCTCCAGATCCCTGGTCTGTGAGCCCCCGACCCTCCTGAAGAAGTGGAGAACTGTGACATTTGGCCAAGATGAGAGATGAATCTACTGAGGCCATGTGCTGTGAAGCCCAACTTCTTAATCTACTTATTAGCAATAATACCTCATTTTTGAGAAATTAGCTCCAGGAAAGCAGGGAGTTGGACTGTTTTGTCGCCAGCATGTTAAACAGTGCCTGGCACAAATTAGGAGCTCCCCAAATGGGTGTTGACTTAATTAAGAATGGTGGGTCCCAGTGGTGTGCTAAATGACGTCACGCGTTGGCGGCCTCACCGCTTAGGCCGGAAAGGGCTGTGGACCCCCTTGGCAGGTGAGGAGCCTGCGTTGAAGAGGGGACCTGTGGCTTGTTCCACGTGACCCCGTGAGAGAGCCTGCACCCTGCTGGGCTCAGGGGGAGGGCCGTGGGGCGCGTCCCAGGAGGACTGGGCTGGGTGGTCCTGCACCGATGGGGCTTGTTCCTTGCCCCCCCGGTGGCCTGTGTCTTTCTGGCTGGCAGGGAGGGGCCCTGGCTGTGCTCACTGCAGAGGTGGCCCCATCCTCAGCCTTCTGACAAACCACTGAAGAGCCCTTTCTTCCGGCCTGTCCGGGGTCTCCCTGGCCAGCCTGAGTCCATGGAAGGACACGTTAGCCACACGTATAGACTTACATCAGAGCCATTTCTGCTCAGCTAGTTAGCCTGCCATTCCGTTTGGCCCCTGACCTTCATCCTGAGGTGCGTTTCTTATTTTATTAGTGCGGCTCATTAATGTATGACATTAAAATATTGACACGAATTGACTTGGGTATCTTTATCCTTGGAGCTTCAGTTAATAAAACAACTTTTGATAAGACCAATGGTTTTAGAACATTTAGACTTAATTATATTTTCTAAAGGATTTTTCTAAAATTACATAACTGCTTGGCAAGGTACTTCAATTCCCTAGTTAACTGAAAGAAATTGGTTTTTCGTTTGGTTTTGCTTAATACAAATTAAAAGTAATACACATTTGATAAAAGCAGTTAAAGGATTATTTATTAAAGTCTGCCTCTTTGTATATTGGGGAAAAAAATCCATATGAGCTGAATCAACTTTGAGATGATGTGAGGGGAACCCGACAGGGGAGAGCTGTATGGCTGGGGACATGGGGGTGCGCCTCTCAGACCCCCCTCTGTGGCGCCTCCTCAAGGGCTGCTTCTGCGCTGTGCCTGTCACACTCGACCTTGTCACTTTCAGCGTCAGCGAGTCGTGAGTTATGACAGTGCTGAAATGGAGCTGAGGGGAAGGCAGGTGTTTTATTCTCATCTCACCTAGGCTAGGGCGTCGGCCACAGGGAGCAATTCGAACGTCAGGAAAGAAAAGAGGGAAAGGAGAGGGGAGTGTCTTGTGGAAACACCAGCTGGAGAGAAGGTGGGATAGGTCGGTGGTTGGTAGCCCACTTGGAAGGGCTAACTCCTCGCATTAGTTATTTTTAGAAAGCTTGCCTTCCCAATGCCAAAATCTCCCCGAAGTGCAGCCTGCCAAAGAGGCCTTGCAGGTAACTCCACCAGTGTGCCAGCCTACCAGAAATAAAGCTGCTCTCCTTTCTGCCTTTAAAAAAACAATTGACATAATTTCAGACTGACAAAAGTTTAGTGGGACTAGTACAAAGAATTCCCAGACATCCTTTATGCAGATTCCCCAAATGTTAATATTTTACCCTCTCCTCTCTTTCTCCCTCCCTCCCTCCCTCCATATATATATATATATATATATATATATATATATATATATATATGGTCATACATACAAACAAACAAACATTTTTTTTTCTGAACTACTTAAGAGTAAGTTGCAGGCTGATGGCCCTTTAACTCTAAATACTTCAGTGTGTATTTCCTAAAACAAGATTTAAAATTTTTTTTTTTTTTTTACATAACCACAGTGCGGTTCTCAAAATCAGGAAAACATGACTTAAATGGCATTTTATCTACTGTGTATGCCGTATTGAACCTTTTTCCAGTGATGTCCTTAGAGTGAGAGAAAGTCAGGTCTGTGTTATTCGCACTATCACATCTCGTCTCCTTTGGTTTGAGCAGGTCCGGTCTGTCACGACGTGCACATAATTGAAGAGCACAAGCCAGTTATTTTGAAGACTGCCCTTCATTCTGGGTTTTGCTGGTGCTTCGTCAGGACTAGATTCAGGAGTGGACTTCTGGGCAGGACTGTTGCGGGGTGGGGCTGCGCCTCCGGGGCGTCTCAGGAGGCACCTGTTGTCATTGAGGCCTTTGGCTGGAGGTGTTAACGTGGATCAGTGGGTTAAGTTGGCTGTCTGCGAGGCTTTTCCAACGAAGTTAATATTTTACTTTTTGTAATTACAAGGTCTCACGTGGGGCGCTACTTGGAGATATGTTATTCCTCAAACCTTTATCCACTAGTTTTAGTATCCATTCGAAGATTCATACCTGTATCAGTTCCTATAATGACACAGGAATGTGATTTCTAACTCTATCATTTTTTTTTCTTCCTACAGAGAGGGTTTTTTTCTTCCCTATTAGTCTATTTATTTATTTACTTATTTATTTTGGATCAGTGTGGATTCGTGGAGTCTTAGTTTAATAAATCTAATCTGTTTGTATCATTTGACCAATAGAAACTGGTTCAAGCTGGCTCCCATATCCCTTTGAGATGACTCCATTCTTTGAGCACAAACTTTTTGGCACAGCACGATGTCCCAGGCTCCTCTTGTTCTGTCCCTGCCCCGTCTCCAAGGAGCTCTGGTTCCTTTTGTGGAGAAAGGCATTTAGAAAGCAAGATTTGGGTGTTGGGGTGCTCATGGCTACTGGGGTTTCAGTGCCTCTCAGAAGACAGATCTGGGCTTGGCGTGCTTGCACATGCACACACACATGCGCGCACACGCATGCCCATACACACTTCTGTCCAATTCCTTCTATTAAGCCTGAGAGTTCACACGGGTTTCTCTGATTCCCATCCAGTACCTCTGGGCTCATTCTGCCCCGGCCATTTAGCCAGGAGTGTGAAACTTGGCTCCCATTTCCAGAACACATTTACATACTCGCTCAATCTCAGAATGTCAAAAAGTCATTTCAGAATTGCTAAACTCTGCAAAAAAAAGCCTACTAATTAGAATTCATTATTAGAGTTGTTGTTTTTCCTTTAGCCTGAGGGCGTGTAGTCCAAATGTGTTCAGATGTTTTTTGGATTAGTTCCTTTTCTTTCTCCCTTCAGTGTGGTTTTGTTACTTGTGTCAAATACAATTTGGTTCATTTGCTTTTCTCTGTATCCTATTTTAGAGTCCCCCCCCCCCCCCCCCCGCCAATCTTATGGACTTCTTTCCTTCCCCTTCCTCCATCTTCCTTTTCCCTCCCTCCCTCCCTTCCTCTTTCTTCCCTCCCTTTCCCCCGCCCTCCTTCCCTCCATCCCTCGCTTCCTTCCTTGCAATCACTAACATATTTCCAAAAGTCAAGTCTATACAAAAGATTCTGTTTAGAGAGGTATCCCCCCACCCCATTCCCTTTATCTGGTCTACCCAGCCCCAAGCCCTGCCCCGCAGGTCACCAGTCTCATTAGTCTGGTTTCTTTTTGCTCAAAGGGGTAGTTTCTTATTTCCCCTTCTTTCTTCATTAAAAGTAGCATGTTATAGCTCCTCTTTTGCATTTTGCTTCTCTCCGCCCCCCGCCCCCCCAACAACGTGTCCAGTCAGGCCATAGCTCCCCTGGGCTCACTGGGGCTTTGTCCCACCCTCAGAGTATTCCCCATGTTCTCCTTTGTGGCTGCTGTTTGGGTGCATGAAAACGGAGTGTGGGTACTGTGTGGATCCAGGTGCAGGTGGTAGCACGATCCTCCCTGGACATCACCTCATTTCCAACGGACATGAGAAGAGTGGCCCTGTGCTTGGAGGAGGAGACCGAGGCTCAGGGGAGCAGCGTGATCACATGGGGGCTGGGTCCTGAGATTTGAGGTCAGTCTGTGAACCTGGGGCTCATTCACAACCACTTCATGACATGCCCTCTGTGCCTGCCTTCAGTGCCCGCCCTTGGTCAGAAGAGGAGGATCATGCAGAGGATGCTCCTAAAAGCAGGGCTCCCATCCCCGGTGCCATGTAAAATCACCCCAGGGGAGGGAGAGAGAACCCAGGAGAAGGCATTAGACATTCCACTTATATCTACTTTTCATGTCATCTTTCTAAAATTCCTGTTGGTGCGCGTACATGCTTTATAATGTAGATATCAGTAGAATAGTATTCATGTATTCAAAGCTGTGTGCTCAAAAATTGTGTTTTTTTTTTTTTTTTAAATAATAGAGATATGTTCTAAAAAATGTTTGGAAGCCACTGGAAGCTGTCTTGGAGTTGAAAGAACCTGGCTGGGCCTCAGGTCCAGAGGCAAGGCCTGTGAGCCACCTGCCCCTGCCGCTAGGGCCCATCAGACCAGCACCTGTCAATTCACTAGGGTCAGGGGGGTTCACGTAGGATGCGTTGGGGCATTGCCTGGAGCTCAGCAAGCTGGCTTCCAGTCCGGACAGAGGAGCCAACCGCATAGCTGGAGGGCAGCGAGGCCCCAGGGAGGAGCTCGGAGCTGTGCATCACCTGGGAGAGGCACCTGTGCTGAACTGGGGGTTGGACATGACTTTTGGGAGAAACAAGTGACAGCAAAGAGGCACCTGAGTGTAGGTGAGTCTTCACATGGGGCGGGGAATCTCTGCCTGGAGGAGGAGTGGAGAGTGGCTGCTGGGAGCTAGGAGGAACTGACTGCTGCCAATCATTGCTGTCTTCCGGGCCCTTCTGTCTGCTCTGCAAAGGGAAGGGCAGCCCGCCAGCGTCTAGGGCGAGTCTTCCAGTCCCCCCAGCTCAGTGGACGTCCTCAGAGCCCAGACTCAGGCCTCGCACTCGCTGGATCTTGCACTGACCAGCCACATGTCCTTGGGGTGTGTCATGTCTGAGCCTTCTTGTGTCACTTTCTCTGTCATCTCATCTCACTTAATCCTCCCATCAACGCAGCCTCTTCCATATGGGACCTTGAGGCTCCGAGAGGTGAAATGCTTCGGAGGATCACCAGCTCCTTGGAGACCAAGGCAGGGCTGGCTGCCCGGTCCGGCTCGGCTTTTCACCACGGACTGCGTGCTTTCTTTACTTAGAAGTCTCTTGTACTCGAGAAAGGGGTTTAGTTGGTTTTAATGTTACTTTAATGCTTTTTGGAACCCATTTCCTTTGTTTATTTTACAGCAGTATAATTTGCAATGAAATAGTTTTACATTGAGCTCACATGTTTTAATGGTGTTTTAATGGCATCTTAATGGTGTCTCCATGGATTTGCAGTCAGATACTTTTGTCATCCTAACTTCCCCATGTAACAGTGCCGAAGGGTCATGTGGCCCTGGCTGTGACCTGAGCTGCTCTCTAGACAGGATGCATGCCCTCTGAGCCAGGCGGGCAGTATCCCTCGGGCGAGGAGGCCCTGGGAGCGGAGAAGGGAAAGCCAGCCCCCTGTGTGGCTGGGTTTCACGTTGCCGCGTTGTTGGGTCATTGCTGAGGTTGTTTTCTACCTGCAACATCTGGCCAGGCATCCCTGGGCAGCCGAGCAAGGCCACGCCTCTGCCTTCAAGGCCCCTGAGATGAGGAGGGCCCAGGCCCACCCCGGAAGGCACAGCACCGGCTCCAGAGGGCCCGGTTTGCTAGGGTGCCCTGTTTTTAGTTGTCCCCGTGCCACTCCATATGCTGAGCCATCTGCTCTGCCTCTTTGTTTGGGAAAACGTGGCACAACAGTTAGCGTCTTGCCTGGTGGAGCACAGAAGGCCTCTTAAGGCTGGGGCTGTGCCTCAGCCATTTGGGTCCCTCAGTGCTTGGCTTGGGGCAGGAGCCAGCCTGGCTCAGTGCTCGCTTGTGGAATGAATGAATGAATGAACAAATGATTGAACAAACAAGTGAATGCATGATCCGTGTGACAGGGCGGCAGGTGATGGTAAGAGAGGAGGAGGTGAGACCCAGAGCCAGGGACTTCTGCTCAGGACTAGCCTCTCGCTGGCCCTGCTCTGGGAGAGCAGTCAGCCTGGGGGCAGCTCCCCTCCATCTCTGCCCCCAGCCTCAGCCCCGCCTCCCCCATGGCTTTATTTTAGTAAGACCCATGTCCATGGTACCCTGGTGCCTGTTGCAGCCCAGCCTGGCTAAGCTTTTGGTTTTAGCACCAGTGCGTGGAGCTAGTGTGCTGGGAAGAGCCCCCAAAGCTGGGCTGGAACCCCGGTCCTGGGCTTACTAGCCATGTGGCCTCAGTTTTCTTACCTGTAAATGGGGATGCTGCCCCCCAGTTTGGGAGTGGTTGCAGGGGTTGGGATGCTGTGCACTGCTATTGTTTTTATGGTCATTACTCTTCCACTGCCATCATCTCCCGTTCCCGCTCGCACTGTCCACCCACAGCCACGGGGTGCTACACTTTCCTCAGGAGGGAAGGGAAGAGAGAAGCTGGGTGAGTATGCACGCCCAGCACGCCGCCCAGACGCCTGAGCTGATGGCTGAGGTCGCAGGGGTCTCAGGGCAGCTGCCCTCCTTCCCCTTGTTTGCTCATCCTCTTCTCTCCTAAACCCCTCTATTTTCTCAAAAGGAAGAAATTGAGTCAAGGAAAGAAATCCCCAGGGCTCCGTTTCACACGATCGTCCCGTTCCTGAACGAGAGTTAATAAGAATAAACAAGGCAGTGGGTGGATTTGCACAGGAGAAGAATATCATTCTGACGATTATGTAAATATTTATGTGTTCTGGCTTTCTCATTTTGTTACCGGTGTCTAATTTCCTAGTCTCATAATGAAGTGTAATTTGGAGAAGCTTTGCAAAGACAGGCACAGCAGCGAAATAATTTGATTTGTTCAACAAACTTGGTTTCAGTTATTCCTTTTCATCATTTATATCAGAACCCCTTCAATTTTCTCATGACCTGACAACAACTTTCCGCCCAATGAAGACACGACTCTTAAACATCGGCAGGAATTCAGAAGCGGTTTATAATGTCGTTGCTTAATAAGAAAATGCATTCATCGGCAGGATATAAAATTTATGGGCTTCAAATGGATTTGAGTTTGTGGTTTTAGCCCTCTGTGCTCCTGCAGTTCTCGAGGCTATGAGTAAGGTTTTTTAATTAAGTCAAATTGAATTGAATGAGCTTTTATTGAGCGCCCACTCCCTGCCAGACACAGTCTTCTTAACCCTTGCCCGCCTGTATGGTGGCCATGGAGAGGGAGTCCGTGGAGGCCCAGCGAGGTCAGGCCCCCGCTCAGGAGCGCCCAGCTGGCAATTGTGGGAGGTGGGACTTGAGATTAGGACTGACTCTTATGCTCTTTCCTCCCCAGCTGATTACAAGCAGAGCTGATTAGGGAGAAGAGACAGGTTGAGTGGCTTTGCATATGTTATCTCGTTTAATCTTGTCTAATCTTCTCAATTGCCCTGCGGAAGTTCAAGTTTGTTGCAGTTTTTTTCTTTTCCTTTTCTTTTTTAAATATATTTTTTATTGTTGATAGTATTAGAAATATTTCCCCTCCCCCCTCGCCCCTCTCCTCCCAGCTCCTACACCCCCCACCCCAGGTCTTCACTACCCTATTGCCCCTGTCCATGGGCTATGCGTATCTATCTTCTATATATAGGATCCCTCTGGGTGGCCTTCGGAGATCGGGCCCTAGCTTGGGTCCCCAGCCTCACACCCCTGCAGCCCCGCCTGGCACCCCACCTTAGCCTGGTGCTGCCCACTCGCCCCGCCCCCCACCGCTGCTGCTGGTGGCCATCTGCAGGGCGATCAGGCCCCTGCTCGCACCCACCTTGGCCTGGTGCCGCCCCCCCCTCACCTGCTTCACCATCCTCCCATGGTCCCACTGTCATCGGGGCTGTCGTCAGGGCCCATCTGGGCCAGCAGGGCCTCCACTGCTGCCTGCTGCCAGCACTGCATTGCCAATGCCCACCATGTTCCACGCTGCCCCCTGGTGGTCAGCGCATGTCATAGCGAGCGGTTGAACTCCAGGTCAGTTGAACTCCAGGTCAGTTGAACTCCCGGCCAATGACCGCCCGAGGTGACAATTTGCATATTAGGCTTTTATTATATAGGATAAAAGGCTAATACGCTAAGTGTCTGACCGTCCGACTGGTTGCTATGACACACACTGACCACCAGGGGGCAGATGCAGGAGCTGTTGAGCTGCAGTGACTTGGCAGTGGCAGTTTTTGGGTGATGCACCCCGAAACCAGAGAGGAGGGAGCCCAATTCCTCGCGGGGCGGTGGATTTAACCTTCGGCCATGGGTTATGTTGTTGCTGGGGCACTGTTGGCTCTGAATCTGGTTTACTGCACACTTGTATTTGCGTTCCACACCCTGTACCACAGCAACTTTGCAGAGTGCCCTCTCGCACTCTGGGACCCCTCGGGGGATGTCAGAGAGCTGGAGGGACCCCACTCACTTCACAGATGCCGGGGAGGGACTGTGGGAGGTTGGCTCCAGGGCGTGTCTGGCCCATCTCACCCAGTCCCGCCCTGCCAGCCACCTTCTAATTAATTTCCTTTCAGTGTGCACAAATCCATGCACCGGGTCACTAGTAAGTATATAAGTTCTTTGGTTTATCTCTTCTTGTCCCCCCAACCCCACATTGAGTTATGTCAGTCTACTTTGGGTCTTATTTTGTTGGTCAATTCATTTTGTTCATTAGATTCCACAAATGAATGAGATCATGTGATACTTGTCTTTCTCAGTTTGGCTTATTTCACTTAGCACAATATTTTCCAGGTCCATCCATGCTGTCCCAAAGGGCAAGAGATCCCTCTTTTTTTCCACAGCTGCATAGTATTCCATAGTGTAAATGTCCCACAGCTTTCTTATCTACTCATCTACTGATGGGCACTTGGGCTGTTTCCAAATCATAGCTTAGCTATTGTAAATAAAACTGCTATGAACATAGGGATGCATATATTCTTTCTGATTTTTTTTTTGGCGGGGGGCTTAGGATATATTCCCAGAAATGGGATCACTGGGTCAAATGGAAGTTCCGTTTTTAATTTTTTGAGGAAACTCCATACTGTTTTCCAGAGTGGCTGCACCAATCTGCATTCTTACCAGCAGTGAACTAGTGTTTCCTTTTCTCGACATCTTCACCACCACTTGTTTGTTGATTGCAGTTTTTTTTGTTTTTTTCTATTTTACATCTGAGGAAACTAAGGCTCAGAATAGTGCAGGGTAGTGCCCAGGGTCACAGAGCTGGAAAGAGACAGAGCTGGGATTTGAACTCGGAACACTCTGGCTCCAAGACCAATTTCTTTCTAGAGGCTGTGGGAGGGGGTAGGGTCTGCATTTCCTCCAGCGCATGCCTGACTACTGGCTGTGCAAATGGCCCGGCACTGGTGGCTAGGGTGCTGTCCGGTAAACTGAGGGGAGATCGGTGCTGAGGGGGGGCTGGCCTTCAGTTTCCTGTGCGCTTTCTAACTGTGTGCCCTGGGCAAGGGCATCTCTCCTCTCTGACCCTTACTTTTGCCACCTGTGATGAATGGGTGTCATGATATCACCCTGGGTCGTTGGTGGGATTACACATAACACATGTGAGGCACCTGGTGGTGTACCTGCATATGGTGGGCCCACTGGAGGGCCCCTGCCCTTGGAGTTGTTGCCTGTTGCTGGTCCTGGCTGAGCTGCTGTTACTGCAGCCCCCAGACTCTTGTGCGTCACAGAGCCGATTGCCGGTGGAGAAGGTGACTCACTCGTGGCATTTTGGGTGGCGTGGTGCAGTTCAGCCTGGCACAGCATGCCACGCCCACAGCAGGTCTTCAAGAGCCATTAGTGTTTATGAAGGAGATAAATTTGCCAAAATGGAGGGAAGCCATCAAAATAAGAGCCTCAGCCTGTCTCATGAAAGTTAACTTGCAAACCTAATGACTGCTGGGCTGTCAGAGAAGTGTCATCTGGATGTCTCGCTGGAGAGGAGCTTTGAGGAAGGGCAGACGGGCAGCTCCTGATTGCTGTGGGGGTGGGCGCGTCTCCCTGACAGCGATCTCGGAGGATTTGTGCACGGCTTAACCCTTTGAATTGCAAGATAGTTTTAAAATGAATCCTGGAAATAGTTGCCTATCCTTCGCTCTGTCCAAGCAATTGTGAACGTTTGAGGCGTTTGTAACGAAAATTCTCGCCCTCCGTGAAGCGTGTTCGGTGCACAGGGACCTCTCATGTGCTGAGGGATGTGCCCAGGCCCTGCTGCTCATGGGGGTGGGGGTACAGGAACCCTGACTTTTGGTCCACGTTCAGATTTGACAACTCAAGGAAAGGAATCACTGTTTAAAAACAAATGTGGAAACTGTCAGGCGAGCCCCTGAGGAGCCCCTTTGCAGCCCCCTCTGATACAGACAGAATGCTAATTCAGCCGGGCTTTCTGGTTCCAGAGCATTTGTTTGCAGTGGTCCTGGGGCAGAAAGCAGTGTTTTCTCTTTTCAATTTCCGCCTGACTCCCTTCCTCTCTCTACATGTTAGGTGTCAGTTATACCCGGGGAGCATTTTCCTCTTGGATGCATTTGCACCTGGCAATTTGAATGTGCAGGGATTCCTTGATTGCAAAATAGCGACTTTCAAAATGCAGACAGGCAGGCACGCTCAGGAGCTCCCGGCCGTGGGCAGCGGGGTGGCGCTAGACACCTGGGTTTGAGTCTGCAGAGTGGCATACCACTTATCTGTTCTCTTGTTTGCTCGCTGGTAGAATGAGACCCCCCATAGGGTTATGGGGGTGGGGGACTGGCCAGTATGATGCAGTGTGTTAGCTCTGTGGGGGCTGAGGGACAGAGACAGACAGACCCCTGTCCTGGGCTGCACTCCACCTACGCCTCCAGGTAGGCTTCACCTTCTGGGGTACTTAGGGTCCCATTCCTTGTCTGTGTCCCCTTTTCTTATTTAGGAAAAGTCACGCAGCAATTCTCAGGTCAGATTATTTGGGAGATCCATATTACTTCTGATTATTTATGAAGGGACAGGCCAGGGGGAGGTAACCAACTCGATTAATTCGTCAGCCAGGCAGCTGGAGGGATGTGTGACAGACAGACCAGGCTGTCATTTGGCCAGAGATTGTCTGCACTGGGATTGTTCCCCCAGGATAGCCCTGATGACAAATGTAATTGCCATTTTTTATTAACCCTGAAGTGATTAAAGCTGCGGCTGCCGAGTTTGTGTCAAAGTGCCCCGTCCCTGGCATTCTGAGCAGGAGCCTGCGTTTACTTCCTGCGATGGCTTTACTCAAACAAGCCGCCCTGAGATCCCTGCCTCGTTTGCTCTTGCAAGAGGGCCAGGGCGTCAAGGCTCTGCTTCCTGGGCGAGGTTTTCAGAACATTCTGGTTACCAGCATCATGATGGACAGTCAGGAGGCTCTTTGGTCTTTTGCCCACTTAGGCATCAAGCGTTAGCTGAGCTCCTACTATGTGCTGGATCCTAAGGGTGCAGAGCTGTGGGCTGAGGGAGCCATCACTGATGGGTAGATGTCCATGGGGATAATTGTGCCACCTGAGATGTTAGGGGCAGGACCAAGGCCACCCTCCCTGCCGGGGCGGGGGGGGAACGGGGCACAGGGGCCATTTGATTTGGGTCCCAAAGGGAGGGGAGCTTCTCATGGGCAGATCTCATCTCAGGGCTTTTCAGGTAGGGGCGGGAGCAGGGGCCTGGGGCCCGAGGGTGCATGGAGGGGCCTGCGGGTGGGAGGGGCCCCTGGAAAGAGTTTCCCTGGGGAGCAAGGCTTCACCCAAGTCCCTGAAGCTCTCTGCTCTGTGTCCTGCCAGTCCTGCCTCACCTCTGTCAGGACTGTCGCGAGGAGGAAATGACAGTGGGAGTGAAGCTCTCACCCTGGCACCTGGCAGAGGAGCCCCTCACCCTGCATCGGAGCATGCAGGGGTGCTGCTGGAGCGGGAGGGGCCTTGTGGAGGTGCCAGCACAGCAGCCGCGGTCATGTATCGAATGCTTACTGTGCCCAGTGCTGGTTCTGGGAGAGTTTCTATTCCTGTGTTATAGCAGGCTCACACGGCCAGGGAATCTGATGCAGGGCTGTCCCAGCAGGTGCTTCCTGTGGAAGAGACCCGAGCCAGCAGGACAGGGGCTCCCGGGAGAGGAGGGGCTCCTGGGAGAGGAGGGGGCCGAGTACAGCCTGTCCCAGGGAGTGGCTTGTCACGCTGCCCCTGTGCAGTGCGATGCGTTGCATGCCTCCTGAGGACCTACTACGTGGCCAGTTCTCTGCTGGGGGAATACATCTTCACTTGGTATTAAGCTAGTATTTAATAGGTACCTACTATCTGCCAGCCATTCTACCAGACCCTAGAACCCTGGTGCGGAAGGAAGGAAAGAAAAGAAAATGATTACCTGTCTAGCGCTATGGACAAGTGACATTTCAGTATTGAAATCGTGAGTACATGTTATTAAAATTTTATATTCTAGACTCCCTCCCCCGCAAAGAAAACCAAGCCCAGCAACACTCTAGCTCCCAGCAGTGCAGACTTAGAGGGAGAGCTACCACCTGTGAGTTAGACCTGTTGCTCGGAGCCTTTCCCATCAGTTTAATTTCTTCTCCCCTTTGGTCCGTGGCTGGCAGGATGTTACGGGGCAGTAATTTAATAAAAGTATGCAGTTTGTAAAGCAGCTGCTATTCTGTGTACTAAGCACATTTGCCAACCTTTTCAGGGAAACCTCCAAGCTGTTCTTGGAACTTGGCAAAATTGCAGGAAAAAAAAAGTTATATTTAATAACATTTCATCCTTTGGGTTCTGCAGCCAATCGAAGCATAAATGAAAGCCATGTCTACAAGCCATTTCTTTATGTGATTCAGAGAATCAGGACAGCGCAATTACACCGTGGATGAGATTTACGGAAACATTACGCCTAACGAGAAGCAAACATCTCAATGAGTTATTTAATTTGCTGTTACAGGCCTGCTTGCGGGTCCCTAATTCAGACCTCTGCAGCCCACAGGCGCTCATTCACCGGGGGCTCAGCCTCACACTGTCTTGCCCGGAGGTGGGGACCGGGGTCTGCTGGCGGGGGCAGGGGAGCTGGGTTTGTAACCTGCTGTCCAGCTCCCGCGCACGGGGGACAACCTCGTTAGGTTTGTAACGTGTGGCAGCGGTGTGATCGGCGAGACCAGAGACACACATTTAAAACAATGTACGTGCCGCGTGCTTTTCCCTTTCTGTGTCGCTCCCCTGAACTGACATAAAAGGGAGAGTCACACACAAGCAGATGTCAAAGTGACTGCCGTGCTTTGCCTCATCAACTGGAAAAGCCATCGATTGAATTACTCTCACCGCCGTTTCTGTTTATGGCAGATGTGGAGCCGTGCGCGGAGCAGGGGCCGTATATTTCCCTGTTTTCCATGATAGCTGAAGCCCTAATTCAGAAACCAGTGAAGTCCTTCAGCTGTCACTTGGGGGTCCACCCTGATCTGTGGGGACAAATATCACCGCACCTGCCTCACGTCTCCCTCTCTCCGTTCCCCCCTTTCTTTCTTCTCTCTGCCCAGAACTCAACATTTCTTTGACAAAAGCATGCATTATTTAGAGCCTGTCGCCTCTTGAAGTTCTTTAATTACAGAATTAAAGCCAAGTAATGACAGTTTAATTTGTTCTTTCATTAATTGGAGCGCTCTGGGCTGATGTGAAATGAGTGCATTTGGGAAGCACAGGAATATTTGTCGAGCGACTGGAGCGTGAGTAATAACAATCGTGGCCCTTTGCTGCCCGGCGCTGGACTCGGGCTCATTCTACATCGTCTCGGCTTGTTTGCCCGCAGCCTTGAGGAGGGGACAGTGCCTCCTCTGTCCTACAGATTAGCATCTTGAGGCCCAGAGAGGTGATGTGACAGAGTGTAGGCCTCCCAGGCGGCCAGTTGTAGAGCCAGGCCCCAAGCCCCCGTCCTGTCCACGGCCCTGCTTGGTCCTCAGGCCACCAGCAGTGGCTGCAGTTCCACAGGGGCTGCCCACGGGGAGATAATAAGTACATCCAGCAGGTGCATGTGAGAAGCACACAGCCTGACTGAAGGCTGCTGCTGGGGGAGACAGCTAGACCCTGAAAATGAAAGGAGAGCGGGGTGGGAGGGCCGACGCTCCACTGAAGCTGATGGTAATTTTTCTATTTTGAAAGCAGCAGTTTATCCTTTTCAGAGACATGGCGATGCGGAGAGGCGTGCCTGCAAGCACATCCAATTTCATTTAGTGGTGGGTTAGGAAAGCAGCCACAGGGAACAGCGGGACACAGGTCTCTCCAAAGCCTGTGGTGCCAGGTGGAACCCAGGTGGCGTGGCCCCATCAGAACTGGGCTCCCGGGCTCTGCTCCATCCGGGGCCTGGTCCAGCTCTGCCCGGCTTAGGACAGGTCTGCTCCAGCTGAGGCCAAGGCCAGGGCCCAGGCGTCCTCCTCCTCACACTGGTCCCGGGACCTGTCCCGCCTTCCGGACCCTCTGCCCTGGCCCGGGATGTCCCCGTTATGTCTGCATTGGCCATGGCCTGAGGCTTTGGTCCTGGGCCCCTGGGACTGCACTGGGGTGGACGGTTGATGCATTCACAGGTGCTGCCGGCTCACCTGGTCGGCCGGTGTCTGAAAGGCAGGCACCCAAACAGCTCCTCTTCGTCCTTCCTTTTTAGCGCCTCGAGCCCTGCGTGCACCACCACGGGGTCACGTTGGCACAGGCGGTGTAGGACCGGAAAGAGAACCAAGGGTGCGTTTGTTACTTTAATTCCCCTTAAGCTTCAGCCCCATTTTCTAGCTGGGGAAATGGCGGCTCAGACACGTGGTCGATCTGCTCTGGCCATGGAGATAGAAGGGCTCAGCGGGGTCAGGATTGGGGTGCCTGCAGTGCCTGTGGAATCCTGCCACCCTGTGTCGCCCCCCCACTCCCCCAGGCCTCCTGCTTGCTCACTGCTCCCATCTCCCAGCAGGCTCAGATTTCTACCCTGCAGTTCTTACATGGAACTTCGGAATTTATTATTAATGCGTCTCTCTGCAGCGAAGTCTAGATGAATTTAGGATTGAGGAGAGGATTCAGTTACATTTTATTATTGCTTGTCATTAAAAATCATGCAAATAAGCCACGGAGTAAAGCGACTTGTATTGTTTTGGACACCAGATTTACATGTTTACCGCGACAGAATGACAGAGGACTTCTCCGTGATCGGCCTCAGAGCCTTCGAGTTGTGGGTCTTCATTCATAATTTATGTCACGGCAACTTGCAGAAGAGGTTTGAAACTAGTTTAGGGTAAAAACTTATACACAACAAGAGGATTTTTCAAGCTTACTTTCTCAAAGATGAAAAGAAAGCTCAGAGCCATGCGGCATGGGGCGGGCACGGAGGAGGAAGCTGTGGGGCGGCCTCTGACCCGGGGCCTGGGAAGACGGCCAGGAGCTCCCTGGCTGCCCGAGATGAAACGCAGGCCTGTGGGCCAGGTTCTCACGTGCGGATTAACAGGAAGCTTCCGTACCCCTCTGTTCTGAAGGCCCTTGGCTGCCTGGATGAGCTGCCTCCATCTCTGGAGGAGGAGGCATGCACGGAGCCCGGGTGCTAGCGTCTGGGGGAAGGGCGGGATAGCCTCGGTGTCCGTTTCCACAGCCTCGGGGTCAGGACCTCTGCACTCAGACTCGGCACTGCCCCTGCCAGGTCACCGGGGCCTGGCTGGGGAAGGGCTCGAGCTCAGCCATCCTGGTGTGCCACCCCCTCCCAACCATGTGGCCCCTTGGCTGGGTCAGCCCTGCGGCCCACCTTCCTCCTGGCAGGTGGGACTGAGCTCAGTGTCCAGAGGAGCGGGGGGCCAGGCTCTCTGTGAGCACCTCCCCTAGGCACCCAAGCGCTGTTCACAGTGACAGAGCCACAACTGCTGCATTGTTGATTCTGAAGATCCGCAGCAGTAAAAATGTATAGTCACAACACGTGGTGCACACACAATAATTGTATCATAATCACCGTACAAAACAACAGCCAGAAGTTAAGCGGCAATTGTGCTTAACTCTCTTATTTATTTTAAAAAATAAATTTCTTTTAAAAAATATTTTTATTGATTTCAGAGGGGAAGGGAAAGAGAAAGAAACATCAGTGATGAGGGAGCATAATTGATCGGCTGCTGCCTGCACGCCCCCCACTGGGGATCGAGCCTGGGCATGTGCCCTGATTGGAATCGAACCCAGGACCCTTCAGTCCGCAAGCCGACGCTCTGTCCACTGAGCCAAACCAGCTAGGGCTGTGCTTAACTCTTTTACAAAATTGGAAGCACGTGCCATATCCACTCTTGTGCAGAAGAGACAGACAGATGGACTGAGGGGCACATGGGTTTTCTGGAGTCAGTACAGGTGTGGCTGGTCACACCTGGCCCTGGGGGGACTGTGCCCTAACGCCTGGGTCCCCGCTGCTCTCAGCACTGGTACAGATAAAGCGACTTGACTGTTACGCTCACAGCCAAGCAGCTTCTGGAAATTATAGGCTGTTCGACCACAGAAATAACTGACTTAAGTGCTATAGACTTATCATTATTATCCCATTACATAACTTCTTAATCCTTTAGAATCACTAGTTAAACTTTTATAGGTAAAATAATTTTGTGCTCATTGAAGTAATGTAATTATCCAGACTAATTCAAGACTATTGGAAAATTTTGGGGGCTCCATTTATAATACCACTTAATATATTCAAGATAGAGTTTATTAGGGAATGATAAACATTCAACCCAAAAGAACCTCAGACCCTGCAAGAGCTTGGTTACTGAGGAGTTTCGAGTGAACGGAAAGCTTCTAGAAATTAGTCTCCCCCCACGTGGCCCTTTTAAAAGTCATTAGACTTAGGAGTTGCTTTCTGAGAAATGGACTCGGAACCCATAAATCCAGTAGGATTTTCATTTTGGATGCCAGCCTGGAGGTCACAAAGATGATTTCCGGGGAGGTCACAGCAGCCCCAGGCAGCAGGGTGGGGACATCTGCTGGCGCAGGTGCGCGCACCTGCAGGTGCAGGCCGGAGACGCTGTGTGTCGGGTGAGCAGGTCAGGGAGGGCTGAGAGAACATTATGCTTGTCCCAGCAGGGACTTGGGGTGCTTAGGGCCGAGGGCTCAGCCTGCCACCGCCCCGGACTCGAGTGCTGAGTTTGTGATGGCTGATGGGGTGACATGGGTGCTGCTGGGCAGCGCGGGGGAGGCAGCAGAAGCCGGGCCTGCGTTTCTGTAGCCTAATGATTTTCAAAAACCATTTGTGAGATTGAGGTAATGTATTTCCCAGACTCAAGCAATTTGCCCCTTCCTACCGCGCCGAATCAGGCTGTTAAATCCTCTTGCTGTGTGCACAGAGCGATTGGTACCCGGGGAAAACGGTCAAGTTCAGGGCCCCTGCCGTTATCTGTGCTCTGCAATTCTCAGACTGAGGAGTAACTGCACTTTTGAAAATGAAGTTCTTAAGAACATTGGAAAACGTTCAGTGCGGAAAGCTGGATGCCCCGTTGTATATTCAGGAAGCTCTCAGGAAAAACAGAACATGAGTCGGAAACACCACCAGGTACTGCCGGTGGCTCACGGTGGCTGCTGTGTTGGGGTGCAAGCTTGAGATCCAGTGTTGCCTTTGTTCCTTCTCAATACCTTCCCTGCCCTTTGCCCAGGGGTAACCCTGGCACCTAGGCGAGAAGCACCCTAGAGGGCAGCATGCAGACTCTGTCCCTGAGTCCTGGGCCTGTCACCTGCTCGCTGGAATCTTGGTGACTTCCTTCATACGCAGAGCCTCAGTTTCTTCATCTGTAAAAACAGTCCAGTGAGCCCTGGCCAGGTGGCTCAGTTGGTTGGAGCGTCGTCCCATACACCAAAAGGTTGTGGGTTCGATTCCCAGTCAGGGCACATGCCTAGGTTGCGGGTTCAACTCTGGTTGGGGTGCGTGTGGGAGGCAACCAATGGATGTTTCTCACATTGACGTTTCTCTTTCTTTCTTTCTAAAACCAATAAAAACATATTCTTAGGTGAGGATAAAAAAAAAAAAAAGATGCCCTGGCCAGTATGGCTCAGTGGCTTGGGCATCATCCTGTGCACAAAAAGGTTGCTGGTTCAATTCCTGGTCAGGGCCTATGCCTGGGTTGTGGGCTTGATCCCCAGTAAGGGGTGTGCAGGAGGCAGCCTATTGATGTTTCTTTCTCAGATCGATGTTTTTCTCTCTCTCCCCCTCTCCTTTCCCCTCTCTCTAAAAATCAATAAACTATTCTTAAAAAAAAAGGAAGAAAAGGCCCAGCGACACCCACTTCAGAGGGTGCTGTGAAGAGTCTGTGGCCTGTGTAACCTGGCATGAGGGGATGGAGGTGCCCAGAGAAGTGACAGCCCTTATGGTGCTGATGGGGCTATAAAAATGTGGTTATAAATGTTGCTACAATAAAAATCATTATTATAAATAAAATAAGGTGGGAGAGGAGTAATGGAAAGACAGAATAGCCCATCCAGCTGCAGCCCCCTGACCACTCTGACCACTTACTCATCTTCAGGAGAGAGAAGGTCAGAGGCCACCAGGCTCTTACCACATGTTGCATTCAGCTCTCCCAGAGGGGACGCATGGAGTGCTCTTGGGATATCTCTTGGGGCCTTTAGTAGCCTGGGGTGTCAGGAGGGCTTCCTGGAGGAAGGAGCATCTCAGCTGAGACTGGAAGGAAGAGTGGGGGCCAACCTGGTGGAGAGAGAGGAACTGGCTTCAAGTAGAGAGAAGGGCGTGTGTCAGGCCAGAGATTGTGAAGAGCAGGACTAGAAGGGGACGTGCAAGTAAGGTAGCAGTGAGCGCTGAGCTGGTCAGGTGAGTGGGGCCTTCTGTGTCAACTGAAGCCTTTCCCACTGGACCAGTTCCATTTACGGTCCCCACTGAGCCCACAGCAAGATGTGGCCTACGGCCTGAGACTCTGAGAGCACCTCCTCACTAGGTGTCTGGGTGGGGGGTGTGGGCGAGGGGCTGGCATTCCGTTTTTTGCATGTTGAGAAATGTTGATGAAGACGATCACCCCGTCCAGACCCTGTCAGGGAGGGCTGGCGAGAACCCTCTGCCGCCGGCGGAGCATGCCCACTGGGCAGCCTGAGAAGCCCCCTCGGGAGCAGAGACGGCCTGGCACTGCTGTGGTGGTTGCCATGGCAGCAGGACCTGGGTGGCCTCACTTTCTGAGAGTGGTCACCTCTGTTGTGGGGTCCTGCCCTGACTGGCTGGCTCAGCTGGGTCTCTGAAAACGCTGTCAGGAGGCCATCCTCTGGGACAAGGCTATTATTGCAGTGGGGACACCAGGCCCCCCCCCTCCCAGCCCCCCCCCGACTGGGCCTGCGGCGGGAATGAAGCCAGAGGCCCTCAGAACTCAGGCTGCTCTGAGAAGCCCGCATTCACAATGCCGCGGCCCGTGGATGAAGCCGAGGTGGGTTTTCACCCAGCTCCCCCACCCGGCTCAGGTGACGTGGATCCCCACACCCTGCCCGGCCGTCGTCTGTAGAGGTGGCAATAGGAATGAGAAGTCCCCGCGTCTGTTCTCCCTGCCTCTGTCACCCACCTTCCCCGAAGCGCTTCTTCTGCCCCCAGGTTCGGTGCTCCTCGTTCCCCAGCTTGCCTGCTGCCCCCTTGGCCTGGCCTGCTCTCTCCCTCTAGATACCCCGTCCCTGGCCTCTTGAGCAGCAATCCTAGTGTTCTTTAAAACCACTGTGCTCCCCTGTGCTCAGCCCTCCAGCGGCCTCCTGTTGTATGCGGCGGAGACCCACCCCCCAGGGCTCTGGCAAGACTGCTGGTCCCTCCTGCAGCTCCCTCCATAGGCCCTGCCCACCCTCCTCTGCCAGGAGGCCCCCCTCCCCATATTCCTCCTTCCTCCTCCGAAGTGCAGTTTCCCCTGCTAGTGTCTCCCAGAGCCCGGTTCTTTCCTTTTCCCCACGCAGCCCCCGTGGTGGTATCTGTTTGTGTGTTTGCTTGGTATCTCTCTGTCCACCGGCCTCACGTGAGCCGATGGTTCCCCGGGGACTCCAGCAGTGAGCAGCGTTCTTGGCATACAGTGGATCCTGAGTAAATACCTTTAGAATAAACCCAGTGAATGAGTGAGAGTTGCTTGACCTTTCTAATCCTCTGTTTCCACATCCATGAGCTGGAGACAACTTCCCTGTTGACCCCACGAGTCATGAGGATCGCATGATGCTGTAATTTGGAAAAGTGCCGTGGAAAGGGATGCGAGGCACACAGGTTAAAGGATAATGTTGTTCAGGGTGAGCAGGCCAAGGAGGAGAGAGGCCTGGGGCTCCAGGACAGAAGGGACATTCCGCCTGGGAAGGCCCCGACACACACTTTCCAGTCCCCATCAGGCAGGCGGTGCGAGCTTGGCGGTGTCACGCGGGCTCAGCACTGGGACCCGATTGTGCTTGGAAGTCATGGAGAATGGGTGAGAGTGGACAAGACGAGGGATGGGCAGGTATTAAACCCATTTTCCAAAAGAGACAAAAGGTAGTGTTAGAGGCTATCAGTAAAATTAATGTCCAGTTCTGGCCAAATTTTAGAATGGGTTTGTGTTAGAACTCTTGGTTGCAAGTAGCAGAACACTTAACTCCTAGTAGTTTAAGCAAAAAAAAAAAAAGTGAATCTGTTGGCTCAAGAGGTGACAAGGCCAAGTGCTATACAGCGTCAGACACGGCTGCACGCAGGGGCCCTCACGCCTTGGTCTCACCTTCTCTTGTCTCATCGTGGGCTCTGGTCCCAGGGACGGGCCACCTCTGTGGTGTCCTCCTCCAGTGCAAACCAGTGAAGTGGACATGCATCTTCCGTCTCCGCCCGACGCTCCAGGCTGGCACCTTCCTGCCTCCAGTCGGCCAGAAAAGGGTTACGTGTCCTCTGCAGAAGTTAGAGTCGGTACCTGTGTACCATGTGACCCAGTGGGGCGTGGATGGTTTCCCTAGGAAGGGCGGGGTACTCACCCCAGGAAAAGGGCAGGCACCAGGCCGGCAGCAGAATCCATGGTATCGCGGGATTAAAACACAGATGGGCTTGCTGGGAGCCAGCTTTCACTTGCCAAAGGCATGCGTTCTTTTATGAGTTCTTAGACTCGGAGGATCTGTGTATATGGAGGCCAGGGACCGAGTGCATCTTGGTTTGAAAAGGCCTTTAGAACCTTGGCAATTTCATCTCATCCTTTTTTTTTTTTTTAATTTTATTTTTATGGAAGAGCAGAAACCAGCCAAAGGTTCTTGTGGAGCCAGAGTCTGAGGCTCTTGTGAACACAGAGAGAGAGGGGTGTGTGTGTCTGTCAGGCCATACAGTCTGACTGGATGACTCTGGCTTATTGGAGAATAGCACTCAACTCAATTAATTACTTACTCTCAGAGTGGGGAGGTCTCTCATAGCCGGAGGGCATTATATTTAGCATTCTTCTCTTCCACAACCTAATAATGAACAAAGTGGTCAAGCTGTAGATGACCCAAAGCTAGGATAGCCATCCTTTCATCCATCTGTTCATTCATATGTCTGTCCATCCGTCCATCCATCCATGCATTCCATCTATCTCTTCATTAATGCAACAAATACTCAGTTTTTCATGAATGCCAGACCCCATTCAAGACACTAGGGATGAAGAAGTGAGCAAAATAGACAATGAATAGTGTCCTTACCCTCATTGAGCTTACATTTTAGTGGGAGGAGCAGACAACAAACAAGCGTATAAAACGCATGTGTAGGGAGTAGCACACGCTTTGAAGAGGAGCAGTGCCGGCCGAGATGAAGGAGGGGGTGTAGCTGTGTTTACATTGGGTGGCCAGGGAACCGAGTGGAGACTTAGGGAGCCCGGTGTCTGTCTAGAGAGGAGCATTCTGGGCAGAGGAAAAGCAGGTGCCCAGGCCCTGTGTGGAGGGATCCGAGGTGTGTGAGGAGCAGCCAGGAGGCCACCATGGCTAGAGTGGAGATGACACGGGATTTATTCCAGGAATGCTGGGAATATGTGGGTTACAGCAGGGAGTGAGCGGGGTGACCTGACTTCTGGCTCCGGGGGCCGCTCTGGTGGCTGTGGCAGCAGACTGGGGGGCAGAGTGGAGGCCAGGACACCTCTTTTGAGGTTCTTGCAGTGGAGCAGGGAGAAGTGATGGTGGCCCAGATGAGGGTGGTGGCAGCAGAGGGGATAAGAAGTGGTTGGGTTGGGGACATATTTTAAAGCTAGAGCTGGTAGGTGAGGGAGAGAGTGTGTGGGAGGACTGTGATGCTCTGGACAAATTAGAGGCAATGATCAGTGTGTGTGTGTGGGGTCATCATGAGACAGCTGGATGGCTGTCAGTGGGGAGAGGGGTCAGCCTGGCTTGGTGTGGTGTTCCTCCTGAGAACAGGTTGGGAGCAGTGGGTTGGACCAGGGGGTCCGTTGCAGGTGGTTGAGCCCGTGGGCTCCCGAGCCAGACTTCCTGCTCCACCTCTCACAGTGGGACCCGTGGCAGATAACCTCTCTTGAGAGCATGCTGCCAGGTAGTAACTGCTGAGTAGTGGTTACTGTTACTGGAGGTGGGAGTGAGGTGGCATGTTGTCTCAGAATAATGTCCGTGGTTGTGAAGCTTTCAGAAGGAGCTCTGGCTTCTCCCGGGGTCCTGCACTCCCCACCATGGGACGGGCTGTACCGCCCGCCGGGGCCCTGTCAGCTGCCCGGTCAGGGTCCCCACTCTGCCCGAGGGTGGGCCTGCTACGCCAGCTCTCCTCGCTGTCCTCAGCAGCCTCGGTGCCGTGTCTCGCCTGTAATCCTTTTTGCTCTAAGAAAACTCCTCTTTGCCCTTTTACATCTTCTCTTGACATTTAAAACTCCTTCCCTTTATTCTGACCTTATTGAGTCGAGAGAATAATTTCTTGGAATTCTCTGTATAATGAATGCTCATGTACTTACAGATTCTGATTGAGTTTCTCCTCAACCTTTACTTTTCGGGACCTTGCATCATTTGGTTTAGAAAACATCTTAGGAAGCACTTAGGAGGAGGGTGTAAAATGAAAATACCGCTTTAGATGTCATTATTTCTACAGATGTGAGCCTCTTACAACAAAGACATCAGCCGATTACAGATTCAAGTGAAATTGGTTTAAAGTTCTTACAGATTCAGGTGAAATTGGTTTAAACTCCTGCACTGTGTATGCTGGGAACCCTGCAGTCTTCCCAGGCGCTCTGCAAGTTTTCCCGAAGCTGGCAGAGATGGCAGGGGGGAGGAGTGTAGGTGGATTAATCTTCTCCACTCTGTTCCTGGCTCCTTGTTTATGCCTGCAGAAAATGACACCAGTTTGCAGATCACCCCTGGCCTTCCTGTCATCTCTGTGACACCCACAGAACAAATACTCTAATCCCATCAATCTTCTAAATATTCCTCGCCCAGGGTGTGGGGAGAGCTGGGCAGAGAGAAGCTCCAGAGAGCTCCAGGAGGCCCCTTCAAAGACTTTAGTGGAATACTGATCAGCACATGTGTGGTGAGGAAGCTCCTTGAGGCAGGGGAAGACCCCTCAAAGGAACATGGTGAATAATCCCTAGAGCCCACAGGGTTAGGAATAGTTTGTATCCCCACAAGCCAGAGTGGGAAATCCTCGTAATTCATAAGGGATTGCCTCAGTAGTGGGTAAAATAGCCCTGAACTGAAGGCCTCTCTGGTCCCTCCTATCAAAGCTTGGGACTGTCTTGGCAAGGAGCAAACTGTTTTCAAGTAATTAAACTGTGCCCCAGAACAAACCCCAAGAGTATTTATAGGCATACAAAAACATAAAACGTCCACTAAAGTAAAATTCACTGTATCTGGCATCCAAACAGATTACAAGGCATACAAAGAGGCAGAAAAACCTGAACCCACGATGATAAGAAAAACCAGGCAATAGAAACAGATCCAGAAACAGCACAGATGATACGATTAGTAAATAAGAATATTAAGCCAACTGTTATTAAATATGCTCCATATATGCCAAAAGGGAGAGAAAAGCAAAAATATGTCCAGGAGAGACGTGGACTATAGAAGGAAAATATAAATCAAACTCTAAAGATGAAAAAAAAATGTCTTAGATAAAAATGTACTAGATGAGATTAATAACGTCAGAAACTATAAAAGCAAGGTTATCAAATTTGAAGACATTGTTATGGAAAATATTTAAAATATAGTGGAGAGAGCAAAAGCTTGGGGAAAGAATGAACAGAGCATGAGTGAGCTGTGGCACAATTTTAAGTTCACCCAATATACATGAAATTGGAATACTCAAAGAAAGGGAGAATAGAAAAATATTTAAATAAATAAGGGTTGAATGTTTTTCAAATTTGAGGAAATTAGAAACCCACAGATCCAAGAATCGCAGTGAACCTCAAGCACCACGGTGAATCATGATGGAATTTCTTATTACCAATGATGAAGAGAAAAATCTTAAAAGCAGCCGAAGGGGTAAAAAAAGGATGTTACATACAAAGGAACAAAGATAAGAATTACAGCAGACCTTTTATTGGAAATAATGCCGGAAGACAGTGGGATAACATACTTAAAGGACTGAAAGAAAAATAAACCACTGTCAACCTAAATTTATACCCAGCAAAATATCTTTTAAAAAGAAAAGCGAAATACATTTTTCAGATGTTTAAAAAAATGGATGTAATTCTTCACCAGCAGACCTGCACTATGAGAAATGTTAAAGTTCTTAAGGCAGAAGAAAAATGGTACCAGATAGAAATCTACATCCCCACAGAGGAGTGATGAACACCACAAATGATAAGTGTGGGTAAATGTAAATACTTGTTCTTATTACCAATCACCTTAAACGATGATTGATTACTTAAAATAAAAATAAGTGTTTTGTTGAATTTATAGTATTTTTAGGTATGAAATGTATGATAACAAGTCATAAAAGCTGAGATGGGGGAAGTGGTGTATGTATACTTTTGTTATGGTTCTTACGAGGCAAGTGCTAATGTTACTTGAAGTAAACTGTGATAAGTTACAAACGTATGCTATAAAACTTAAAGCAACTAGTCATAAAACAAAACAAAGATTTGTGATTAGTAATCTAACCATGGGAAATAAAATGAATAGCAAAATATACGTAGGAAAGAGGGAACAAAGAACAAATGAGATAAAATGGAGAACAAATAGCAAATTTAAACCTAAAACATATCAATAATAGATGAAATGATCTAAACAGCCATTTAAAAGACAAAGAGTGTTCATTTGGATAACAAGGCAAGACCCAATTATATAATATCTACAAGAAACCTACTTTAAATATAGAGACACAAAAGCTTAAATGTAAAAGGAAGGAAAAAATATACCAAAGTAATATTACTTAAAAAAAAACAAACAAACTAAAGTGGCCATATTAATGTCAGACAAAGTAGATTTCAGAGCAGAGAATATTAGCAGGGACAAAGAGAGTCATATTGTAATGATAAAAGGGACAGTTTATAAAGGGGTATAACATTAGATACATAAACATTAGGTGCATAAATATTTATATACCCAATAAAAGAGCTTTAAAATACATGAAGCAAAACTGATAGAACTGAATGGAGAAATAATCAAATTCACAATTATAGTTGGAGGTTTTAACACCCTTTTCTCAATATTCAATAGATCATGCAGACAGAAAATCAGTAAAGACATAGAAGTCTTGAACAACCCTATCATCCAACTTGGACTAATTGACATTTATAGAATGCTTCATGTAACAACAGCAAAATACTCATTCTTTTCAAGTGTACCATAGCCTAGGCCAGTGGTCGGCAAACTCATTAGTCAACAGAGCGGCAAACCGCGGCTCGCAAGCTGCATGTGGCTCGCGAGCCGCAGTTTGCCAACCACTGGTCTAGGCCATAAAACAAGTCTTAGGAAACTTAAAGGTATTGAAGTAATTCAAAGTATATTGTTTAATGATGATAGGATTAAATTAAAAATCAAGAACATATCTGGAAAATTCCCTAATATTTGGAAATTAAACAATACACTCCCAAATAACCTGTGGGTCAAGAAAGAAACTGACAGGGATATTAGAAAATACTTTTAACTGAATGCAAATGAGAAGACTGCATATAAAAAATCATGGAACATACTAGAGCAGTTCTTAGATGGTAATGCATAACACTAAATGCCTATATTAATAAAGAAGAAAATTTGAAATCAATGATCTCAGCTTCTGCTTTAAGACACAGAAAAGGAAGAGCAAACTCAACTCAAAATAAGCAAAAGAAAGGAGATAAAGATACCAGCAGAAATAACTGAAAGAGAAAAAAATCAGTGAAACCAGAAGCTGGTTCTTTGAGATCAATAAAATAATAAACCTTTAGCCACTCATCAGGAATAAAAGATACAAATGACCAATATTAGGAATGAGAGAAGTACTATCTAAAGATATTAAAGAATTTATAAGGTAATGTTATGATCAACTTTATGGCAATGTATTCTACAACTTAGGTGACATTGGTAAACCCCTAAAAAACCGAAACAATAAAAAGCTCACAAAGGAATAGATAACCCCCAGAGCTCTATATTTATTAAAGAAATTGAATTCATAGTTAAATATCTTTCCTCAGAGAAAACCCCAAGCCCAAATGACTTCACTATTGACTTTTTTTTTAAAAAATTAAGTTTATTGGAATGACATTTGTTAATAGGATCATAAACATTTCAAGGATACATTTCCATGTATAGTGCATTGCATGTCCACCAGCCTCTTCTGACTAATGACTTTTATCAAACATTTAAGGAACAAATAGTACCAATTGCTTGTGGGTTGAATTGTGTCTTTATCAAAACTTAAGTTTTGAAGTCCGAACCCCAGTGCCTCAGAATGTGAGAGAGGGTCTTTATAGAGATAATCAAGTTAAAATGAAGTTGTTAGGATGGGCCCTAATCCAGTATGACTGGTGTCTTTATAAAAAGGGGGAGATTTGGAGACAGGCAGGCCTAAAGGGAGAACATCATGTGAGCATGAAGACAGCCATCCACAAGGCTCTGGAACAGAAGCTTCTTGATTGATTGATTGATTGATATATTTATTTATTCTTACATTATATTATAACCAAGTAGGATTTGTCCCAGGAATGCAAGGTTTGCTTAATTTGAAAATCAACCACTGTAATTCAGCATATTAATGAACTATAAAAGAAGAACCATATACTCTTCTCAGGAGGTACAGGAAAAGCTTCTGATAATATCCAGCAGCCATTCCTGGTTTAAAATAAAAAACTTTCAGCAAACTAGAAATAGAAGAGAATGTTCTCAAACCAATAAGGGGCATTTATGAAAACCTTAGCTCTAGCATCATATTTAACTGTATAAGAGACTGCTTTCCCCACAAGATCAGGAATATGACAAGGGTGTCCGCTCTCACTGTGTGTACTCAGCATTGTACTGAAGATGCTAGCCAGTGCAATAAGGCAAGAGAAAGAAACAAAAGGTACCTGGATTAGAAAGAAGGAAATAAAACCGTCTTTTTTAAAAATATATTTTTTATTGTTGATAGTATTACAGGTATCTCCCATTTTCTCTCCCCGCCCCCCCCCCCCCGCCCTAGCTCCTACCTACTCCCCCAGGTCTTCACCACCCTATTGCCCATGTCCATGGTAAAACTGTCTTTATTCGCAGACACCATGACTGTTTATGTAGAAAATTCTACTGAATCTACAAAAAACTTCTTGAATTAAGTTAGTTTAGCATGGGTTCAGAATTCAAGGTCAAAATACAAAAATTTATTGTATTTCTACATACTAGAAACGAAGAACCTAAAATTTAAAACACCATTTACAATATTATCCAAATACGAAATAATTAGGGATGAATTTGACATAAAAAAGGTGTGTAAGACTTTTTCATTAAAAAAACTACAGCCCACCGGCTGGCATAGCTCAGTGGTTGTACGTTGACCTATGAACCAGGAGGTCATGGTTCGATTCCTGCTCAGGGCATGTGCCTGGGTTTCGAGCTTCATCCTCAGTGTGGGGCATGCAGGAGGCAGCCGATCAATGATTTTCTCTCATCATTGATGTTTCTATCTCTCTCTCCCTCTCCCTTCCTCTCTGAAATCAGTAAAAACATATTTAAAAAATAAAACAAAGAAACAAACAAAAATACTATAGCCTGGCAGGTGTGGCTCAGTGATTGAGCATCGACCCATGAACCAAGAGGTTAACTGTTTGATTCCTGGTCAGGGCACATGCCTGGGTTGTGGGTTCGATTCCCAGTAGAGGGCATGCAGGAGGCAGCAGATCAATGTTTTCCTGTCCCATCGATGTTTCTGTCTCTCTCTCTCCCTTTCTCTCTCTCTCAAATCAGTAAAAACATATTTAAAAAACCCACTACAAACATTGCTTAGAGAAATTAAAGAATACTAAATAAAAGGAGAGATATATTCTGTTCAGGCATTAGAAGGCTCAATATTGTTAAGATATCACCCTTGAACACTCCCACTCTCAGAAGGTTCCAGAGCTTTTGCAGACAAAAGGCCTGGTGGAGGCTTGGGCCCGGGCTGCACAGGTTCGTGCTAAGCTGTGTGAGTCTGATAGTGGTCGCTACAATGATATCCCGGGGGAGCAGGGCTATGGAGGGATGAAGAGGCAGCCGGGAGCCAGAGCTGAACTAGGAAGGTCACCGAAGCAGGTATAGGGGAGGCAGAGATTCTCCCAGAAGTCCAATAGCCATTATCTCTAGGTGGAGGGATTATGGATGAATCTTAGTTACTTCTTTATGTTTCTTCTTCTTTTTTTAAAATTATTTCAGAGAGAGGAAAGGAGAGGGAGAGGGAGAGAGAGTTAGGAACATCAATGATGAGAGAGAATCATCGATCAGCTGCCCCCTGCATGCCCTGTACTGGGGATGGAGCCCACAACCCTGGTATGTGTCCTGACTAGGAATTGAACCGTGACCTTCTCATTTATGGGTCCATGCTCAACCATGGAGTCACACCGGCCGGGCTATATTTCTACTTTTTTTTTTGTAGCACAGACCTACTTCCAATGTAATCCACAGTGATCTCATAGTTGATTCTTACGGCATTTTGTTATTTGCACTTCTGTATAATTTGAATATTTTAGAAGGAGATTGCATTTTTTTTTAAATAATAAAAAACAAAAAGCAGGCAGGTAGGCAAGAAGAATGTGACCTGTGGCTAAAAATAGGCCTTAAGAGATTGGTGAGAACTCCTGGTGGGGCCACGTCTCAGTAACCAGGACACGGAGATGGCAGTGAATGTGGGACGAGCAAGCACTGCCTTTTACTTGTCATGTTCTTTCCAAATCTGACTTCTGTTGGACATAGAATGTCTCTAGTTAACACGTCAAGTCACCTCGGAACATTCGACGGAAGACTTAGCTTCTTAATTCCGAGAAGGCAGATTGGGATCTCTAATTACCTAATTGAAAAAAGGCGCACACGTCAGGCTGCTGTGCTGTTTGGGAATTAATCTTTAAAACCTGACAGTAAACATTAAATTCAATTAGGGAGAACGATTAGCAAGGCTTCTTCGCGCCTTCACCCTGGGCAGCTTGGAGGAGTGGCTGCCTGGTCTGCATGGATCCCGGCACTGTTGTGTGTGTGTATCAGCCAGGAGGGCCAAGCGTGCGTTTTTCACTTCAGAGAGGAGTTATCGGGTAGTTGCAGACGGATGGATTTCCTTAAACACGTTTCCATCACGGGTTCCGGGGGCCCCCTGGCCAGGAACTCAAACTGTCTGGTTTGTGGCTTTTGGTCCTGGTGCCACAGCTGTCTCTTCTCTCTTCTCTCTGATTATGACCATGATCCATCCTTCCTCCTCTTCCCCCCCTCCCCTCCCCCTCTTCCCCCCCTCCCCTCCCCTCCCCCCCCTTTTTCTCTCCTTCCTCCTCTTCTTCCCCCTCCCCTCCCCCTTTTGCCCCACTCTCTCCCCTCCCCTCCCTTTACCTTTTTTCTCTCCTCCCTCCTCCCATCCCCTTGCTTGCTTTTCTTCTCTTCTTTTTCAGCTTCCTCTTTCTTCTCCTTCCTTGATCCCTCCTCTCTCTCTTCCTGTTTGCCCTTCTCTTCCTCCTCTTCTTCCTCTCCATTAACATTATACATTAAGAAATATTTTAGCCAAAACCGGTTTGGCTCAGTGGATAGAGCGTTGGCCTGCGAACTGAAAGGTCCCAGGTTCGATTCCGGTCAAGGGCATGTACCTTGGTTGTGGGCACATCCCCAGTAGGGGGTGTGCAGGAGGCAGCTGATCGATGTTTCTCTCTCATCGATGTTTCTAACTCTCTATCCCTCTCCCTTCCTCTCTGTAAAAAAATCAATAAAAATATATTAAAAAAATATTTTAAACATAATCAAAAGTCTAGAAAGTGACGTAGCAGACACTTGGGTACCCAGGCCTCAGGTGGTAAAATCCAGATCTCCTCCAATCTCCGTGCCAGCAGCATGGGACCCAGTGCTGTCTCTTCCCCTGGCTTCCGGGAGGGATCACCCTCTGCTGCTGCTTCTCCCGCCTCCCAGGCCTCTCCTTCTCAGCATCCTTCTGTGGTTTCTCCTTAGCCTCCTCGCACCCCTGCCTGTGAACTCTGGGCCTCCTCCCTGCTCTGTCTACATTTATTCCAGTGCGTGACTGAATCAGCGTCAGTGACAGGGACCCCCAAAGCTCAGCCTCCACCCTGGACCTCACGCTCATGCATCCAGCTGCCCGCTCCCTCTCTGTCATTCAAACCCGAGCTCCTGGTCCTCCCCAGAGTTGCTACTCCTCTCATCAGACACACCCCTGCCACCCCTCTCCTCTGGTGCTTGGGCCAGAACCAAGGACTGTCCTGGACTTTTCTCTTGCCCTCCTGCCCCACCTCCGAGCCAAGGCTGGTTCTACCTTCTAAGCAAGGCCGCTTCTCCCCTGTTCCCAACTGGGCCCAGCCATCCTCCTCTCGCCCTGGGTGATCACAGACTCTTCTCATATCTCCCTGGTTCCTCACGCGCCTCCCTGCACGGCCCTGTGCCGTCTGGAGGGTCCTTCCCCCAGTTTCTGTGTAGCTCCCTTCCTCAAGTCACCTCCTCCGAGATGCCCTTCCCGGCCAGCCATCGTTCCAGCCCCGCCTCCTTTTCCTGCTCGCTTCTTAGAATACCAGGCTTTATCACCACCGTAAATGCTACATAGATCCTGCTGGTTCATCTTGTTCAGTGTCTTGTCTAGCCCACCAGAATGTAAATTCCGGACGGCAGGGGCTTTGTCTTCCTTGTTTACTGCTGAACAATGCCTGACTAATAGGTACTCAGGAAGTGTTTGCTGAATGAATGCATAAGTGAAGGAGTCTAATAGATTGCACCATTTGGGCATATTTGCTTCAGAGCAGAATCATATTCTCTCTCTCTGCCTCTCTGTAAGGAAGGACAGCGTAGTATTCATAGCTCCCTGCCCCCGACCCGGCCCCTCTCCCTCCATTATCAGGAATGACCACCGTATGCATGCATATTTTATAGTCTTACTGCAAATGCACAAATAAACAGGATGGAGTTTTGCTTCATGTGTGTTTTTAACATTGTGTGGAAATACAGCTAACATAAAGTTTAGCACCTTAACCATATTTAGGTGTATGGTTCAGTGTGTTAAGAACATGCATGTGCCCTAGCCAGTTTGACTCAATGGATAGAGTGTCGGGCTTTGGCCCAAACGGTCCTGGGTTCAATTCCGGTCAAGGGCATGTACCTCGGTTGCAGGCTCCTCCCCGGCCCGGGCCCTGGTTGGGGCTTGTGCAGGAGGCAATCAATCGATGTGTTTCTCTCACACCGATGTCTCTCTCTATCTTTCCCTCTGTCTTCCACTCTCCCTAAAAAATCAATGGAAAAATATCCTGGGTGAGGATTAACAAAAACAAGAAAAAGTAGAATCATACACTGTTTGTCTTTTGTGACTGGCTTAGTTCACTTGGCATAATGTCCTCAGGGTTCATCCGTGAAAGAATCTCCTTCCTTTTTGTGGCTGAGTAATATTCCTCGGTATGGATGGACCCCTCTTGTTTATCCGTTCGTCTGTCGGTGGACCCTTGGCTGCGTCCACCTTTGGCCGCGGTGAATAATGTGACTATGAACATTTGTGTGCACACACCCCTGGGAGACCCTGGTTTCAGTTCCTCTGGGCACACAAGAGGGATTGTTGGAGCGTGTGGTAACTGTGTGTATTTTTGAGGTGCTGCCATGCTGTTTTCCATAGAGGCTGGACCATTTTGCCCTCCCACCAACAGTGCACAAGGGTCCAGATCCTCCCCACTTCACCAGTGCTTGTTTGTTTGTTTGTTTTAGAGAAGCCATCCTAATGGGTGTGAGGTGGCGTTTTGTGTGTTTTTAAAACTTAGATGGCATCGTACTATGTATGAGCAGTGTGGCCTGTGAACTCAATTTTTTTTTTTTACTGTTTAGCGTTTGGATCTTAGTTCATTAATTTTACTTTTTTTTTTTTTTTTTTTTCTGTTAAAGTCAGACTTGTACATAGTTTTGAAAAGCAAACAGCAGTTGCCTGCACTCTGCCCTTCTACCATGAATCCACTCCGCTCTGAAGGCCCTGGCTGTTTCTTCCGGGTTCCTGTCCGTGTTGCTATGAATGTCAATGCTGCTATTCTGGATTCTTCAGTTTGAGGCCCGGTCCTGGCTCCCCAGTGGGAAGAAAGGACTGAGCTCTCTTAACATTCTGGGAAGGCCACTCTGGGCCTCTTGTTTTCTTATGCGTGGACCTCCAAGCCCAGGAAACATGCTTTTGAAGCTTCAGGATGAATTTTCTCATCGTGAAAGGGGAGGCTCTCTCTAGGGTCAGGTTTGTGGGTGTGCGTGGGTTCCCGGGCGTTGTGGAGAGAGTGTCCAGGAACCCTGCTGCGAGGACTGCGTGCCTGCCAGCCTCAGGAAGCAAGGCCGCCAGCACTGCGGCTCCACTGTCTGCCGGCAGGGTCCCCACTGCCCTGGGGTGGGGCTCGTCTTATCCCCGCTTCCTGGTGGAGGAGACCACGGCCCAGAGGGCCAGTAGCATGGGAGGTCCTTGGCCTGACGCCCACGTGCCGGCTGCAGGGGTTCTTCCTGCTTCCCTCAGAGGGACGTCCTCGGAGCCACTGCGTGGTAGGTGAGGCCAGGCCCTGGGCTGCACGCCCGCCCTTTCTCCTGACTGCATGGCGGCGGGTGGACTTTCCTGGGCGAGCTGGTGACAGCCGAACACAGGCCCTCAATGTACACCGTGGCCCTGGCTCTTGGGACGAACACTTTATATTGAGGGCTCTGTAGCGTATTTCAGAAGTCAGCAAGTGCACCGGGGCTTTCTGCCACGGGCCTCACTCCGCCACGGAAGGCCAGGGTGGGAAGGGGGACAGTGCTCTCCCTTCCGCGGGCAGATGTATAAGCACAGGTGTGGTAGGCTCTTCTTGGCTCTTAGTCTTAAAGGAGGACCGTGAAGAGAGGCTGCCTGGTGTCCCGTACAGGGCTGAGCGAGTCCCGTCCATACAGGGCTGAGCGAGTCCCGTCTCGGAGGAGAGGTGCCAGAGATGCAGGCGAGACTGCGCAGAGCTGGGAATGAGCAGCAGAACGTGGGGCATGTTGTTTTCTTGTGGGCTTCCTGAACCCCAGAGAAGTTTTTGGGAAAAGCTTCCCCTCAACTCACCAGCCCCAAGCCTTTACCTTTATACAGGGGAAGTTTAACCTCCAGATCTGGTTTGATGGTGAACTGAAGGGAATCTAGTTCCACTGCAAGGCCCTTACTCCCAGGCGGAGTCCATTTCTTTTTTTCCTAAAATATATTTTCACTAGTGACCCGGTGCAGGGATTCATGCACATTGAAAGGAAATTAATTAGAAGGTGGCTGGCAGGGCAGGACTGGGCGAGATGGGCCGGATATGCCCTGGAGCCAACCTCCCATGGTCCTTCCCCACTGTCTGTGGAATGAGTGGGGTCCCTCCAGCAAGTGGGGTCCCTCGGCCTGGCCTGCGGGGATCAGGCCGAAACCAGCTCTCCGACATCCCCTGAGGGGTCCCGGAGTGCGAGAGGGCACTCTGCAAAGTTGCTGTCGTACAGGGTGTGGAACACAAACACAAGTGTGCAGTAAACCAGATTCGGCCGACAGTGCCCCAGCAACAACATAACCCATGGCCGAAGGTGGAATTGCGGCCCTGTGAGGAATCAAGCTCCCTCCTCTTTAGTTTCGGGGTGCGTTACCCAAGAACCACCACTGCCAAGTCACTACAGCTTGGCAGCTCCTACATTGAGCGTCTGCCCCCTTGTGGTCAGTGCGCATCATAGCGACCAGTCAGAAGGTAGGAGGGACACTTAGCATATTAGCCTTATATATATATATATACTAGAGGCCCGGTGCACGAAATTTGTGTACGTGGGGCGGGGAGGGGGGAGAGGAGGTCCCTCAGCCTGGCCTGCACCCTCTCCAATCCGGGACCCATCAGGGGATGTTTGACTGCCGGTTTAGGCCCGATCTGGCAGTCGGACATCCCTCTCGCAATCCAGGACCACTGGCTCCTAAACTGCTCACCTGCCTGCCAGCCTGGTTGCCCCTAACCGCCACTGCCTCGGCCCCTGCCACCATGGCTTTGTGTGGAAGGACATCAAGATGGATGTCTGGTCTAATTAGCATATTACACTTTTATTAGTATAGAGATATATAGATTGACTTCAGAGAGGAAGGGAGAGGGAGATAGAAACATCAATGATGAGGGAGAATCATTAATCTGCTGCCTCCTGCATGCTCCCTACTGGATATTGAGCCCACAACCCTGGCATGTGCCCTTGACCAGAATCAAACCCGGGACCCTTCAGTCTGCAGGCCAACACTCTATCCACAGAGCCAAACCAGCCAGGCCAGGCAGGGCCCATTTCTGATGTCTGCGCTGTGCTTGCCCGCAGGTGTGGAACGCGGTGGACTCGGGGAGATGCCTGCAGACCTACTCTCTGCACAGTGAGGCGGTGCGGGCTGCCCGGTGGTCTCCCTGCGGCCAGCGCATCCTCAGCGGTGGCTTCGACTGCGCTCTGCACCTCACAGACCTTGAAACAGGTGCGTTTCTCTGTCGTGACCCACGACCCCCCTTCTGGTATTGGAGCCAGCTTTCCCCTGGGCAGCTCCTGCACGCGTCTGTGGCTGGTGTCGGGGCCGTGGGAGGTGGGCCCGGGACTGGAACCAGGACTCTCTGTGGAGGGTTGGGCTGGGCCTGTGCCAGCCTGCCTGGAGGACAGAGCCCCAAGGTTGTCTCAGCCCCAAGCTGTGGGCTGGATAAAGAGGTGGCTTTTTAATCAACTTCTGACATGTAATTTGTCCTGAAATAGATTCAGCTTTATCACCGTGTCCTTTGGTCGGAATCAGTTTAGAATTCCTGTCAATTCATTATCGTTGAAAGCTGTAAGGAATGATTCCAGCGCGTAGGGCGAGTCTGCGTACGAGTTCTGCTTTAATGCCCACGCTGAAAAGGCATTTGGGCGAGAGGGAGCCGGGCTGGGACAAATCCGAAGGGGGCTCTTGACAAGCAGGGCGAGAAGGAGACAGAAGTCAGCGAGGGAACTTCGTCACCAGCCCTGCTGCGCAGCCGGCACTGTTAGCCCCTAATCCAGCCACAGCCCAACCTCCTGCCGTGGTTTTCAGGTGAGGTCACGCCAGGGAGTGCGGAGCTGGGCTCAGACCTCTGCCCCGACCCCCAGGGTGCTGCCTTCTCCTCCCTGGGCTTCTGGGTCACTCTTCTGCTGGGCACCACTGCCAGAGCCAGGAGGAGAGGCCTTGGGGGTCCCCTGAACTCTCGGGCAGCCCCCACCTGCCTGGCCCAGCAGTGGTGGCGCTGGGGTCTGTGCCTCTCCTGGGTCCCAGCAAGTGGGGGTAGTAACTTTGGGGTTGGACACCCAGCTTCTCCCCAGGAGCTTGGAGGAAGCGCAGGGAGGGCAGGCAATGGAGGTTAGGGGTAATTGTGGGGTTTGTCGCCCCCCCTTGAGTGTCCTCGTGCCCTGGGCTGCAGAGGGGCAGCCTTGCAGCGCCTCTGACTGAGCCCCATGCACTCAGGGAGGGTGGTCACGTGACTGGTGGTTGTGTCAGCAGCTGGGCCTGTGCCCATGACATGTTGCTCTGCACCTCGGCTGCTGCCTGCGATTATTTCCCCATTTCACAGGTGAGGAAACAGGCTAACGGGATGAGGAGCTTGCTCAGGGCCTCCCGCTGGTGGGTGTCATATGGGGACTTGAGCCCTGTCTGTGCAGCTGCAGAGCCCGTGCCCTTTCCGCAGGGCCACATGGACGGCTTGCTCTTCTCAACGAAGTGTCTCCTTGACCATTTGTGGTCTCACTAGGAGCCACAGGGCTGAGGAGGGAGCCAGGGCTCAGGGAGTTTGGTGCCACTTGGTGACGGTGCCGATTGGGTCAGTGATGACAGCAGCAGGTACTGTCACCGAGTACCCACTGCATGCCAGGACTTACACATGGGCCTCATTTAGGCCCCACTCACCCTTAGAGGCTGGTGCCACCGGAATCCATTTTTCACACCCTGATCCAGAGGCAGGAGGCAGGAGGTAGAGCCAGGGTGCATGCAGGCCTGCCAGGCTCCGAGCCTTCCACCTGACCTTGCACTCTGTGGCCTGTGTGTTCAATAAGCCATGCTCAGTATCGGAGACAGAGGGGTGAACAAGACCCAGGACCCACCCTGGACAAGCTCCTGGCTGCTGGGAGACACAGCAGTGCAGAGAGAACCCCAGGCCACAGCGAGGCAGTGAGACACAGGAGCTATGAGAATGTCTAGCCTGGAAGATCAAGGAAGACTACTTGGAGGAAGAGGAACCTGAGCTGAGGCAGGAATCAGGGGCAGAGAACCAGGGTGGAGGGGTTTGGTTGAGTGGGAGGAAAGTGGGTTCTCAGCAGACAGAACAGTAAGGACAGAGTGGTCACAGGAGCATGAGCTGTCTGGTGTGTGTGGAAATGTGGGGTGTAGGGAGCTGGGGGTCTGAATCTGGGTGCAGGAACGGAGCCTGAGCGTCATGAAGTTCAGGTCGGTGGGATGCACATTCCTCAGGCACTGCTCCCCACTGCAGGGTCCCTGAGGACCATGGGCGCCGCCGCCCGCCCACCCGCCCCGCCTGCGGAGTGAGGTGATGCTTTTCATAGCCTGGTGATGCCGGGTTAATCCAATACAAGTTTATTTGATAACATTATTGGATTCCTAGTGGCCCTTTGTCAAGCTCTATCTTCTCAATCAACAGATGTTAAACAGATAAACAGACACTGCTGCTGTGTGTGTGTGTTGGGGGGGGGGGGTGGTTCTGAAATTTATAGCCTTTCAGGCCTCCTGCCTGATAAGTCAGGGACTGTCACAGCAGGTGGCAGTAGGAGGCTGCTGCTGAGGCTGGAGCACTCGGGGCAGGTTTCCTGGGGCCCGAGGAGGGAAGGCAGCTGCCTGGCCCTTGTTGGTAGAGCTCTGGCTGGAGGGAAGCTGCCTGGCCCCGCCCTGTGTGCCCCGCTAGCTGTGGTGTGCCCAGTGGCAGAGGGAGGGCATGGCCCTGCCCTCAGAGCGTTGCCATCCAGTCTGGGAGGTGATGGGGACTTTTCCTCTTCTGGGAATGGCACGAACCACCTGGTTCACCTGTTAAAGGACCACTTTCCTTCATTCGGCGCTTATTGAGCACCTACTGTGTACAAGACCTGGTGCTAGGCTACAGTGGTGAGCATGTTGGATGTCCTTTGTCCCTTGTGGGCGAGGGCGGGGGGGAGAGGGATGAGGGGTTTGGACTTCACGCTTGAGGAAGCCCTTCAGCCCCTAGACGGGGCCTCTGTGGCTGAGGGGGTTGTTGGCTTTCATGTCTGTCTCCCTGGCTAGAGCGCTTGGGGCTGAGGCCTGTCCTGGTGGTCTTTGTGGTCCACCATGGAGCCAGGGCTGGGGGACGAGACAGAGCTGAGTCTGGCCCTTGCCGGGCAGTCAAACACCAGGGCCGTCCGGGTGGGGTGGGTGCTCCGCCCTGTTTGCACCCCACCCCCTGACTTGGGTTGTGCTGTGCTCTCTTCAGCAGTCAGGTAGGTGTCTGCAGCTCCTCTGGCTCTCCGCCTGGTCCCATGTCCCGCCCTCTCGCGTCACCGACTGCTCTCCCTCCTCACTTGCTCGCCCTTGGTGATTTGGCTTTTTCATTTCAATCTAATTAGAACTCCCTGCCAGGAGAAGGCAACACAGGGCGTCCTCACCGCAGTGCTCCGGGAATTAGTCACTCGGTGCCCATTGTCGTTAATGGGAATTTGGCGCCAAGACCATTTATCCTGGTGTCCTCAATCAATACCGTTAAAAATCTGTGGATTCTAAAACGTCAATACCCGGCCTGAAATATGGAGGTCCAGCCACATTTTATCTCGTTAATTTATAGTTCTGACGGGCCACTGGCTTATAGAGCAACCATGAATCAACACTTAAATAAAATCCGCTCACAGATTAATTATTTTTGATGCTCTCGTTTCAGTCTGTAATCTTCCTAACAAAACGTCTCTGGTGCATCAGGCTGAGGCGGCTTCAGGGAACGCCGGCCAGTTCCACCAGGACCCGCACGTCGCCTGCTTTATGAGTCAGCGTCCTGCACGCCCGATCAGCCCGTCTCCTCTCAGTCCCTGGCAGGCTCGCCCAGGTCCAGGCCGCGTGGCTTCTAGCACAGACCAGCCCCCCAGTCGCCCCAGCCTGGCTGTAGTGGCCTCTGAGGTGAAGGGGACAGTCCTCTCCCTGGAGCCCATGCCCTGGCTAGGCAGGCCCCCTGCTCTTCCTGCGCTACCGTCAGCTCTGCCACTGTGCGCAGGCCTGTCTGGGACACCCTTCCCAGCGCTGGGGGCACACGTGTGCCAGAGCATGGGTGGGGTGCAGATGCGGCCGAGTGTCCTCGGGGAGGGTCCCTTTGGCTTGTTTCTGCGTCTGGGGAAGGGGCTGCCAGCCTGGCTGGTGGGCTGTTGAGGGAGAGCTGAGGTGAGGTGTGCACGGCTTTCTGCAGAATGCCCAGCGCATGGTGGGCACTCAGCAAAGGGTGCGCCTTCCCTCCCTCCGTCACTGCCCCATGAGGCTTTTCGGACGGTAGGAGACAGTGACTTGTTCCTGCTGGTTCCATATGTGGACGGGGCAGGCTGGGAGGAAGTCCCAGCTTCTCTCCCACGTCTCGCTTTTCCATGACTACATGGCCCGTTGGTGGGCTAGCAGCTTCCTTCTCGTGATGGGACGGCATGTGCCCTTTGCATGGGGAGGGTGTCCTCTGCACTGGACCCCACTGCGTGCAACTTTGCTGTCCTCAGCCCTTGGCAGGCTCCTCCCCCTCTGGGTGGCCCTGTCTTTTGGTGAGGGGAGGGGTGTCATGGCGCATGGAAATGAGTGGCCCACTGGTCTGGACCCATAAATGATCATTTCTCTTGGTTTTCTAGAAGTGTCTTCCAGTGCCCCCCTAGCTCTTGCATCATGATTGGGCCTCACCACAGAAACGCTACAAGGACACAGGAGGGCAGAGGGCTGAGGGCTCACCTGGGCCAGGCCCGCTGAAATGAGTAAATGGATGTCAGACCCTTTGCTTATTCCGCATTTTGTCTCTACGCCTGGGAGGGGAGTGTTTTTACCCCCATTTCACTGACCCAGGCTCTGAGGCTTAGAGTGTTTGGTGAGGTGCTTGGGGCCATGCCACCCTCGGACACAGTGGGGCCCCTGCTCCAGCTGTGTGACTGTGGAGGCTTTGCCTGTTGATCCTGGAGAGCGGCGTGCCCTCGCCACATCTGTTTTCCTGCTCTGGACAAACTGTTTGCTCAAGCCGATTTGGGGAGCCCACTTGGTGCTCACCCGGGCAGCTGGCTCACCACCTGCAGAGGGGACCTCGGGGCTTCTGGGTGGAAGGCGTGTCCAGACGGATCTTGGCTGATCCCTCTGATTAAGTGAGCGACGGCCGCCGCTCCAGCAGGAGAAATGTTAGCCCTGACGGTGTTAGAACACTTGGCGTAGGAAGGATGAGCAGCATCCAAGTTAGAACCCTGGCAAAGGGCGCCAGGGCTCTCGGGGCTTCAGAGAAGGGGCTGCAGAAAGGGCACCTCATTGGACTAAGCCTTCAGAGGGGGCCGCCCCCCGGGCCGTGAGGAGGGGCCTGGGCTCCTCCATGCTCAGGCTTTTGAGCACCACGATGGCGTGTCCCCCCAGCACATCTCAGAGGGGCTCGGTGAGGCGTCCTTCAGGGGCTCCTGCCTTCCCTCCACCCCCTGCATCTGGGACCCCATTTCTAAGCTCATCCCTTCACTGAAGCCCCTCCCAGCCTCTCGTACTCGTGTCCGTTCTCCAAGGCTGCACCCTCCTCAGCCCCAGCCCCTCTCACTCACACATTCATTCTCTGACCCTTGTTTTCCACTCTTTCCACACAACTTTGCAGCGAGAGGCTGACTCTGGTTACGGATATTAAGTCAGATGTAATTAAACTCCAGTGAAACACCTGCCATCCGCACCTCACACTTGGAAAGTGCCCAGAGGTCTTACCACATCTCACCAACCCCGTCTTGTTAGCTTCTAGCTCTGCGCATGCCAGCGTCTGGATCAGGGGAGGCTGGCTTTCCGTCCACAGCCCTGTCTCATTCGCTACCACATCACCACAATTGCACAGTGGAGGTGTTTATCTGTGTGTGTAATGGCGACCGGGTGCTGTTTGGCAACCCTTGTAGGTAAGATGACCTCTATTGACGACTCCTGGAGCCTAAACGTGGTCATGGCATGTTTGCTTGCCAGGGGTGATTTCTGAGTCCCAGGAAATCAGCTTAGGGAAAACCTTTGGGACATACCTTGTTTGCAAGTTGAAAAGTCTTCTTTAAAAGATACTTGGGAAATTCGGTCTTGTTCAGATAATTAAGACCAGTGGCTCAACTTGATGTAGCGAAATCACGGCCATAATCACTATCTCTTCTGTTACTGGGGTTGTTGCCGCCGCCGCCACTGCCCGTGGGGCCTCTCAGCTGCCGGGGGCTTGCTGTCTTACCTGCATTACTCTCACAGCAGCCTCGTGAGGCGAGTTTTATCACCCCGATTTTACATGGAGGAGCCCGTGGGTCTGAGATGGTTGCTGGCTGATCCAGAGGGAAGGTTCAGGCCCGTGGGACTCTCGCCTGCACCCTTCCCAGTCTGCCCTGCGTGCCAAGATGGCCCCTGTTTTTTGATTCAGAGAGTCTGATTTGAAAGTTAGTAATCTCCTTTTCTCGTTAGCTTTGAGTCAGGATGGTTAAATTTACAGCTGGCTGAATACTTCCCAGAGGATGAGTGTAACGATATTGATTTTAGCGAAATGAGTCATATGCCGCCTGGCTGGGAGCACAGGCTCAATCACCAGGAGCTGACAACATCAGCTTTCCCTTGTCAAGTCTTCCCTACGTGGTCCCGAGTCTCCGGATGTGCACAAAGAGCTAAGCAGAAGGTAGGGTCACGAACAGCTCGCAGGCAGGCACGGCGGGGTGCGGAGAGCTGGGCCCCTGGTAGGCAGGTCCGGCCTCCATCCAGCACGGCCCGACTCCCGTGGCCCTGGACGAAGCTGCACCTCGCCGAGCTTCCATCTCCCGAGCTGGGAAATGGGTTAAGGACACCTGCCACATAGGGTTGTGGCGGGACAGGCGCAAGCCCCAGGCAGGCCCGGAGATAACGTGCCATCTCCTTGAGAAGGGGGCACGGACCTCCCTGCTCTTTCTTGGGGACCATTCTTGGATTTCATCTGAACTGGGCTGAGAGGAAGAGGAGGACCCTCACCCTTGCAAACCTGGAGCCCTGTGTGTTGGTAGGGTGGCCTAGGGTAGGCGTAGGGTGGACAGGCAGTGTCGCCCCGGCCGCATGTGGGTGGTCGCCTCTGGGGACCTCGCTGTTTGCACCCGAGAAAGGAAGAGGGACAACTCCAAGGAGTTACCTGGCCAGTGTTACCAGCTGCCTTCTCAAAGCAATATTAGTGATGGAAGCATTAGCAGTAATAACAGTGTCAAGAGAACAAATCGAGTTTCTGCATTCTGTTTTAAACATGTTTTTGCTGGCGATTTATAGTTTATTTGTGTCATTATTGATTGAAGGAGGAAAAGAAGTGATTTTTCCTAACTCCAAGAGGATCAACAGTTCTTCTATTGGTTGATTTCATTATAACAAGATCAATACAGTCTGTGTTAGTGGATTACATATTTTAAAACTCAATTTCCTATAAGCAGCATACAGTGAATAATAGAATTTTCTTTAACAAACATGTAAACAAGCGAGATAGTCTCAAGGTTAAAGGTTACATAGCAACCAACTGTGTGCTTCACGGAGCGTCGCCAGGAGAGGCCTGATAAACAATCTGCTCAGTTTACGAAAGGTACGCGGAGGAACAGCTCCGGCACGCAAGGACGTTCACCGCCAGGGAGGCTGCGGTTCCTGTTCAAGACCGTTTCCGATAAACGGTTCCCAGCCTTTATCCGTATCTCCTTAGCAAGACACACAGGCCAGCCCACAGCATTATGTTCTCATGGCCTCGCAACAAAAACTCCAAGTCATCCATCTCTCAAGGTTTCTGCTGCTCAGAACCGACATCCCTCGGCTTCAGCTTTTAATGTAACCAAGGATGAATTCAGTCATTCCGGTTCAATTTTTTTTAAACTACAATAGCTCCCTTTTGTAGTTTGCTGTCTGCCTTGCCTGGTGGAGTGCTTTGTGTACCTGCTGCGTGTGCCCTCCGACAGCCTTGTGTTCCTGAGGGCGTGCGTGCGACCCCGCAGCGTGGGGGCATGCCCGGGGCCCCTCCACTGGAAGTGGCAGAGCTGGGGTGAGACCGGGTCCCAGGGATGCTCAGCTCCTCTGCTGACCGCCTCCCGCTGCTGAGAACATGCCGACGGGGCAGCTGGGAGCCTGGTTTCTGAGCCTCGTCTTGTCCGAGGCTGCCTCACCAAACAAATTCCCCCTTAGTCTTTCCCATTGGGTATGTGGAAGCATCTTTAACAATTAAAAAATCTTTTAGTGTTGAATTTTTTTTAACAAAGGAATATAGTGAAGGCTTCGTTGTTATACGGTAAGTGGAAATAGGGAAAATATATAAACTCTAGCTTGCCTTCTAACTGGAAAATGTTAGTTCTTAAAAGACATGGACTCCCAATCTCCTTAGAGGGTTGAGGAAGAATAACATATTCAGAAGTACTTTTTTTTTTTTTAACCACCAAAAGCTCAGTCATCATCTTTTAGCAACTCAGCTCTCACTTTCTCTCCCGTCTCTTCCCCATTGTTGGCAAGACTGTGTCACTGCACTTTTTGAAAACCTAGGCGAGTTCACTGCCATTTCGGAAACAAGCATATGTTCTGTGCTGAGCTCCAAGAACGAGGGAGACATTTCTCTCCAGGCAGACGAGCTTGCTTTTCCTTTTGGACTCAGGATTGGCAGTGAATCCCAATTGAGCAAGAAGTCGGCAGTAGGCACCGTCGTCTCCATCAGGAGAAAAGACTCAGCCTGCGGGGGCCTTCTTGGTGGGGTGCAGGCTGCCCTGGCATCTGAGAGCTACTGTTCCGCCCAGGGGACGTGGCGGGGGCCTGCCCTCAGCCCCAGTGGGGTCCCCCGGCCACTTGACTGGAGCCAGTTCTTCAGACCTGTGCTGCGGCTGAGAGGCCCGGCCTGGATGCTCTGTGGTGCTGCCCCCAGTCCCGGGTGGACGGGGGAGTGGAGATCGTAGGGAGGTGCCCGTCCGCTCCTTCTCCCCGGGATGGGGACTCGCTAACTGAGGACATCATGGTTGGGTCTTGACTACCCTCTTGGGTTCCAGACGGGCTTCAGGAAAGGAAAAGGATCAGCTCGAGGAAGACCAGGTTTCCAACCAGATCAGTTGCTGCTTCCCTGTTGACCTAATGACAGGGACGGAGCACTCGCCCACCCCAAGTCTGCTCATCTCCCCGTGTCTTTCTAAGAATCCTTCATTTTTAGAAAGCAGGGCTACAAAAACATGAGTGCAATTTAAAGTCACCCCATGCTGGCGAATCTCTTGCCAGCCTTTGCCCACGTCAATCCTACTTAGTCCTCTTGTAATTCAGAAACAGGTGTCGGGCATTGTCCATCGCCCACGGAGCGCTGTTTCTGATTCCAGTGTCACCCACGCCAGGCAGGGCGCGGTGTTCGCCTCCGCCGCCCCTCGGGTGGGGCAGCTGGGCTGCTGTTTGCGGTCCCTCCCCGTTACGGGTGACAGGACGCGACGTGGCCAGCTCCCGACGACACTGCTGACCCAGGATGGCCACGAGCACCTTTGCGTGTTGCATTTTGTTGCAGAATAGTCAAGGGGCTTGTTAGGCTTAAAGAGGTATAGTCTTCATTTGTAAAAGGTCAAGTGTTTCCAGAATTTTCTCTGATGACAAGTGACTGCCAATTGTCAGCCTCTGGAAGATATTAGGAAAAATCAACACACTTAGTCATTCATTAGCAAAGAATGAGGGAAACTGCTTTCGAAAAAGTTTGTTCTACCGAAAGAAAGTTAGGAAAACAGATGTTTTTAATTGTTTCCATCGTTCTGTAATTTTCGTTGCCAAACTTGATGTAAAGTGTCACCTATTAAAAACTCTAATATCTGCACCCTTAACTCGGGAACAGCATTTTTCTAATCAGCTTTAAAATACTTGCAATGAAAATTTCAGTGGATTTTGAATGGGGTTGTTAAGTTGCAGGAGCCAGTATTTGACACCGGGGGAGGAGGCTTTTCGAGCGAAATGTTCGCACACTGCTCGCAGCGCTGGGCGGAAGCGGGCCGAGGGTGAGCATCTCCCATCGGTCCACGCGCCTCTGGAAGGGGCTTTGCGGCTCGGACGGACGTCAGGGAATAAACAGAAGCTGTAACCGGGCTACTTTTAAATCACTGAGTGACAAAAAAGTTCCCTGCATTTGAAAAAAATGGAAGTATAGTCAATCCTGTCATTCTTACTGAAAACATTAGGACTTACTAATGATTTCAAAGCAGTTTGTTGATACTCTTAGTAAATGGCATGTTGATATATTTTTAAATGCTGGTTATTTTCTCCTTGTCTCACCCTTTAAAATATTCTATTTTTGGTGTTTGTTGTAACGTTCAGAGCATATTGGTACATAGCACATTGTATCACTAATGAATAACCGTGCAGAGGTTGGTGATGTGAGCTCCTGGTTTCTCATCGATGGGGCATGCTGTCAGACAGTCCCGAGACCCATCCAGGTCAGGGTACCGGTCAGTGGCTCTCGTGTCCTTTCCTGGTGATTTGGTGGAACATTCCACTAGGTGTGTGGGGTCCTGAACACGAAGCAGGGCAGCCTTCAGGAAGTGCTTTCTGTAAGAGGAAGTGGCACGGGAGAGGTTGGTGTTCTTGGCCACCAGCTTCTTGTGCCCCTAACTGCCCGCTGCCTCAGTCCAGTGGGGGGCTTTCCATGGGCCTGCGGCAGTCAGGCGTGACCCTTGTGGGCCGGGGGAGCCCTTATCGGCTTCTCTACAGGAAGCCGCCTGGTTGGTGTGATGTGCAGCGGGCGCCACACCTGGTGTGGTGGCCTGGGCCTGGGGACATGCACAGAGGCAGCCCTCAGACTCTCTGAGTTGAGAACGGCTCCCACAGCCAGCCCGGTTCCTCACTGCACTTTTGGGGGGTTGAATTGGACACATGAGAACTATAGCCATTGCTCTGGTGCGAGGTGCCACTGTGAAGCCGGAGGAGCGCTGGCCTGGAGCCCCCCAGACCAGCTCAGGGCACACGGACACTTGCACAAGGCATGTAAGTACTTGACGACCGTCTGATGGCAGATATGTAAGGACCAGGACGGACTTGAGTCCTGTAGAACCAGTGGCACTCTGAGGGTCCATTGAGAGTTTGGGCCAGTGTGATGTCACACTCTCCTTTGTCACCAGAGTCTCCTGCCACCCCCACTCCAGGCTCAGTACCAAACCCTTCGTGGGGGATTGTAAGGTTGTGATTGTAAGAGGGCTGGTCCTACAGAGAATCACTCTGGAGCCCCCTGGTTTCCATCAGACTTGCAGACCCAGGTAAAGACTCCGCTGTGTGAGCTGTGCAGCTTGGCCATGCTGCTTAGCCTCCCCAGTGTGGGGTGTTGCTGTGTAAAGTGGATCAGAGCACACAGAAGGCGGCGTTCACGGATCCAGCCACTAGTTTAGCCTCGGGGAGGGGGTCCCGCTCATCAGGGCCCGGTGGCAGAGAGTGAGGCCAGAGTTGCTGCTGCTGCTGTTGTGTTCCCAGAAAGTCTTCCCTGGCCGCCTCGGGCCCAGGTGGGCAGTGTTGGCCTGTAGCTCCATCCCAGGTGGCGTCTTTGTCTTAAAGATACTTATTTTGTGATCTGAGTATTTTTTATCTTCTCTTTTTTGTGTTGTAGGAACCCAGGTATTCAGTGGACAGAGTAACTTCAGAGTCACTACCTTGAAATTTCATCCGAAAGACCACAACCTTTTTGTGTGTGGGGGCTTCAGCTCTGAGGTCAAAGCCTGGGATGTGAGGGCCGGCAAGGTAAGCCCATTTTCTTCTGGCCTTTCCTTGGAGAGCCTGCCATGACGATTTTAATGGCTGGGGGCAGGTCCACACCTCCATCTAGGATGCTTCAGATGGACTAAGTACCACTGATTTTTAATCAGTGCTAAGCATAATTTTTAGCTGTTTTGAAAAACAATTTTGAGTTGTTGGACTATTCAAACATCATCGGTGCAATGTACCAACAATATTTATTGAACAGCTACTATGTGCAAATGCTTCCAGATAATGTAAAGTGAATGAGCCTCAAGGGAATTACGTGTGGATACAGATAACTGATGCAGATAAGTGTGTGTGTGTGTGTGTGTGTGTGTGTGTGTGTGTGAATGTGAATGGGGCGAGAGAGGGAAGGAGGCAGGGAGGGGCCAGCATTCAGAGGCAGGGAGTGCTTTCAGCTTGCTGTGAGGAAGGCTTCTTCGAAGAGACTGTGTTCTTTTTGGGGCTTAAAGGCTGCTCACCATCAGTCCCACAGGGAAGTGATCTCCACTCCCACCCTGCCCACAGCCTGCTGCTCCTGTCGCCTTCACCAACCTGATACATGGCAACCCTGTCCCTTCCAGTCATTCTGGCCAGAACCATCAGAACCACCCAGTCTCTGCTCTTTCTGTACCCCTAAACCCAACCTGCCAGGAGATCCGGTCATGAGTCTGGATTAAGCTGCTGTTGCCTCCCACTGGCATAATTGTAGAGGCTTTCTATCTGGTGTCTCTTCCCCCCTGTGCCCCTGCAGTTTGTTCTCAACAACTGGAGGCCAGAGCGGTCTGTTACAGTGTATGTCCAGTGTGTCGCCCGTCTGGTCAGAGCCCTCAGGCTCAGGTGTTACTCACAGTGAAAGCCAGTGTCCCTGCTGTGGCCCACTAGGCCTGCATGATCTTCTCTCATCCCCACTAGCCTCCTTGCCTTTCCTAGAACACACCAGCACATTCCTGCCTCAGGGCCTTGGCACTTGCTGCCCCTTTCGCCTGGAATTTTTTTCTCCCAGTGTTCTACTGGCGGCTCATGCCCTCCCTCCTGCAGGGTTTTACTCAAATGCCACCTCTCCAGGGAGGCCATTCCTGACCACCATGCCAGCTGCTCCCTGGCATTCAGTAGTCCCCTTTGCACTTATTATTACCTGGTTTTACATGTTCATTTATTTGCCTGTCTTCTTCCATCTATATCTATAATAATAAAAGCATAATATGCTAATTAGACTGGACAGCCGAACGTCATTCCGGACATCTTTCTGGACGAAGCCGCAGCAGTGGGGGCCGAGGCAGAGGCAGTTAGGGGCGATCAGGCAGGCAGGCAAGTGGTTAGGGGCGATGAGGCAGGCAGGCAGAGTGATTAGGGGTGGTCAGGCAGACAGGCAGGCCAGCAGTTAGGAGCCAGCGATCCTGGATTGCGAGAGGGATGTCCGACTGCCAGTTTAGGCCTGATCCCGGGATTGGGCCTAAACTGGCAGTCGGATATCCCTCGAGGGGTCCCGGATTGCGAGAGAGTGCAGGCCGGGTTGAGGGATTCCCCCCTACCCCACCCTGTGCATGAATTTCGTGCACTGGGACTCTATATATAAAAGGCTAAGTGTCCATCTGACCGGTAGCTATGATGCGCACTGACCACCAGGGGGCAGATGCTCAATGCAGGAGCTGCCATGACATGCACTGGCCATCTACACTAATAAAAGAGTAAGATGCACTTGAGAAACCAAGATGGCGGCATAGGTAAACACCTAAACTGCTGTCTCACACAACAATTTCAAAACTACAACTAAAAGACAAAATGGACATCATCCAGAACCACAGGAAAGCTGGCTGAGTGGAAATTGTACAACTAGAAGGAAAGAGAAAAGCACACTGAGACTCAGAGGAGCTGCAGAAGGCAGAGGTACAGAGATGCGTACGCAGAGAGGACTGGCAACTGAGTACGTGGCTGGCTTTCTTAAGCGGGAGGGAGACAAAAGCTCCCGACTGCGCTGAACTCCAGTTCCGGGCGAGACTCTGGGGACCCAGACTCATTCGGGGAGAAACTGGACTGTTTGGCAGCGGGCGAAACTTGAGGGCGGCTTTCTCTCAGAGGTGCTTGCAGCGATTAACGCGGGACACTGAGACCCAGGGGCCTCATAGGGCAGGGCTGACAGGAAGCCAATGCTGTCTGCTCCGTCCTGAGACTCCACCCCATCTAAGCTGAGCACAGAGGCTTTTGCAAGTCTTGTCTCATAAGGGTGTCTCCAGCACAGAAGTTCTCCCAGCGTAGACACAGCTGATCCACACAGCCAATTGGCCTGGAGATCAATTCCTCACAGTGATACCAACAGCAATCAAAGCTTAACTACAACAAGACTGTGCAGATAGCCCACAAAGGGGTGCACCAAGAGTGTCCACCTCAGGTAACTGGGGAGGCTGAGCCACTGGGCCTTATAGGACACCTAGCACACAAAGCCACTCTATCAACTCAGGGAAGCAGCCAAAACGTGGAGACAAAGAAACAGGTCACAAATGAAAGAAATGGAGGAAAGCAAACGACTGCATATAGAGTTCAAAACCATGGTTATACGGTTTTTCAAGATTTTTCTAGAAAAGGGCGATAAATTTAGCGAGACCCTTGAGGAAATGAAAAAGGACCAACTAGAAATTAAGCATACACTGACTGAAATAAAAAATAATATACAGAGGTCCAACAGCAGACAAGAGGATCCCAAGAATCAAGTCAAAGATTTGAAATACAAAGAAGCAGAAAACACCCAACCAGGAAAGCAAAAAGAAAAAAGAATCCAAAAATATGAAGATAGTGTAAGGAGCCTCTGGGACAACTTCAAGAGTACCAACATCCAAATTATGGGGGTGACAGAAGAAGAGAGAGAGCAAGATACTGAAAACCTATTTGAAGAAATAATGACTGAAAACTTCCCCCACCTAGTGAAAGAAATAGACTTACAAGTCCAGGAAGCACACAGTACCCCAAACAAAAGGAATCCAAAGAGGACCCCACCAAGACACATCATAATTAAAATGCCAAGAGCTAAAGACAAAGAGAAAATATTAAAAGCAGCAAGAGAAGAACAGTTAGTTACCTACAAGGGAGCACCTATACGATTATCAGGTGATTTCTCAACAGAAACTATGCAGGCCAGAAGGGAGTGGCAAGAAATATTCAAAGTGATGAATAGCAAGAACCTACAACCAAGAGTACTCTACCCAGCTATCATTCAGAATTGAAGGGCAGATAAAGAGCTTCACAGATAAGAAAAAGCTAAAGGAGTTCACCACCAAACCAGTATTATATGAAATGCTGAAAGGTATTCTTTAAGAAGAGGAAGAAGAAGAAAAAGGTAAAGATAAAAATTATGAACAACAAATACATATCTATCAACAAGTGAATCTAAAAATCAAGTGAATAAAAAATCTGATGAACAGAATAAACTGGTGAATATAATAGAATCAGGGGCATAGAAAGGGAGTGGACTGACAATTCTTGCGGGGAAAGGGGTGTGGGGGATGCGGGAAGAGAATGGACAAAAATTGTACACCTATGGATGAGGACAGTGGGGGGGCGTTAAGGGCAGAGGGTGGGGTGGGAACCGAGTGGAGGGGAGCTATGGGGGGGGATAAAAGGGGAACAATTGTAATAATCTGAACAATAAAGATTTATTAAATAATAAAAAAGAGTAAGATGCAAATTGACCATACCTTCGTGACACCCATCAGTCAATCAGGAGTGAGTATGCAAATTAACCCAAAGATGGAGGGTTAATTTGCATACACAGGTGCCGAGCAGCTGGGGGCAGGGTGGGACGCAGGTGTTACACCCTGCCCCAGCCGCTCCAGGCCTCTGGGCAGTGTGGGAAGGCAGAAAGGTGGCTCCGGGCCGGAGCAAAGGCAGTGCTTGCAGCCAGGGGAAGGAAGGCCTGTTCTTGCACGAATCTTCGTGCATTGGGCCTCTAGTTTAAAAATAAACAGCACCATGGACCTGGCACCGACAAACCAACACTCGGCTTCCCCCAAATGGGACACAGGCCCTGCCACTACCCCGGAGTGACACCCCACCAAATTGCAGCCAATTCTGCCAAGACCCCATGGTGCAAAATGCGGCCCACAGCCCAGCACAACCTGGAAACGGTTGCTGTGGGCGCCGGGTAATGACATCACATAGCAACACCCAGCTTCCTCTCCCTAGCGACTAGCCTTCTTGGAGTTTCTTCAGCCCAGGAACACAACTTGCTTTATAGCCAGGTACAAACATTTTACACTTTAACCAAATGTTTGTGAAGTGTTTTCACATGCCTCATCTCATTTGATCCTCACAGAAATCCTGGAGTAGGTAGATAGGAGACTCAGTAGAATCTTATTTCTTTTCATTAGCCAGAAAATGGAGATTTAGAAAGTTTAGAAAGTTGACCCGACTGAAAAGAAGTAAGAAATGGTGGAACTTGAAAATGACTTCAGGTTTTCTCACTGTGCAGAATATAGTCAAACACTGCTGCAGTTAAATATTTTATCCTTTGTTCTCCCTGCATGATCTACAATAATAATCTGCTTCGTGTTGATATTTACTGCTCTGTTGCTAACAATTACCTGAAAGAGAAGTTGGGGTGCTTCACTGGGCTGGAAAAAGTTTAGCTAAATCAGAAAGCAGGTCTAATTAAGGAAGTTTATTCTATATATGTAAAAGGCTAAGTTGACTTGCGCATGTGTGATACACATAAAGCTTTCACTGGCACCAATTGCACGCATGTGTTTCTATCTGTCATTGTCTATCATGAGTTTGGTTGACACTTCTATTATAGAGAAATGGCGAATAGTGATATTAAAATCTTTCTTCTAATTAATTTCCTTTCAATGTGCATGAATCCGTGCACTGGGACACCAGTTAGAACATAAGATCCTCCAAGGCAGGGAGTTTTGTCTGTTTTGTTTGTTGCTGACTTCTAGTTTCTAGAACAGTGCCTGGCATATAGCAGGCATGCAACAAATCATGGTTGCCTGATTGAGTGAATGAGGGAGGAAGGCAGTCATGCCGAGCATACAGTACAGGAGGTGGTAATATGAAACGTGGGCTGGGACTAGTGACCGGCTTACCTTGACTGGGCATGAGCTCCGGACGGTGGGACAGGCCTAGGAAGAGGCTGTCAGTGCTATGGGTCTTGGTTTGGATTAGCAGAGGGGAGCTGTGGGAGACTTGTGAGGAGGGTGCCAGGATCAGGGCTGAGGAGGATTCATGGAGGGGTGAGGAAGAGCAGGGACTGACTGGGGCTAGACAGTCAGGAGCGTTTGTATTCAGGATCTGAGAAGTACTGCCCTGGTCTGAAGAAGGCACAGCCCCTAGGGTTGAACTTGACTTTGAAAGAAGAAGCCTGAATGTCACTGTCCCCAGCCCGAAGGGCTCCAGCCTGCTTCACCTGCACCAAAAGGTCCCACCTGAAGGCTGCCCCGGACAGGTGCAGCCCCCAAGCAGGCGTGTGTTAGCAGAGGCTGTGCAGGTGGCCGGGGTGGAGGGAGGTGAGATAGCGCCCCCAGGGCCAGGCATCTGAAGGCATCTTGCTTAAAGTACTTCACAGCGGAGAGTTAGCACACAGACACATGTACTCTTTTTTTCTTTCTTTTTCATTTATTCATTTTTTATTGTTGACAGTATTACAGAGGCCCCCCATTCCCCTCCCCTTACTCCCCTTCTCCTAACCCCTGCCTCACCCAGGCCTTCACCGCACTATTGTATGTGTCCACGGGCTATGCATATATGCATGTAAGTTGTTTAAGCTAATCTCTCTCCCCTACTCCCCTTGTCTCTGAGATCTGTCAGTCTGTTCCATGCATCCATGTCTCTGGATCTGTTTTGTTCATCAGCTTATTTTGTTCATTAGATTCCACATATACATGAGATTATGTGTTATTTGTCCTTCCCTGACTGGCTTATTTCACTTAGCATAATACCCTCCAGGTCAATCCATGCTGCTGCAAAGGGTAAGAGATTCTGCTTTTTTTACTGCTGCATAGTATTCCATGGTATAAATGTACCACGGCGTTTTTATCCACTCATCTGCTGATGGGCACTTGGGCTGTTTCCAGATCTTAAATATTGTAAATTGTGCTGCTGTGAACATAGGGGTGCATTTAGTCTTTCTAATTGAGTTTTGGGACTCTTAGGATATATCCCCAGAAGTGGGATTGCTGGGTCAAACTGTGGTTCCTTTTTTAATTTTTTGGGCAACTCCATACTGTTTTCCACAGTGGCTGCACCAGTCTGCATTCCCTCCAGCAGCAGATGTACTCTTTCAGATAAAGAAGTCATGAAGGCGCCCCTGTGCCCCTTCAGCAGCTTCCTCCTGAGGCTGGAGCGCTCAGCCCACCGCTGACTGGGCGCTTGATGCAGCCCCACCGCTCAGGCCACCCAGTAGGTAGGAACCACCACCAACCGAAGAAATAAGGTTGATAGAAAATAGTTTCTAAAAAAAATGTTTTGTCTTTTTTTTTCAAATCACACTTTTTTTTTTTTTTTAACAAAGAAACTTTACAAAAATATTTGGGAAAGAGAGAAAAGTTACCCATAAAGAAATGGACAGCCCTTGCCGGTTTGGCTCAGTGGATAGAGCGTCGGCTTGTGGACCAAAGGGTGCGGGGTTCAGTTCTGGTCAAGGGCACGTTCCTTGGTTGCAGGCTCCTCCCTGGCCCAGGCCCTGGTCGGGACTCAGATAGGAGGCAACCAATTGATGTGCTTCTCTCATATCAATGTTTCTGTCTGTCTTTCCCTCTCTCTTCTATTATCCCTAAAAATCAATGGAAAAATATCCTTGGGTGCGGGTTAACAAAGAAAAAAAAAAACAAGTGGACACAGTGGAATTTTAGAAAAATACTAGAACACTTATGTTTGGGATATAAATACGTGATGAGTGAAAGAAAGCACTGGAAAGAGCTGTGGGGTTGGAATCTCTTGGCCACATGATCTCTGGATTCTCCAGCCCCTGCCAAGGGCCCTGTCCCTTGAAGGTGCACTCCCTGCTTCTAGCCTTAAAAACCGAACACATAAGAAATTACTCACCGAGGACGCCATCTGATTGAAGAGTTTGTTAAAAATATAGGATTTTCTCCTGGGGCTGAGGCCAGCTGACATGGTCTGAAAATGCTGGGGGAGAAGCAATTCGAAGCATAGGTTGCTGTGACTGACTGGTTGGTACTGGCATGTTTCAAGGCTCTCTCAGGCTAATAATAAGGGTAGAGGGATGTGCAGCGTTTGTTTTTACTCCCTTCTTACCAGCAATCCGACTGCCTCTGCCCCCTGCCGGGTCACTGGACCCTGCTCCATTTGCACCAGCCAGGCGTCTGGAACAGCTTTTTCCTGCTTCAGTTGTTCCCTCTGGCAGGTGTAGTGAGAGCCTCACCTGGACTCTGCTGGAGGAAGAGAGGGGACAGGCACTGGCTCCTCCCACCTGGGTGGCTCCCTGCCCAGCGTGCTGGGCGCTGTCCCAGGTGCTGAACACCTGGCCCTCCCTGGCCAGCGCAGGAACCTGGAGGGCCCAGCCAGCCATTGGGCTTTTTCTCACTGCTGTCGGCAACAACTGGGAACTAATTGAAGGTGGAAGCAGGAGGGACACAGACCTCAGCTTAAAACCAAGTCATGCTTCCCCTTTAAAATACAATATAAAGCCCGGTTTTGTTGTAAAAGTAATACGTGATTATATGGGGGAAAAAAAAAAAGAGGGAAATGAGGGAAGGGTTGGTGGAACTAGCCAAAGTAAACTTAGTAATTTTTGATATTTTCCTTTCCCCCCGTGTGGGATTTTTTGAGAAAACATTGTTTGGTCTTATTTTTTATACATAATTTTATATGTTGCTTTTCTCGGAGCATTGTAAGGCTTTTCCTTGCTATTACAAATGCCTGCAGGATTTTCAGTAAGTCCCTTTGACCCAGCATGCTGACTGGCTCCTTGCCTCATCCCTGGCTCAGAGCAGTGTCTGACATAGCAAGCCCTTGATGAATATGGATCGAATGAGTCAATTCCACATGGTTTAGCTTACTAAACAGTTTCCCTAAGTTGAACGTTTAGGATGCCCTCCTTTCCCATTTAAAAGTAATTGATGTAAAGAGGGAGGTCAGAGATCAGCAAACAGCAGCCTGGGGCTAAATCTGGCCCACCACCTGTTTTTATAAATAAAGTTTTATTGGAACACAGTCACATTCATTTATGTATCGCCTGTGGCTGCTTTTACGCTACAGAGATGGAATTGAGTAGTTGCAACAGAGACCACATGGCTCACAAAGCCAAAAGTATTATAACCTGTCCGACCCCTGCTATGCATAGATCTGGCTGTGACATCTGTCACCCTGTTGATTGTTGGGACTAATTGACCTGATCTGGCTGACAGGGTGGGGGTCTCTGTGTCCCGCGCCCCCCCCTCCCCCCCCCGTTATGGGCATCCTTGCAGGAACTATGTGCTCAGAGAATGTCTTTTCCAGAGAACTGTTCTCCAGTCAGGGGTCTGAGGTATTTCTTGTTACCACCTCCAAAACAACCATCCCAGTCCACATTATTGCACATTCCTCTGTAAGACATCTACTTGCATATATAGTGGTTTCCATATTGGGGACTTACTTCCTTAAGCTTGGGTCCCAGAACTCACTTGCTGAGTTAAAGCGACCAGCATGTTGAAGGTTAGGGGTAGGTTTTGGGCCAGAGTGGCGGCATCCTGGGTAGATGTGCCCACCCCTGGAGCGTGACCGCTGGGCTGGGGTCTCAGAGAACCAAGTCTGAGGAGGAGCTGGAACACATAACCTTGAAGCTACTTACAGTCCTACAATTTTGTGATTCCTTAAGCTTAGCCGAGGGATGAGTGTTGGGATTCCGGACTCCTCTGGTCCAGCCCAGTTCATTATGGCAAATGGGCTTCTTGGCTCCCCTTCTTCTCATCTTGGCCAATCTCTCTCTGCCTAATCACATTCCTCATTACTGCCAAGTGCCGGGCTCCCCCTCCGGCAGGTTGGCAGGATGTGCTCCGCCCAAGCCAGCTGACCATGCTCACCCGGAGCTGGCTCAGTGCCACCCATACAGAAGTTCCTGACTCTTCTTCCTTGAACTTGAGTGTTGACTGGAATCCAAGATGTCTGGGCCTGACCTTCATGTCACTGTGGGGGTCCCTCTCTCCAGCAACCCTCCTGGCCTCCAGTGTTACTGGCCTGGGCTGTGGGACATCTGGCTCACATTCTCCCCATACCACTCGCTCAGCTTGGGGGATTGTGGGCAAATCCCTTAGGCCAGTGGTCAGCAAACTCATTCGTCAACAGAGCCAAATATCAACAGTACAACGATTGCTATTTCTTTTGAGAGCCAAATTTTTTAAACTTCTTTTAACGCCACTTCTTCAAAATAGACTCGCCCAGGCTGTGGTATTTTGTGGAAGAGCCACACTCAAGGGGCCAAAGAGCCACATGTGGCTTGAGAGCCGCAGTTTGCCGACCACGGCCTTAGGCTAAAGCCTGGGTCAGTCACAGCTTCCCCGCTGGTATAGTAGAGAGGTGGTGAGGTTGTCTCTACTGTGGGGTTTCTTAGACTTGAACTGGGGCTCTTGTTAGGACGCAGATTCTGCTTCGGCAGATCTGGCGTAGAGATGGTGTCTCAGTCAGCTCGGGCTGCTGTAACCACATTCCACAGACTGGGGGGCTTCAACACAGAACTTTACTTCTGGAGGTTGAAAATTCAAGAGCAACGTGCCAGCATGGTCAGGTGAGGGCTCTCTTCCTGGCTGTGGACGGCCACCTTCTTGCTGTGTCCTCACATGGTGGGGAGAGAGAGCTCTGGTCTCTTCATCCCCTTACAATGCAACAGGGCCATCATGGGCCTCTGCCCTCCAGCCTCATGTAACCCAATCCCATTGGGGGTTAGGGCTTCAACATATGGATTTGGGGGGGAGCGGGGCACAAACATACAGTCCAGGATTTCTGACTAGCTCCCAGGAGATGCAGAGGCAGACAGCCCATGGACCACACTTAGAAGCCAGGGCCCAGAGGGCTTCTGAACATAGAGGCCCCTGCTCCTCCCCTGTGAGTGCCCTCGGCCTTTGTCCTGGCTGACCTGCAGCACCTGGGACAGCTACTGAACTTCTTACTTTACCATGAGCTCCTGCATCCAGCGGGTGTTCATGTACAGCCACCCGGGTAGGGGCTGGATCAAGTCGTGTCTGTGCCCAGCATCTCCCACAGGGCCTGGACCAGAGCAGGTGCTCAGGGGGTAATCTTGGGTGAACTGATGGGGTCAGCTGCCCACCCACTGTGGTGGAGCCTTGCAGGTGCACCCACCTGCCCACAGCTCAGGGGCAGTGGCCACCCTGGGATCTAAGGCTAGCTGTGGTCCAGCTGCAGCTGGTCATTCCAGAAGTGTGGACTGAGGCAGAGGACTCGGGAAATCCTGCATCGGGCGTGGTATGGTGTGGTGGCCACAACACTGTACTTCGCGGCCAAGTCTGAGCTCTCGTGCTCCCCATGTTTGTAGATGACAGAGCTGCTAGCCTCATGCATCCCCAGCCGCACAGGGCCCCGGCTGTGTGCCCAGCTGGAGCTGCAGGGATGCAGAAGTGTAAGCTATGGGCCCAGCTCTCCGGGCCACCGGTACTGTGGGAAATGCTGAGGCACTTACTTCAAAGTTCACTTTAAGATGACTGTGGAGTTGGAGCCAAGTTAGGATAGAAGCTTAAAAAATAAATTTTTCCTTGTATTAGGAATCAGATTTGTAGAAAACTACAGAGGCTTAAAATCCACCCTTTTCACAAGACTAAGTTATGGAACCCCAACTAGCACAGTTGAGCAGGGCCGAGCCCTGGAAATCAGGGCAGCTCTGGAAAGTCTAGGGCACGTGGGCCCGGGCTGGCGCTCGGCCTCTGCCCTGGTCCTTCCTCCCGTCCATCCGCAGGCGCTGGCCAACAAATCTCGGAGCACAGCGCCTCTGCTCCTGGGAAAAGCAGCAGGTTCGCTCCGCCAGGCGGGCCTCTAGGGCGCCTGCCCATCGCTCGGGAGAAATCCTCACAAGAAAATCAGCTGACAGGCCAGCTCACTTTTGGTCCATGCTGGTTTGACACGAATCATCGATATTTCATGCTTGTTCAACATCTTTACCTCCCGCTCTCTTCCCTTTCCATCGTGACTTCCAGATCTTGAGTTAGTTTTTTGACCTCCTTTGGATCATGTCCCAGACCCCCTGCAGGTGTGTGCCTCAATGTGCAGGTTGACAGTGGGGCCACTGGCTCGCCCTCTCCTCAACTCCATGTCACAGCCCCTCACGTGGTTTCCCAGCAGAATGTAAATGCCCTGAGGTCAGGGGTTTGCCTCGTTTGCTGCTGGATCCCCAGTGCCTACCAAAGGGGGAGGGAGGATCTTGCATGAATGAATAATCGAGACGGTTTCTAAAATCCCAAGCAATGGGCTCACCCAGGTGAAGCAGATCCCGAGCCACCATGTATTCCTGTGTCATCTCACGCCCCTGCTGTGGGCATCGTTCCGTGGGCGGCAGTGATGGGAGCTGGTCAAGCCACCTGTGGTGGCCGGCCTGGACTGCTGGCCTTAGCACAGAGGTCAGGCTCACCTGGGGGCATTAGAGGTACCTCTACAGGGATTTTGTACAGACTTGTGAACCACAGCCCTGGGTCTCAGATTGGGTGCCTTGGTGCGAGTCCCGAGTGGTGGTTTGGAGGGTTTCTCTCCGTGGGGTGAGGGCACCCTTAAATTTGCATTCCCGAGATGCTGGCTGTGTCTGGGAGACTCGGTGCCTTCGCTTCACGACTCTCAACACCATCAGTTTTCATGGCATTGCAGGCAGGTTGCTTATTTGCCCTAATGAGGTTTTGATTACTTTCCATTTGTCTCTTTCATCGGGTTTATATTAAAAAGCCTTTTTATTTGGACTCTGTACTTTCTGCAGTTCTAAGTTTTGCCTCAAACCAAACTTTTTATGCAGATGCGAGTGGGAGACTAACGGGCAGAGCGACGGGGGAAGGGCACCGGAGATCCTCGCGCAGAACGCCTTGTGGCTTTGGGCTGTTCCTTCTCTGGGCTGCTGTTGCCCGCGGGCCCGTGGCGCTAGGGCTGGGTGCTCAGAACTGACCGAGGTGGCATGTACTGGGCGCTCAGCACCTGCCAGGCTCTGCTCTGAGCTCATTGGCTGCACAGCAATCCTGGGAGGGGCGCCAGGCGCTGCCATCACCCCATTCCACTGGCAGGGCGCCCAAGGTTGAGAGAGGTCCTGGCAGCCAGCACATGGCTGGTTGGTAGTGGGGTGAGACCTGAACCAGGAGGCTTGACTCCCACGCCCTGTGTGGGAGACCTGCACTGGGCAGCGCTCAAGTTCAGGCATTCATCCAGCCCTGCAGTGCAGCTCGGGGCCCGTGTCTGGAGCCCAGCTGCGAATGGGATACCAGGGGCCCTGCAGCTGCAGGCCTGGAACCGTAACCCCAACACCTGTGTGAGGGCATCCCTGTCCCCTCGGGGGCGAGGAAACAGGTGTGGACTTGGATGTGAACTCATCTCTTTTTCTAAATCCTCCCTCTTCACCTGCAGGAAGAGGACACGGTGCATGTATTGATGTCACAGACATTCTCTGAGACACCCCCAGACACCAGGCATTGTCCCAGGGCACAGGTGACAAAATCCAGGTAGGCAGCCTTGTCCTGCAGGAGCTCACGGTCAGTAAGGGGCTGTGGGAGCCCCTCGGAGACCCACATTCCTTTGGTGTCTGATGCACCTGTCAGTCTCTGGCTGCCCTCACAGGCGGCTGGCCAGTCTGCGTGTGTCTCCTGGGTCGTCCAAACTTGAGGGCAGAGCTGGGAGGTGGTTCTTGGAGTCCGGATCCTGATGACGGCCGCTCAGCCCAGCCCTCCTCTTCAGCCCCCACTGCAGCGCTTTCTGGGGGCCACCAGCAGCTCCCCTTTAAGACCTGCTGGGGGGCTCAGCTTGGTGTGGACAACGGGAGACCCATGGCACTCGGGGCCATATCCCAAGTCCTACGTTAACACCCCACTTGATAACTTCTGTTCTTCAAAATGCAGTAATGCATACCAGAAAATATAAAGCAGACTAGAATGACTTTATAAATGCAGAATTGACATAATGCTAGTTTGAGTCCTTTATCATACCTTTTGCCTTGAAAATAAGCTGTTACATCAAAACCTCCCCTTGAGATTTTGAAGAAATTTCCTATCATTATTGAAATTGACTTACCTTTTTACCTCAAAACTTTTTTAGTTTGCCATAGCTAATAGCATTCAAAAAATCATGGGTTTGATGCCCTAGTTATCTTTTGTCTCGAATACTTACTGAATCTTTTTGATGACAGCTTTGTTGAGATGTAATGCACATAGCGTACAATGCACTCATGGAAAATGTTCAGTTCCTTAGTTTTTAGTGTATTTAGTTATGCGGCCATTATCACAGTCAATCCAGAACATGTTCATCACCTCAGAAAGAAACCCCGTGCCCTTTAGAGGGCTCCCTGCCCCCCGCCCCCCGCCCCTCGGCAACCACTTAATCTACTTCCTGTCTCTGTGGATTTGCCCGTCCCTGACATTTTCTAGAAACCGTGTTCTCAGGGCCCATCCGCGCTATAGCCTGTGTCAGGACTTCATTCCCTCTCATACCTGAGTGACTTTCCATTGTGTGGATAGACCACATTTTATTTATCCACTCACTGCTTGATGGACATTTGTGTTTAAGTTTTTGGCTGCTATAAATCATGCTGCTACGAACGTTTGTGTACAGGTTTTCGTGTGGACATGTTTTCATTTCTCTCAGGCTCTGCCTTCCAGGGAACTTGCTGGACCATATGGTAAGCTCAATGGGCAGCCCAGAGGAGCCGCCAGACGGTGGCTGCGCCATTTACATGCCCACCAGCAGTGCCCGAGGATTCCAATTGCTGTGTCCTCGCCAACACGTGTTTTCGGTCTTCCGGCTAATCCCGTCCCTGCGGGTGTGAGGTGGTAGCTCCGTGGTTGGAAGTGGGTTTGAAGTGGTCTCCGCGAGGGTTCACACAGGACTCTGCAGACTGTATTTCTTCACAAATGAGCATTGGTGGTTGGTGCCCCTTAAAGGATTGGTTCATTTCATCTAAGTTATCAAATTTATATACATACACTTGCTCATCATATTCCTTTATTACCCTCTTGGTGATTTTAGGTTCTCTCTCTTTTATTCCTGGTAATGATACTTGTGCCTTCTTTTATTTTTTCTCAGTGTGGCTAGAGATTTAGCAGTCTTATTGGTCATGTCAATGAAACATTGATTTTTTTCCATTGTTCTTCTGTTGTTTTTTTCCCCTAACTTCTTCAGGTGGCAAGTTAGAGCGTTGATTTGAAATCTTTTTTAATGTCAGCATTTTATTTCGATACACTTTCCTCCAAGCTCACATCCCACACATTTTGATGTGTTGTATTTAAATTTTCATTCAACCCAAAAATATTTTCTAATTTTATTTCTTCTTTGATGTAGGAGTTATTTAGAAGCATATTGTTTCGTTCCTAAACGTGTAAGGATTTCCCAAATATCTTTCTGTTATTAATTTCTAGTTTAATTCTGCTATGGTCATTCAGGGCACATGCCCAGGATGCGGGCTTGATCCCCAGTAGGGGGCGTGCAGGAGGCAGCCAGTTGATGGTTCTCTCTCATCATTGATGTTTCTATTTCTCCCTCTCCGAGCCTCTCTCTGAAATAAGAAAACACAAAGCATATTAATTCTGTTGTGGTCAGACGTGTTCCCTGTGCTCTGGGAGGGCTGTGAATTTCGCTGGTGTTGGGTGGAGCGCTTCACAGGTGACAGTGGGCCAAGTCAGTTGATGATGTTGTCCAGTTCATTCCTGTACATCTTGCTCATTTCTTGTCTACTTGTTCTTTCAATTATTGGCAGAGGAGTGTTGAAGCCTGCAGCCGTAATTGCGGAATGGTGTGTTTCTCTGTTCATTCTGTCATTTTTTGCTTTATGGATTTTGAAGCTGCCACCAGAGCTCCACGGGGGGCCTGCTCTGAGGTCAAAGCTGTTAGAGAAAAGAAGAAAAAAAAGACAGAAAACAAAATTGAAAATAAAATAGCAGCTCATCTCTGGGCCGGTCACTTCTCCCAGTTCTGACCTCTCCTCCCAGTCAATAAGCTTTGTCGACTGTGAGAGTTCCCGGGGAATTGCTTTTTGTCTTGTCCAGAGTTTTAGTTGTAATCAGCGGGGAGAGAGGCTGCAGGGGCCCAGGTGGGTTTTGAACATATTTTCTCTTGGCCGTGACTTTCCCCTCTTCCTGGCCAGGTGGCGCGGGTCCTGCAGGCCTCCACCGCTGTCTCCTCTGCAGAGCTTCCCCCGAGTCCCACTGGAGTGGGGTCCCCGTGGCCCCCCCCCCCCACCTTAGGCTTGGTGTTAGCTGCCTGGCAAGTGTCAGCTCCCACTGGAGTGTGAGCTGCATAGGGGCTGGGGACACGACGGGCTTGCCCAGCCTGGCGCCCCAGACTGGCATGGCCGTCATGGGGTCTGTGGCTCAGTGGTGCTTCTTGACTTGGTGATCGTACCCGCCTCGGCGAGCCTGTGGCGCAGCTCTGTGGAGGTTTTATGGCTCTAGAACGTGGGTGCAGTCCACATTCACGCCCCCATGTGGATCCCCAGTTATAGGGGAGTTGGCGGCTGTGCTGATTTAAGCACGGGGCTGTGTGTGTACCCTGTGGGCGGGCAGACTCTCCCAGCAGCCACAGCCTTTTCTTTCTACTCTGAAGGAAGACTGCCTGGTGCTCGTTAGCAGGTCTGGCACGACGCTGAGGAAGGTGACGGATGTGTGAGAAGAAGCCGTGCCGTGCGTCCTGTAATTAGGCAGTGCTGAGTGGTCCCTCACGCGGCATTCAGAGAGGACACGAGGGTGACATCTCCCATCGCCCTCTGAGGCTCTTCTTACAACAGGCACATCTCTCAGTTTTTAATTATAATCATTCACTTAAACATGTTCTTGAAAAAGTTCTGGCTCTCTGGCTCGCCCCATTCATTTATTCATCAAACGATTGCCGAGCGAGCACCTGCCACGTATGACATCATTCTAGTTTGCAGGATTCAAAGAAACTCCAGGACAGGCCTCGTTTCTGACCAAGCCAGAAACCTTGGTGGCGGCTTTCAGATAGCCCTCCCCTCGGCACCCCGGCACCCGTGGCCTGTACTGGGCCAGCACACGAGGCTGTGCAGGTTGTCCATGGCACACAGCACCGGCCTCGGGATGCCTGGGGCTGCTCTGCTGATGAATGTCACTCCTTCTCCATCTCCACAGACTCCCCCAGGTCTGCTTCTCACCGTCCCGAGGCGCCGTGCTGCCCTGAGCCTGCCCCAAGCCCGCTCCAAGCCCTCCCTGCAGCCACTGCCTCCCAGGACAGGGAAGGGGATGGACAGGAGGAGGATGTCACACCTGTGCAGACACCTGTTTGCCATGAGTGGGTGTTACTCTGAAGAATAAAAAAGTAGCTAAATTATTAGCCAAAGGAGATGGAGGGAGAGGAGTTTGCAAAGGGGCAGCCAGAGACCTTATGAGGAGAGCTGGTCCAGGGCTGGGAGGGGCCAGGGGAGACCGTGCCGTGGGAGGGTGGTCCCTGGTGGACTTGGATGTCAAAGACCTGGACACACTAGTGCTTGCTCCCCGGACACCCATTCTGATCCCAAAGTGCTCTGTGCAGGCCCCAGGGGAAGGAACGTGGAGACTCTCCTGAGGAGGCTAACCCATCAGTTTCAACCCAGTCGTACCCACCACGGACAGCGGGTGTCCTAGTGTAGTGTTACAGCACCAGTTTCCTATGTTGTTAAAAAGTTTTGGGTGATATCATTTTTTAAAATCCTCACCCAAGGATATGTTTTTGTTCATTTTAGAGAGAGGAAGGAAGAGAGAGAAAGAGAGAAAAAACAACGATGTGAGAAACATTGACTGGTTGCCTCCTGTACGCGCCAGGACTGGCGATCGAACCCACAACCTTTTGGTTTACATGATGGCGCTCCAACCTGCTGAGCCACCGGCCAGGGCATCAGTGATATAATTTTAAATCGTTTCCCATTAAAATTTTCACCAGTTCTCTCTTATTGGGTATTTGCATATTTCCAGGTTCCCTTCATTGGGTATTTGCATATTTCCAGGTTCCCTTCATTGGGTATTTGCATATTTCCAGGTTCCCTTCATTGGGTATTTGCATATTTCCAGGTTCCCTTCATTGGGTATTTGCATATTTCCAGGTTCCCTTCATTGGGTATTTGCATATTTCCAGGCTCCCTTCATTGGGTATTTGCATATTTCCAGGTTCCCTTCATTGGGTATTTGCATATTTCCAGGTTCCCTTCATTGGGTATTTGCATATTTCCAGGTTCCCTTCATTGGGTATTTGCATATTTCCAGGCTCCCTTCATTGGGTATTTGCATATTTCCAGGTTCCCTTCATTGGGTATTTGCATATTTCCAGGTTCCCTTCATTACACACTGAGGCAGACAGCTCTGCGCATCAAGTCCTGGAAGCAGAATTGACCCCCCGGTCTGCAAGGTTTTAGGTCTAGAAGCCTCTGCCCACTTCCCTCCGAACTGTGGGGACGGGCTGGGTGTCGGTGCTTGTGTTCACACAGGTGAGGCTTGGGCATGCTCAGCTGGGCGGGTGCGGGGAGACCGGAGAGAGGGCAGCTGAGGAGCAGGGGCTAGAGAGGGGCCGCCTCCTGAGGATGGAGGAAGTGGGGCTGGGGCCGGGCAGCGAGCCAGGGAGGCCTGCTTCCCCCAGGGCCCTTCTTGGCTGTGGACAAGCTCTTGGTATGGAGTCCACTGTGCTCCGGATCACCTTCCCTCAGTCCCAGAGGTCAGCCCGGCAGCCCAGGCCAGCACCTCGCTCCCCAGTGGCAGCCAGCGCGTATGGCAGGCCTGGCGGGCATCGCAGGGTGTGGAGTTACATGGGATAAGGACAGTGGGTAGGGTGACAGATGTCCTTGAGATTCCAGGGAAGGGGCCCACATGCTCAGTAGAGTACAGGCATTGGGAGATGAGGTACCTGTGTGGGGGTGGGTGATTCTGAGGGTAGGATCAGGAGGAGCATCTCAGACAAGGGGCCTCTTGGCGGGGGGGGAGGGGCTAGGAGGGGTCAATGGGGGAAAACGGGGTCATATGTAATACTTTCAACTATAACGGTTTTTTAAAAAAGAAAAGGGGCCTCTTCCTCTCGGGCCCCAAGTCTCAGCATAGCTCCGTCAGTGTGGGGCACCCCCACCCATCTCCCCTAAATGTACCCCCTGGGTTTGTCGCCAGCGGGAGTGAAGCAGGTGGCCCTGCCACCACACAAGGCAGGCAGCAGGTGCTTGTTCCCAGGTGAGACCAGGGCAAGGAGGGGCCACCTAGAGAGCCCAGTGGCAGGTGCCGGGCACTGGCTCCGGGTCCCGTGCTCTCAGCCTTTCCTGCTGCTGCCCGGGCCTGGCCAGGAGCTATGGAGCTGGGGCTGCAGCCTGCCAGGCCCCACCAAGAGGGTTCCTGGGCCCGGCCGCTGTGCTCTGGGCAGATGCCCTCACCCCTCTGATCCTGATCCGATGGGTGAGCTCCCCCCGGCCTGGGTGGCGCTCACGGGAGTGATCACAGGAGGGGCCTCGGTGTCACAGTGGTTCGCTCCCTTTCCCCTCAGTCCTGCTGCGCCTCTGGGTGGTTCTGAGTTGGCTGGGCCCCAGGCGGAGGCCCTGCCCCGGCTCTCCTCTTCTGCCCAGGGACTGGCCGCCTGGGAGACAGCCCCGCTCCTCTCCACCTCCTCTTCGGGTGGCCAGAGGCGGTGAGACCTGCCCCGGTGTAGGAGGGTGGAAAGCAGGGGCAGGGTGATGGACTGATGGAGGTGTGCTGGGCACAGGGCATTCCGTGGGCCCCGGCCCTAGGTCAGTGCACTGGGGAGCGGCCTTTGTTGGTCCCTCCCCTCAGTGCCCTGGCTCCAGATGCTGCACCGGACCTGGTGTTGGGCGGCGGGGACCCCACAGGCCCAGGCAGGTGAGCCCCACACCTTCATCTCTCTTGTCCAGAGTAGCCTGAGCTCTCTGGCGGGTCAGGCCCAGGGAAAGGGGCTCAGATGCCCTGCACGGCACCAGCTGGGACTGCAGAGCCGGGCGCCCGGGAGGGCGGCTGCATTGTTGGAACCCGATTTTATTCAGGCTCCATTATAAAGTGAGGAAAACAAATTTTTCACTTGAGAGGATCAGCACCGTAGATACGCGTGTAATTGACTGTTTCTGCTTTCCTTCCCCTCCCTCGCGTTCTGCATCTGTAATTTAAAATTTCACAGTTTTTAACGTGATGGCTTCTCTGTGGGCATGTTCAGATTCGTTTCGGAGTCAGCAGGCACTAATTGAGCAGCTACTCTCCGCCTCCGGCTGTGCGGGAGGGAGGGCCGGGCTGCAGTGTCACTGGCGTGGACTGGGTGTCCCGCTGCCTCCGCCTCTGGCCAGCTCTGTGATCCCGGGCGGGCCACCCCACATGGCTGAGCCTCCGTGTCCTCGTCTGCACAGTGGGCGGGCAATCCTGACCCCCAGCGTTGTGAGGATGCAGTGAGGTCACGTGTGAAGCACCTAGCCAGGTGCGTGGCACAGTAGGTGTTCGGTGAATGCTACGCGCCACCTTATTCGCAGATGATGATCCCCACGGGGTCAGACCTCCACGAGCTTGTTCGTGGTAGTTGGCAACCATGAGCTATCTTCAGTTCTGCTAAAAGCTGAGGGGAGCCTGGCCGATGTGGCCCAGTGGCTAAGTGTCCACCCATGAACCAAGAGGTCACCAGATCAATTCCCGGTCAGGGCACATGCCTGGGTTGGGAGTTTGATCCCAAATAGGGGGTGGGCAGGAGGTAGCCAATCAGTGGTTTTTCTCTCACCTTTGATGTTTCTATCTCTCCCTCTCCATTCCTCTCTCAAACAAACAAATGAAAAAACCAAAACCTTTAAAAATAATAAAATATTAAAAAACACACCAAGCTGAGTGGAGATCGTACCTCTCCGCCAGTCAGGCAGTGCGCCTGACCACACCTCAGTCTGCTTTCTGCTGAAGAGGTTCTCTAGCCCCGTGGGGAGCTCGGTCCTCAGGTGGTCAGAGGCTTGGATATACATCCCAGCGCCTTTGATATATTTTCAAAAGACAGAAATGAAGTAATTTCTGCCTCGAAAGTAAGGATGCTCAAAATGTGGGGGAAGAACGCAGAGTGGGATTAAGCAGAGCTACAGTGGGAACCCTAACCCAAACCCCTAACCTTAACCCTAACCCTTAACCTTAACCCCTAACTCTAACCCTAACCCCTACCCCTAACCTTAACTTCTAACCACTAACTCTAACCCTAACCCCTAACCCTAACCTTAACCCTAACTCCTAACCCCTAACCCTAACCCTAACCCTAACCTTAAACCTAACCCCTAACCTTAACCCTAACCCCTAACTCTAACCCTAACCCCTAACCCTAACCTTAACCTCTAACCCCTAACTCTAACCCTAACCCCTAACCCTAACCCCTAACCTTAACCCTAACTCCTAACACCTACTCTAACCTTAACCCCTAACCCTAACCCCAACCTTAACCCTAACTCCTAACCTTAACCCTAACCCCTAACTCTAACCCTAACCACTAACCCTAACCTTAACCCTAACCCTAACCTTAACCCTACTCCCTAACCTTAACCTTAACCCTAACCGCTAACCTTAACCCTAACCCCTAACTCTAACCCTAACCCCTAACCCTAACCTTAACCCTAACCCCTATTCCCAGGAGCCCCAGGAACTGGAGGTCCTGTAGTTCCTGAAAACTGGCCAGTAAATCCCTTCCGAGACAGGAAGGTGGCAACGCAGGATCTGTCCAGGGGTGGCTGGTGGGGGTGGGGAGAGGCCTCCTGGGTTCTGGGAGCTCCTGGGGAGTGAGGCAATGTTGGCTCCTTCTCTCCAGCGGTCCCCTCCATGTCCCCCACCCCGGTCAGCTCTGGGCTGCCTGTGGAGACCACACAGGAAGGCTGTCCGTGGGTATGTTCTGCTTCTGCCTCAGGCACAACCCGAGGAGCGAGGAGCGAGGAGCGAGGTGCAGGGAGAGGCCCTCTGCACTGGCCCTGCCCTCCCACACAGCTCTGGTCATCTGAGGAGCTTCACTAACCTGCTCTCTGCTTCTCCACCCCTCCTGGAGAAAAGGCCCCCCACACTCAGTGTCCCCATTCTCTGGGCCTCAGTTTCCCCATCTGTCAGGAAGGGGCTGCACTCTGTGATGTGGTCTGTATGGAGCAGACCCCATGTGTAGCTGGGAAGGGCTGAGCTGAGACCTCATGCTGGGAGTGGTCGGCTCCCTCTCAGGGTCCCCAGTGGCTTGGAGCTGCTGGTTGAGACTGATTTATCAGGATGTTCTACAAACACTATTGAATACCTGCTAGGTAGTGAGTGGCCATGGGGTAGAGGAGAATGAGGATCATCCTGCCCTGAGGCCTGGGGTCACATTTACATGGAGGAAACAGTATTGGCCAGTGTGATGGGAGCTTCCATGGTGGTGGGGTGAAAGGACCACAGGGGAAGGAGCCAATGAGTCTGCTCCGCACTTTGGGGACTTGGCAGAGGGTTTTGAAGGATGCATAGGAGTTTTCTAGGCAGCAGGTTAGGGGAGGGCATTTTAGGCATAAGGAATACAGAAAGGCACAGGCATGAAGGGTTCGACAGGTGAGGGAATGGTGAAGGGTCTGTGTGGCTGGAGTGCACACGGTGTGTGTGTGTGTGTGTGTGTGTGTGTGTGTGTGTGTGTGTGTGTGTTGAGGAGGGTCAGGAGATAAGGTTAGCCTGGCTATGACTGTAGGGCCTCCTCCCTGGCCATTTTTAGGTTGTGGCCCAGAGCTGAACACCCCCAGGGAGGCTTTAGCCACAAGGAGCCCTCCCCAGGCCTGGAGACAGACATCTAATGCTCCTGCCTTTCAGGAAGGCTTGGAGCCAAGGCGGGGCCTCCGAGAGCCCCTCCAGCTCATCAGTCACACCTCAGTGTAAGAGGGAAGGGATCCTCCCCCAGCATATGGTTATTAAAGCGCGCCATCTTTAAGCCTCATTAAGGAGTGTTAAATGCTAATGAATTTAGAGAGGGGTGTCTTGGGGCCTGTTTCCTTGGAAACGTTTGAGAGCAGGTGCTTTATAATGAGCTGTACCTATTTTAAAAGTGAGCCACAAGGCCCACTTTGATAGGCTGGATCTCAGATGCTGATGGGTAAGTGTGAACAAAGCCGGTGGAGGCCAGTGGAGATGCTTTGTGCTCTCAGAAATATCATTCTCTGGTGGTTTCTATAGAAACCGCTGGCACCTAGGGAGGAGGGCTGCTGAGTTCCAGTCTCATTTACACAGCACAGCCCCAGCCTCTGACGGCCACTGGAGGCGCCTTGGCAGGGTGGGCCGGTTTCCACAGGAAACGGGACAGGTGTGTGTTTCGGCAGCTGTGATTCTGTTCAGTTCTATCTGCTCCGTCCCTACGGCTCCATTTCACCTGGTCCCCACTCAGCTGCTGCTCTCGGGCCGGGCTGACGGCAGGAACTCACAATTGTGCAGCTCCTTCCCCCCACGGAACACTTTAAAGAAACTTTGGTTATTGAAAAACTTAAATATATTCCGTAGTCGAGAGACTACTTGATGAACCTCCTTGTAACCAGCACCCGTTTCAACAATTATAAACTGATGGCCAAGCTCCTTTGATCCGTGATCCTCCCCATTTTCCCAGCACACTCCTCCCTTCCCACCTCCCTGCTGGATTGTTGTGAAGCAAATCCCAAACTTAGGCAATTATTTCATTTGAACATACTTTTGTTTCTTTAAACGATAAGCACTTAAAAAGTATTATAATACCATTATCACTTCTAACAATTTAACAATAATTCCTAATATCCTCAAATATCCTATCCATATTCTAATTTCCCCGATATCTTGTAATTTTAAACTTGTTAAAGAGAATTGACTTTTTCACATCAGGATCCAAACATGTGGTTAATAAGTCTCTTAAGTCTTGTTTATTCCGTAGTTTTCTCTCCTTATTTGTTTTCCTTGTAACTTATTTATTGGGGAATAAGTCGATGGTTTGCCCTTTGTTTCCCCTGTGGTGTCATTGAACACATCCTCTGGTCCTGGCATGTCTTATAAACGGGAAGTTATGTGCATGCAGATCGCTGGGGGCTTGGTGCTCCGACTCTAATTCCCACTCAATGAGTCTGGAGAAGACACAGTTCCAATAAGCTCCCAGGTAATGCCAGCGGGCTAGTCCGGGGCAGGGTACTTTCTCTTTTCTCTTTTCTTTTCTTTTTCCCTTCCCTTTCCGTTCACTTATTTTCTTTATTTTTGTAGCAAGAATCTAGATATTTTCTTTATTTTTGTAGCAAGAATCTAGATAATAGTTCAAGGATAAAATTGAACTATTTTTCTCCTCCAGGAATATCTGATCAGATTCAGGCTCAAATTTTTGGCAAGAAGAGTTCGTAGGTCGTGGTGCACACTTCCATCAGGAGGCGCCTGATGTCTGGTTGAATCCCTTTTAATGACATTGTGATTGACCAGGTGATTCAGGTGTTGTCGCTTACAAAGCCCCCATCAGCTTGTCCCCTAATGGTCTTAGTAGTTGAATGGTCATGGCCTACATCTAGGAATCCAGCAGAGGTTGCAGAAAGACTGCCCTATTCTCTAAAGAAAGCTTTGCTTTTGATATTAGTGACCCATCCCAGCTGGTGTGGTTGAGCATCGACCTATGAACCAGGAGGTCACGGTTTGATTTCCGGTCAGGGCACATGCCCAGGTTGTGGGCTCCGTCCCTAGTATGGGGCGTGCAGGAGGCAGCCGGTCAATGATTCTCTCTCATCATTGATGTTTCTATCTCTCTCTCCCTCTCCCTTCCTTTCTAAAAGCAATATATATATATATATATATTTTTTTAAATATATTTTATTGATTTTTTACAGAGAGGAAGGGAGAGGGATAGAAAGCCAGAAACATCGATGAGAGAGAAACATCGACCAGCTGCCTCCTGCACACCCCCCACCGGGGATGTGCCCGCAACCAAGGTACATGCCCTTGACCGGAATCGAACCTGGGACCTTTCAGTCCGCAGGCCGACGCTCTATCCACTGAGCCAAACCGGTTTAGCAATAAAAATATATTTAAAAAAATAAAATAAAATAAGTCACCTGGAGGGCAGGAAAGGCAGGAGAAAGCCTGGAGTCTTTCCTTTATGTACAAGCTTACAGAGTAAAAAGTTGTTTCCCTAGCATTCTCCAAAGGTGTCTACTCAGATTTTTTTCCTTTTGTTTTCTATACGAACATTATGAACTCATGATTTATTACATATTTGATGTTTCAATCAGTGTGGCTATTATTATTCTTCCAGTGTTCAAATTGCCCTATGTTTGGTAAGGGAGCCTCTTTAAGTAGGCTCCTGAGTCTTTTTTAAAAAAAGAAAAAATTTCTGAGGTATAACTTTTGTACAGTTAGAGTGCACAGTTCAGTTAGTTCTGACGCACGTATACGTCCATGGAGCCACCACCACACTCAAGGCACAGGACCTTCACATCACTCGGAAGTTGCCTCCTGCCCCTTTGCTGTAGGTCCCCTCCTCTCCTTCAGTCCCTAGGCAACCACTGATGCATCCGTCACTGAAGAGCAGTTTGAGCTTTCCTGGCCTTTAATATAAATGGAATCAGACAGTAGGTACTCTGGTGTCTGGCTTATTTCAGTTAGCATAGTGTCTTTGGGTTCATCTGCACAGTTGAATGAATTGGTACTCCTTTTTATTGCTGAGTAGTATTCCATTGCACGGATATATCACAGTTTGTTTACCTATTTACCTATGGATGGACATTTTGATTGTCTCCAGTGTTTGGCTATTGTAAATTAAGCTGCTGTGAATACTCATGAACAAGTCTTTATGGGGATATCTGTTTTCATCTCTCTCAACCCTGGGAGTGTAAATGCTAAGTGCTATAGTATGTGTATGTTTAAATTTGTAATACATTGCCAAACTGTCTCCTAAGTGCTGGTACCATTTCACATTCCTTCGGTGCTCCACATTCTTACCAACATTGGTATTACCAATTTTTTCCATGTTAGCCATTGAAGTATGTGGCAGTATTGGATTATGGCTTTAATGTCATTTCCCTGATGACTAATAATGTTGAGCATCTTTTCATGGGTTTATCAACCATTTTAATATCTTCTTTTGCCTATTTAAGATGATGATGATGATGATGAAGTTCTAGAAGTTCTTGTATATTCTGGGATTGTTTCCTCCCATTCCCTGGTGGTTTTTATGTTTTATTATTCTATCTAAGGAATCCTTGTCTACTCTGAGGCTGCAGATCTTCTCCTAGAAGTTTCATAGTTTTCATTTTTACTTTTATATTTATGATAATTTTAAATTAATTTTTGTATATAGTATGAGATAAATGTTTATTTATTAATTTTTGTTATGTGGAATGCCCAGTTGTTTGAGCATCATTTGTTGAAAAGCCGTTCCTTTTCCCATTAGATTGCTTTGAAACTTGGGTTGAAAATCAATTGGCCATGTATGTGTGGGTCTCTTTCTGGCTTCTCAGGTCTGGTCTATCGATTGATATGTTTAGCCTTTTACCAATACCACGCTTTCTTGGTCACTGTAGCTTTATAGTAATTCCTGAAAATTGGATAGTACAAGCCCTCCAACTGTCATTTTCTTCTTCAAAATTGTTCTGGCTGTTGTAGGTTCTTTATATGCACATTTTACAATCACCTTGTCAATTTCTACCAAAAAAAATCCCACTTCTGATATTTTTATTGGGATTGTGTCCAGTACATAGATCAATTTCTGGAGAATTGACATCTTAGTAGTATTGGATCTTCTCATCCACGAGTCTAGTATCCTGTTTACTTAGGTCTTCCTTAGTTTTCTTTCAGCAGCGTGTTTTAGTTTCCAGTGTTCAGATGGTGCACATATTGTGTTAAATTTATTTCTCAGTATTTCATGGTTTGGATACTATTGTGAATGGAATTTGGTTGTTGCTGGTATATGGAAATGCTATTAACTTTCTTATATACAGTTGGTCCTCTGTATCAGGATTCAACCAACTGTGGATCGAAAACAGTATTTTTCATCTGCTGTTGGCAATCTGCGATGCAGAAGGTACACTGTATGCATTGTTCTATGCCACTTTACGTAAGGGACTTGAGCACTTGTGCGTTTTAGGGTCATGGAGGTCGGGATGGGGGTTCTGGGACCAATCCTCTGTAGACACTGAAGGACAACTTTATTGTCCTTGTATCCTGTGATCTTATTAAATCCATGTCTTAATCCTAGTAGCTTCTTTATAGACAAGAGGCCTGGTGTACAAAATTTGTGCATGAGTGGGGTCCCTAGGCCTGGTCGGTCGGTGATCAGGGTCAATCATGTTCCCCACCTCCCCGCCTTCTCCTTCCCTCGACACTGCATCCGCCGCCACCCATCCCCGGTTCCCCGTTCCAGCCCGGGGCCTGGTCCCGATCAGGTGATCGGACCTGCCAGCAAGGGGGGGGGGGGGGGGGAGGAACCAGGAGAGGGGCCAACCGCCACCACAGCGGGTGGGCGGAGGGCCGATCAGGGCCTGCGGGATGGGGGGAGGGAACCGGGAGATTGGCTGCTGGCCCCGAGGAGGGAGCCGGCCCTTGGCCCCCCTGGGAAAGGGGCTGCGTCTGCCACCACCCACCCCTGGTTCCCTGTCCCAGCCCGGAGGCCCAGCCCCGATTGGGCGAACGGGGCCTGCCGGCTAGGGGAAAGGCCTGAGAGGCTGGCCAGCAGGCCCCATTGGCGATCAGGGCTTGTGGGCTGGGGCAGCTCCTGCATTGAGCTTCCCCCTGGTGGTCAGTGCGCGTCATAGCGACTGGTCATTCTGGTCATTCCATCCTAATGGTCGTGTAGGCTTTTATATATATAGATGACTCAGGAATTTCCATGTACATGATCATGTTGTCTGTGAATAATACAGTTTTACAGCTTCCTTCCCAATATGTATGCATTTATTTATTTTTCTTACTGTATTGCAATGGCTAACAAGTCCAGTACAATGTTGAGTAAAAGTGGTGAGAGTGGCCCTAACCTGTTTGGCTCAGAGGATAGAGTGTTAGTCTGTGGACCAAAGGGTCCCAGGTTTTATTCCAGTCAAGGGCACATACCTCGGTTGCAGGTTCCTCCCCAGATGGGACTCTGGGTCGGTGCTCATACAGGAGGCAACTAATCAATGTGTTTCTCTTGCATCGATGTTTCTCTCTGTCTTTTCTTCTCTCTTCCACTCTCCCCAAAAATCAGTGGAAAAATATCCTTGGGCAAGGATTAACAAAAAATAAAAATAAAAGTGGTGAGAATGAACATCCTTGTCTTGTCCCTGATCTTATGGGGAAAACATTCAGTCTTTTATCATTAAGAATGATGTTAGCTCTGGCAAGTGTTGCTCAGTGGTTAGATTGTCTGACCTTGTACCAGAATGTTGAGGGTTAGATTCCTGGTCAAGGGCATGTACCTGAATTGCAGGTTTGATCCCTGGCCGCTGTTGGGGGCATGTGTGGGAGGCAACCAATTGATGTGTCTCTCTCACATCGCTGTTTGTTTTTTCTCTTTCTCCCCTCTTCCCTTCCTCCCTTCCTTCCACAATCTCTAAAAACCAGTGAAAAAAATATCCTTGGGTGAGGATTAACCAAAAAAAAAGAAAAAAAGAATGATGTTAGATATGGAGTTTTTATAGCTTTCCTAAATCAATTTAAGGATGTTGTCTTCTATTTTTAGTTTTCTGAAAACTTTTTTCATATATTGGTATTGAATTTTGTCAAATGATTATTATCACATCTACTTTTTTTTTTTTTTTTGCTATATTCAGTTAATATGGTGAATTGCATTGATTTTTAAAAAAAATGTTAAATCAACCATGCATTTCTGGGAAAAACCCTCCTTGGTCATGATGTATTACCAATTCTAGTTGCTAATAATTTATTATGTATTTTGCATCTCTGTTCATGAGGATTATTGGTTTATACTTTTTCTTGTGTTGTCTTGGTATGGTTTTGATATGAGGTTAATATTGGCCTAAAAAAATGAATTGAGAAATGTTCTCTCCTCAGATACTTTCTGAATATTTGGGTAGGATTAGTTTATTTCTTCCTTAAAGTTTGATAGAATTCACCAGTGGAGGCATCTAGACTCAGGGTTGTTTTATTGTTGTTGTAAGGTTTTTAATTATATATATATATATTTTCATTTTGCAATTGCTGCTTTATTTTTTTATTATTTTTTATTGTTTAAAGTATTACATATAGTAGTACATATATCTCATTTTTTCCCCATTGACCTTCCCCCAGCCTCCCCTACCCCCTGTTGCATGCCCTCATCTTCCCCCCTTCCCCCCCGCCCAGTGTCTGTGTCCATTGGTTGTGCTTATATGCATGCATACAAGTCCTTTGGTTGATCTCTTTCCACCCTTCTCCAACACTCCCCAGCCTTCCTGCTGTAATTTGACAGTCTGTTCCGGTGCTTTACTTCCTCTGTATCTATCTTTTTGTTCCTCAGGTTATAATGTTCTTTATTTTCCATAAATGAGTGAGATCATGTGGTATTTTTCTTTCATTGCCTGGCTCATTTCACTTTAACATAATGCTCTCCAGGTCCATCCATGCTGCTGCAAATGGTAAGAGTTCCTTCTTTTTTATAGCAGCATAGTATTCCATTGTGTAGATGTACCATAGTTTTCTAATCTGCTGATGGGCATTTAGGCTGTTTCCAAATCTTAGCTATGGTGAATTGTGCTGCTATGAACATAGGGGTGCATATATCCTTTCTGATTGGTGTTTCTAGTTTCTTGGGATACATTCCTAGAAGTAGGATTACTGGGTCAAATGGGAGTTCCATTTTTAGTTCCATACTGTTCTCCACAGTGGCTGCACCAGTCTCCATTCCCATCAGCAGTGCACGAGGGTTCCTTTTTCTCCGCATCCTCGCCAGCACTTGTCGTTTGTTGATTTGTTGATGATAGCCATTCTGACAGGTGTGAGATGGTACCGCATTGTCGTTTTGATTTGCATCTCTCGGATAATTAGTGATTTTGAGCATGTTTTCATATGTCTCTTGGCCTTCCTTCTAAGTCTTCTTTCGAAAAGCTTCTATTTAGGTCCATTGCCCACTTTTTTTTATTGGATAATTTATCTCCCTTTTATTAAGTTTTATAAGTTCCCTGTAGATGTTGGAGATTAAATCTTTATCAGTGATAACATTTGCAAATATATTCTCCCATACAGTGGGCTTTCTTATTGTTTTGTTGATGGTTTCTTTTGCTGTGCAGAAGCTTTTTATTTTGATGTAGTCCCATTTATTTATTTTCTCTTTAGCTTCCATTGCCCTAGGAGCGGTATCAGTGAAGAAATTGCTTCGGCATATGTCTGAGATTTCTCTGCCTTTGGATTCCTCTAGTATTTTTATGGTTTCCCATCTTATGTTTAAGTCCTTTATCCATTTTGAGTTTATTTTTGTGTATGGTGTAAGTTGGTGATCTAGTTTCATTTTTTTGCATGTATCTGTCCAATTTTCCCAACACCATTTATTGAAGAGACTGTCTTGACTCCATTTTATGTTCATGCCTCCTTTGTCAAATATTAATTGAGCATAGTGGTTTGGGTCGATATCTGGGTTCTCTATTCTATTCCATTGGTCTCTATGTCTGTTCTTGTGCAAGTACCAGGGAGTTTTGAGAACAGTGGCCTTGTAATACAGCTTGAAATCTGGTATTGAGATTCCACCTACTTTGTTCTTCTTTCTCAGGATTGCTGTGGCTATTCGGGGTCTTTTTTTATTCCAGATGAATTTTTGGAGAGTTCTTTCTAGGTCTGTGAAATATGCCGTTGGTATTTTAATGGGGAGTGCATTGAATCTATAGATTGCTTTGGGTAGTATGGACATTTTAATGATGTTGATTCTACCAATCCATGAACATGATATGTTCTTCCATCTGTTTACATCTTCCTCTATCTCTTTTTTCAGTGTCCTGTAGTTTTCCGCGTATAGGTCTTTTACCTCCTTAGTTAAGTTTATTCCTAGGTATCTTAATTATTTTGGTGCGGTGGTAAATGGGATTGCTTTTTTAGTCTCTCTTTCGGTAAGTTCACTATTGTTGTATAGAAATGCCATAGATTTCTAGGCATTAATTTTGTATCCTGCTACATTGCCAAATTCATTTATTAAGTCTAATAGTTTTTTGATGGAGTCTTTTGGGTTTTTTATGTACAAAATCATGTCATCTGCAAATAAGAACAGCTTTACTTCTTCTTTTCCAATTTGGATGCCTTTTATTTCTTCTTCTTGTCTAATTGCAATGGCTAATACTTCTAGTACTATGTCGAACAGGAGTGGTGAGAGTGGGCATCCCTGTCTTGTTCCTGTTCTTAGGGGAAATGGTTTTAGTTTTTGCCCATTGAGTATGATGTTGGCTGTGGGTTTGTCATATATGGCTTTTATTATGTTGAGATATGATCCTTCTATTCCCACCTTGCTGAGAGTTTTTATCAAGAAAGGGTGTTGGATTTTGTCAAATGCTTTTTCTGCATCAATTGATATTACTATGTGACTTTTATCTCTCAATTTGTTTATGTGATGTATCACGTCTATTAATTTGCGGATATTGTACCATCCTTGCATCCCTGGAATAAATCCCACTTGGTCATGGTGTATGATCTTTCTGATGTACTGCTGGATCCGATTTGCTAGAATTTTGTTGAGGATTTTGGCATCTATGTTCATGAGGGATATTGACCTGAAATTCTCGTTCATTGTGCTGTCTTTATCTGGTTTTGTTATTAGGGTGATGCTGGCTTCATAGAATGAGCTTGGAAGCGTTCCTTCCTCTTGAATTTTTTGGAATAGTCTGAGGAGGATAGGTTTTAGTTCTTCTTTGAATGTTTGGTAAAATTGCCCTGTGAAGCCGTCTGGCCCTGGGCTTTTGTTTGCTGGAAGCTTTTGATGACTGCTTCAATTTCTTCCATAGTTATTGGCCTGTTGAGATGTTTAGATTCTTCCTGATTGAGTTTTGGAAGGTTGTATTTTTCTAGGAATATGTCCATTTCCTCCAGGTTGTCCAGTTTGTTGGAATAAAGTTGTTCATAGTATTTTTTAACAATCCTTTGTATTTCAGTGGGGTCTGTTGTTATTTTTCCTCTTTCATTTCTGATTTTGTTTATTGGGGTCCTCTCTCTTTGCTTCTTGGTAAGCCTGGCTAGAGGTTCATCAATCTTGTTTATCCTTTCAAAGAACCAGCTCTTGGTTTTATTGATCTTTTGTATTGTTTTTTTGGTCTCTATGTCGTTTATCTCTGCTCTGATCTTTATTATTTCCTTCCTTCTGCTTACACTGGGCCTTTCTTGTTGCTCTCTTTCTAACTCTTTGAGTTGTAAGGTTAGGTAATTTATTACCATTGTTTCTTTTTTTTTGCAGTAGGCTTGTAGAGCTATGAACTACCCTCTCAAGACTGCTTTCACTGTGTCCCATAGATTTTGGATTGTTGTGTTTTCATTGTCGTTGGTTGCCATGATGTTTTTTATTTCTTCTTTGATCTCTCTGGTAACCCAGTCATTGTTTAATAGCATGCTATTTAGTCTCCATGTGTTTGATTTTTTTGGATTGTTTTTATTATAGTTGATTTCCAGTTTTATGCCACTGTAATCTGAGAAGATGCTTGGTATGATTTCTATCTTCTTGAATTTGAAGAGACTTTGCCTGTGACCCAATATATGGTCTATCTTTGAAAATGACCCATGTGCACTTGAGAAGAATGTATATTCTATGGCTTTGGGGTGAAATGTTTTGAAGATGTCAATTAATTCCATCTGGTCTAGTGAGTCATTTAGGATTGATGTTTCTTTGCTGATTTTTTGTTTAGAGAATTTGTCCAGTGGTGATAGTGGTGTGTTAAAGTCTCCTACTATGATTGTATTGCTGTCAATCTCTCCCTTGATATCTTCCAGGAGTTTTTTTTATGTGTTTGGGTGCTCCTGTATGGGGTGCGGATATGTTTACCAAAGTTCTTTCTTCTTGTTGGATTGCTCCCTTTAGTATTATGAAGTGGCCTTCCTTATCTCTTGTTATGTCCTTCACTTTGTGATCTAATTTGTCAGATATAAGTATTGCTACCCCAGCCTTTTTTTCATTTCCATTCGCCTGAAAAACCTTTTTTCATCCTTTCACCCTTAGTCTGTGTGCGTCTTTTTTTCTGAGGTGGGTTTCTTGTAGATAGCAGATATATGGGTCATGTTTTCTTATCCAATCCATTACCCTCTGTCTTTTGATTGGGGCATTTAATCCATTTACATTTAAAGTTATTATTGATAGGTACTTGTTTGTCGCCATTTTTTTTTCTTTACCCCTGTGTTCCTTCTTCGCTTCCTATTTCTTTCTTTCTTCTTCTTCTTCTTTTTTTTTTTTTACAGCAGACCCTTTAGTATTTCTTGCATTGCTGGTTTGGTGGTAATAAACGCCCTTAGTCCTTTTTTGTCTGTGAAGCTCCTGATTTCACCTTCAATTTTGATTGATAGTCTTGCTGGGTACAGTATTCTTGGATTCAGACCCTTCCTTTGCATGACTTTGTATATTTCATTCCATTCCCTTCTGGCCTGATGTGTTTCTGTTGAGAAATCAGCCGCTAGTCTGATGAGGGATCCTTTGTAGGTAACTTTCTGTGTCTCTCTGGCCGCTTTTAAGATTCTTACTTTGTCGTTAGTGTTTGCCAATTTAATTATAATGTGCCTGTTGATCTGAATATCAATCTGGTATCATTTCAGTCTGAAGACCTTCCTTTAACATTTCTTGTAGTTCAGAATTCTTGTAGTGGTGAATTCTCTTAGTTTTTGTTTATTAAAAAAAAAGCCTGTATGCAGAAAAACAGACACACAGACCAATGGAACAGAAATGAGAGCCTAGAAATAAACCACATGTATATGGGCAAATAATATTTGACAAAGGAGCCAAAAACATACAATGAAAAAAAGAAAGCCTCTTCAATAAATGGTGCTGGGAAAACTGGAAAGCCACATGCAAAATAATGAAACTAGACTACCGTTTGCCCCCATATACAAACGTTAACTCAAAATGGATCAGAGACGTAAATGTAAGAGTGGAAGCAATAAATTACACAGAAGAAAATATAGGCACTAAACTTAGGGACCTTGGTCTTAGAGAGGATTTTATGAATTTGACCCCAAAGGCAATTGAAGTAAAGGGAAACAACAGCTCTGACAAAGGGTTAATATCCAAAATATATAAAGAACTCATAAAACTCAACACCAAACAAAAAATACACAATCCGGTTAAAAATGGGCAAAGGGCATGAACAGACATTTGTTCCCAAGAAGACTTACAAATGGCCAACAGATATATGTATGGTTCAGCCTCACCAGCAATTAGAGAAATGCAAATCAAAACTACAATGAGATACCACCTCACCTATTAGAATGGCTATTATCAACAAGACAAGTAATAACAAGTGTTAGAGAGGTTATGGAAGAAAAGGAACCCTCATTCACTGTCGTAGGGTACAGCCACTATGGAAAACAGTATGGAGTTCCTCAAGCAATTAAGAATACAGTTACCATATGACCCAGCAACTCCTTTTCTAGGTATCTTCCACAAAAATTTGAAAACATTTATTGGCAAAGTTATCTGCATCCCTATGTTCATTACAGCATTATTCATGGTGGCCCAGACATGGAAACAACCAAAGTGTCCTTTGATAGATGACTGGATAAAGAAGATGTGGTACATACATGCAGTGGAATACTACTTGGCCATAAGAAAAGATGAAATACTGCCATTTGTGACAATATGGATGGATCTTGAAATATCGTGCAAAGTGAAATAACTCGACAGAGAAAGTTAAGACCCATATGATTTCACTCATATGTGGGCTATAAAACTGAAAGCAACAAATAAACAAACAAGAAAAACAAATGAACAAAAATTCATAGACTTAGACAAACAGTATGGTGGTTTACCAGAGGGAAGGGGGGGCAATGGTAAAGGGTAAAGGGGGTCAAGTATATGGTGAAGGAAGATCTAACTTCAGTTGATGGGCATGCAATACAATATATAGATGATGCATCACAGAAGTATACACTTGAAATCTACATAATGTTATTAACCCAATTAAATTTAATTTAAAAAATAAGTAACTGGTAGAGTCTGAAAAAAAGGTCTTTATTTTGCCCTCGTTTTTTCCATGTTACATTTATGGAAGTAACTTTGACATACAATCAACTGCACATATTTGAAGCGCACATATTTGAGGTTTTGACATACATATATATCCATGAAACCATGACCACAACCAAGATACGTGATGTATTTGTCACCTTCAGATGTTTTTGTGTCCCATTTCTAACCTTTCCTCCTGTCCCTCCATGACACATGTCTTCAGTCAACCACTGGTCTGTTCCCTGTCATTGTAAATTAGTTTAATTTTTTCAGAATTTTGGTGTAAATATGGTCATATGATATACACTCTTTTATGTGGCTTTTCCCAGCACAGTGACTTTGGGATTGATCCACGTTGTTGTATGTATCAGTACTAGTTTATTCCTTCATGTTGCTAAATATTTCATTAAAAGGATACGCTACAGTCTGTCCTCTTACCTACTGACAAACATTGGGTTGTTTCCAGTATCTGGTTATTACAAATAAAGTTACTCTGAACAGCGCGTACAAGCCTTTGTGTGGACACATCCTTTCATTTCTTTGGGTGTTTATGGACTGAATTGTGTACCCCCAATTCGTATGTTGAAGCCCCAGTGTGACCGTATTTGGAGATAGGGCTTTAAAGAGATAATCCAGGTTAAATGAAAATTTAGATTAAGTGAGGCTCTAATCCAATAGGACTGGTGTCCTGATAGGAGGAGGAAGGAGCACCAGAGCTCTCTCTGTGCGCCGCACACAGAACAGGCCACGTGGGGACACAGCAAGAAGGCATCCTCTTCACATGAAGGAAAGAGGCTCCACGAGAAACCCACCCTCCTGCACCTTGGTCTTAGACTCCCAGCCTCCAGCACTATGAGACAATGCGTGTCTGTTGTTTAAGCCCCCACTCTGCGGCACCTGGTTCTGGCAGCCCCCGCAGACCTGGGGTCAATCCTAGGATTGGAATGTCTGCGTCCTATGCTGGTGGTGTATGTTGAACTTTTAAAGAAACTGCCAGTTTTCCAAATGATTTCATTTTACAACCCCACCAACATTCTGTGAGGGTTCCATTGCGCTACATCTTAGCCAACATTTGGTACGATCGTTCTTTTTAACTTCATTGTAAAATATGTGTAGAGTGGTTCTCTCACCGTGGTTTTAATTTGCATTTCCTTGATGACTAATGATGTTGAACATCTTTTCATGAGCTCATTTGCCATTTTTACATTTTTTTTATGAAGTGTCTGTTCAAATTTTTTTTTTTGCCCATTTTAAAAACCAGATTGTTTGTTTTGAGATTTGAATATAAGATGTTTGTCACATATGTGATTTGCAAATACTTCCTCTCAGTCTATGTGTTGTTTTTTCATTCTCATAACAGATTGTTTTTGAAGAGCGGGTTTTTAAACTTTTGATAAATTCCAATTTATCAACTTTTCCTTTTCCGAATCATGCTACTGGTGACATATCTAAGTAAATTTTGCCTAACCTAAAGCCACAAAGATTTACTCTTGTTTACTTCCAGAAATTGTATACGTTGTGGCTTTATATTAGTATGTGGTCCATTTCATATTAATTTTTATATATGGTACAAGTATGGGTGGAAGTTCATGGTTTTGCATATGGATCTTCAGTATTCCTGCAGCACCTGTTGAAAACATCTGTGCCCTTAGGCCTCTGTGGACTAAATATGTGTAGGTCTGTTTTGTGCTCTCTCTTCTGTTCCATTGCTTTCTTTGTCTATCTTATCACCAATACCCCATTGTTTTTATTATTGTAATCTTATGATGAGTCATGAAATCGGGTAATGTAAGTCTTCCAATTTTTTTCAAAACTATTTTGACTGTCCTAGTTCTTTGCATTTTAATTTTAAATTTAGAATCACTTTGTATATTTCTACCCCAAAATGCCTGCTTGAACTCTGAATGACATTGCATTTACTCTACAGATCAATTGGAGAGAGAATGGAATTCTTAACAACTTTGAGGCTTCCAATCCATGAACATAGTATACTTCTCCATATATTTGTCTTATTTGACTTCTTTCACCAGTGTTTTTGTTCATTGTACAGCTCCTTTACATTTTTTGTAAGGTTTACCCCTAAGTATTTATATTTTTATGTTATTGGAAAACATTATACCCAACAATAGCAGAATACACATTCATTTTAAGAGGTTTATCAATTTTGTTGATCTTTTCAATGTACCAAATTTTTTGTTTCATCAATTTTTCTCTATTTCTTTTTAAAAAATTATTGATTTATTTTCGTATCTTAGTTACTTACCCTGCTTAAACCTTGGATTTAATTTTCTCTTCTTTCTATAGTTTCTTAAAGTAGAAGTTGAGGTGATTGTTTTGAAATATATATTCTTTTCCATCATAGATGTGTCCAGTGCTGTTAATTTCCCTCTGGGTTTTGCAGCTGCATTACATAACTGTCAATGTATTGTTTTTTCATTTTTCTTCAGTTAAAAATACTTTCTAATTACCTTTTTCATTTCTTTGTGATCCATGGATTATTTAGGAATGCTCGTTCGGCTCCAAATACTTGGGAATTTTCCAAATATCTATTAGTGATTTCTAACTTAACTCCATTAGGGTCACAAAACACACAGTGCATGTTTAAATCCTTTTAAATTTATTGAGATTTGCTTGATGTCCTACAATATGATCCATTTTGGTAAATGTTCTGTGAGCACTTGAAAAGAGTGTGTATTCTGTTGTTTGTTGGGTATAATGATCTACAAATGTCAATTACATCAAGTTGATTGATAGCATTATTCAACACTTCTATATCTGCTCTGATATTTCTATTTGTTCTATTAGTTAAAAATGGCTGGCTGAAATTTGTGACAATGAGAATAGATTTGTCTTACTTACTTTTAAAGTTCTATTAGTTTTCCTTTATTTATTTTGAAGGTCTGCTAGTAGGTACATAAACATTTAGGATTGTTATGTTCTCCTGATGAATTGACTCTTTTATCATTGAAAAAACCCACTTTATCCCTGATAATATTCTTTCCTCAGAAATCTACTTTGCCTGTTATTACCATAGGGATTCCTGGTTTATTTTGATACTGTTAGTTAGCATGGTGTATCTTTTTCCACCTTTTTACTTTAACTTATTTGTGTCTTTATAAAACATGTTTCTTATAGGCAGCATTTAGTTGGATATTGATCGTGTATTTTAATTTTATATAGCAATCTTTTCCTGTGAAGTGGTTTCGTTTTCCTGTTTTAATTTAGTATAATTATTTTTTAAAATATTATTACTCTTATAAACTATATTTTTATTGATTTCAGAGAGGAAAAGAGGGGGAGAGATAGGTAGAAACATCAATGATGAGAGAGAATCATTGATCAGCTGCCTTCTGCATGCCCCACATTGGGCATCGAGTCTGTAACCTGGTATGTGCCCTGACTGAGAATCAAACAGTGACCTCCTAGTTCATAGGTCGACGCTCAACTACTGAGCCACTCCAGCCAGGCTAGTGTAATTATTAAGATAGTTAGGTTTAAACCTATCATCTTGCTGGTTTTTATTTGTTCCATCTATTCTTTTTGACATTTTTTCTGTCCTCTCTTTGTCTTGGATTAATTCAGTATTTTTTATGATTTCATCTTATCTCCTTGGTTGCTTTATTATCTGTAGCATTGTATCGTGCTTTATTTTTTGTGGTTGCTTTAGCGTTTATAGTATACTTCTTTACCTTTATCAGTCTGCTTTCAAATCATATTGCATCTCTTATTGTATTGTATAAGAACCTTACAACAATATACAAATTTTCAACTTTTCTCCTCAGGGTCTTTGCACTGTTGCTGGCACACATTTTCCTTCTACATATATTAAAATCCCCACAATACTTTTTTTTTTCTGGAAACGGCAAATTATTTAAAGAATATTTAATGATAAATAAGTATTTTGTATTTCCTTATATATTTACTATGGTACTAGAGGCCTGGTGCACGAATTCATGCACCAGTGGGGTCCCTCAGCCTGGCCTGTGGGATCAGGCCGAAACCAGCTCTCCGACATCCCCTGAGGGGTCCTGGATTGCGAGAGGGCGCAGGCCAGGCCAAGGGACCCCACTGGTGCACGATCAAGGCTGGAGAGGGACGTGGGAGGTTGGCCAGTCGGGGAGGGTCTGCGGGAGGACTCCAGGTTGTGTCTGGCTCGTCTCGCTCAGTCCCGATTGGCCGGACCCCAGCAGCAAGCTAACCTGGTCCGAGTGTCTGTCCCCTGATGGTCAGTGCACGTCATAGTGACTGGTCAACTGGTCGACTGTTTTCCCCCTGGTGGTCAGTGCACGTCATAGCGAGCGGTTGAGTGACCTTAGCATATCACTAGCATATTATGCTTTGATTGGTTGAATGGACGACTGGACACTTAGCATATTAGGCTTTTATTATATAGGATTTCTGTTCCTTTTCATTCTTTTGTGTAGATTTGGGTTTGGTATAATTTTATTTCTGCCTTAAGGACTTAAAATTTTTGTTTTCAACAGGCATGTATATTTCAAAGAACTTAATTGGAGAAAAATGGTCTTTTATACTTACTTACCCAATTAGGTACCATATACCTTGCTTTTCCTTCACTCCTGAATTTCCAAGTTTTCCTCTGGTATTATTACTCTTCAACCTGAAGAACGTCCTTTAGCATCTGTTGTTGACAAATTTACTTAGTTTTTTCCCATCTGTCAAGATTGGTATTTTTGCCTTTATTCCTAGAGGGTACTTTTGCTGTCTATAAAATTCTGGGTTGGGCACTCCTTTCTTTCACCATTTTCAATGTGTTCCACTATTTTTTTTTTTTTTACTTCCATAGTTTCTGATGAGAAATCCATAGCATTTCAAATTATTTTTATGTAATGCTTCATTTCCCACCTCTACCCCACCCATGAGGTGGTTTTAATATTTTTTTCTTTGAGGTTTTTAGAAGTTTGAATGTGTCAGGGCTTGGTGTTTTCTTTTATTTTATCGTGTTGTTTTTTTTTTTTTTTGGCTTGCTGTGCATCTTGACTCTAAATTTATGTCTTTCACCAAATGTGGGCACTTTGGTCAGTATTTCTTCAAGTATATACATATAAATTGACGTACACACAGACATATACATGCACTGCTCCACTGACAAAAATATTTAATCTTCTGATATTATTCCACAGGTCCCTAAGACTTTGTTCATTTTTGTTTCTATCTACAAGTTCACTGAGTCTTTTTTATTTCCCATTTTGTTATTGGGCTTATTCCATGATTAAAAAAAAGTTTTTCAGTTCTAAAATTTCTATTTAAAAATATAATTTATGGCCCTAGCTGGTTTGGCTCAGTGAATAGAGCTTCACCCTGCGGACTAAAGGGTCCTGGGTTCAATTCCAATCAGGGGCACATACCTGGGTTGCGAGTTCGATCCCCAGTGCAGGGCTTGCAGGACGCAGCTTATCAATGATTCTCTCTCATCATTGATGTTTCTATCACTCTCTTCCTCTCCCTTCCTCTCTGAAAACTATAAAAATATATTTTAAAAATTTCTATATGTATTTAATAGAGAAATATGCTAATTAACCAGGACACTGTAATGGGTTGACCAGACAGGAGGAGGTTGCACGCATAGTGTCAGGGACAGGGCGGCAGGGGGTGGGCCTGATCAGCAGTGGCCACGGCTGCTTCAAGGGCCAGAGAGGGAGGCAGGACCAGACCGGTGACTTGAGGGTGAGTGGCGCTGTGCGATTTCGAATTGCGCGCTGGGCTCCTAGTATATATATAACTTCTATTTCTCTGTTGAGGTCATCTGTCCATTTATTTCAAGAATGTTTATCTTTATCTCATTGAGGATTATTATAATAGCTGTTTAAATGTGTCTGGTAATTCCAAGATCTGGATCATTTCAGGGTTGGCAACGTTTTATTTTTTTCTCATGGCTACTGTTTACATTTTCCTGGTTCTTTATATGTCAAATCAATTTAAGAACACATCCTGCAGATTTTTAGCATTATATTGTCAGATCCTGGGTCCCGGGGAAATCCTGTGGAGAATAGTGATTTGTTTGTCTCAGTGGGCAACCAACCCAGTTAGATTCAGTGAGCAAGTTCTTCTCTCCTCTTGTGGGCAGTGGTTCCACTGCAGTGTTCAAAACCTCTGTGAGGCTGAGTGTAAAGGGTTAGTTTCAGACCTAGGCAGTGGTCATATGGTGCTCCACTACTTACAGCTTGAGCTGTGCTTTGACTGTGTCACACACCTGTAGCTTAGGGACTGTCCTGGGGTGCATATCAGTTCATACACAGAATGGGAGGGTTCCCTGCTCAGCTCTCTCCTCTCCGGAGTTTCTCCCTCACTGTCTCCCTAGGGCCTGGTTCTCTGGCCCAGAGAGACGGAGTTCTCTCCCAGGTCAACCTTCTGCTGTGTCACATGGTGACCACACTGGGCTTCCTCTCTCTACATTGTTCTAGAGAAGGATTGCAAAACTACAGTCCCTGGGTCCAACTGGCTCACTTTGGAGAAAATAGTGGAAAAAAACAACGTGGGTTTCCCTCCTACTGGTTTTACAATAAGGTCACTTTTCCCCAGTTCTTTTGTTCAGATTCTCTCCCCTGGGTTTCAGGTATTTGTACTGCATGCCAGAGTAGTGTGGTTCTGTTCCGGGCAGGGCTGGAAGAACGAGATGGAGATAGTTTTACAATTTCCAATGCTCTCTGGCTTACAGAGACCCCCCCCTTTTTTTTTTGGTCTCTTTGGCCAGAATGGTGGATTTATTTCAGAATTTTTGCTGTCTGTGCCCACTATAATAATTCCTAAAATCAGCCAGTCTGTGAGTCAGTGTCAGCAATGAAAAGATGCCCTCCCAAATATAAGTAAAAACCCCAAACTGAAAATCCCACAGACTTAAAGCCTCCCTTGCCATATTGGTGTTTCTTCACATTTCGACTTCCTGCCCCTAACCCACCTGCTGTTACTTTTTAGTCTTCAGGTAATTGCATTGTGAATTTGTTTTACTTGTAATTTGTGATAGAGGGTGAGAGGCCATTGCGGGTTTATCCCATTAGGGGTTCAAACTAGATTTTGTTTCATTTAAAAAAGTCAGCCTTTTCCCCTCTCTAGTGTGTTTGGAATCATTTCAGTTGCTATGCTCTTCCAGTTCACTAATGTTTCCTCTTGCTGTGTCCCATCTGATGTTGATCCCACTCAGTGTATGTTTCTTCTCAGCACTGTGTATTTCATGTGTAGAAGAAGTTCGTTGGGGTTCTTGTACATCCTCCATGTCTCACTTAGCTTGGCCGGTCTCTCCTCTACCTTCGTAAACATTTGCTGTATGGTTATAACAACTGGTCTGTCATCTGTTACTTGCGGATTCAGCTGGTGAGAGACAGAGTCCGAGGCTGTGGTTGGTCGTGTTCCTAGGCTCCTTCCACGGACACAGCTAGGAAATGGTTTTGTTGTTAAGAAAAAAAGCACCATTGGTAGTACTGGTTTTTTCCAGTTCAAACTTAGGATTTCAGAACTTTTCCTTGGCTTCTTTGCTTATATATTTTTTATTTCTTTGACAGTGAAAATTTTTATTTCTGTCTTTCTTAACACAATTTTTTTTTTGGTATATTGACACTAGCAATTTCATGACTGAAAACAGTTTAAGATTGCTCTCAGTTGATTTTGTCCACAGTGCATATCTAATTAGGGTTTACCATCAAATTACTGTTCATAATGTATATTCAACTAAGGACCTACCATTAAATTACTGTGCTTTCACATCTCCCAAAATAAATCCTATTTATGTGGTTAAGCTACTAGCTCAATTCTTGGTTTGTTTCATTTGCTTAATTTTTCTTTCACATTTTAGAGACTGCTTTTTAAGTTAATTTTGTTGTATAATGTTATAAAATATGTACGTTGTTCTAGAGAAGGGATTGCAAAACTACAGTCCCTGGGTCCAATCTGGTTTACATTTTTAAAGGGCTGTCACACACACACACACACACACACACACACACACACACACCAGTGACTGTATGGGGCCCACAAACCCTAAATTATTTATTGTTTGGCCCTTTACAGAAAATTTCTAACTTCTACTGCCAACCCTGTCTCCTCCATTCCATTCTCTTCCTTACTCTAGCCCAGGGTTCCTCAAACTTTTTAAACAGGGGGCCAGTTCACTGTCCCTCAGACCGTTGGAGGGCCGGACTATAGTTTAAAAAAAAGTATGAACAAATTACTATGCACACTGCACATATCTTATTTTGAAGTAAAAAAACAAAATGGCAAAAACACCCGCATGTGGCCCGCGGGCCGTAGTTTGAGGACGCCTGCTCTAGAGGCTGACTTATTCCTTTACTTACTTGGTTTCTGATTTATCTCCCTACTGTTTTTAATGTAAGCAAACACATACATATATTCATAGCATCTCTTCAAGTTACTTCCCACCTGTTTTTCTCCCACGTTGCTTTTTCCCTGAGCAGTGAATCTGGAGGTCACCCCACAGCAGGCAGGGAGGTAAGCCTCATTTTTCTTCCAGCTGCAGCGCATTCCGGAGTGGGATGTGCTGGGCTTTCTTTAACCGGTTCCTTCCTGGTGTTTATTTCAGTCCCTCTAATTTTTTATTCTTAAAGTCGTGCTGTTTTCAGGGGCCTCGGCTGCTATCTTTGGGAGTTTTGCCAGTGTCGCTTCGGGACTGGTCCCTCCGGGGGGCGGAGGACAAGTCATGTGCGACTGTGTGATGGCCCCAGTTCTCCGCACAGGGACCGTCCCGCTCACATTCCTCTCCCTGATGCCCCACGGCCACCTAAGGGAGAGGGTGCCAGACTTTTGGCGTTTGCCAATGTGATAGGCAAGGAATGATACCTTTGTGTCATTTATTTATTTATTTATTTATTTTTAAAATATGTTTTATTGATTTTTTACAGAGAGGAAGAGAGAGAGACAGAGAGTCAGAAACATCGATGAGAGAGAAACATCGATCAGCTGCCTCCTGCATACCCCCTACTGGGGATGTACCGCAACCAAGGTACATGCCCTTGACCAGAATCGAACCCGGGGCCCTTCAGTCCGCAGGCCGACGCTCTATCCACTGAGCCAAACCGGTTTCGGCCCTTTGTGTCATTTAAATGGTCATGTCCAATGAGCAAGGACTAAGGACTGGTTGCATTTCCTTTTATTGACCTTTCTGTTCACTTTTCTTGCTCACTTTTGTGTGGAACTCGTGGTCACTTTCATCTGTTTTTAGAAACTGTCTGTATTTAGGAATAGTGACCTTTGCTTCTCATGTAAGTTGCAAATATTTCTCCCATTTGTCTTCTTTACTCTACTTATTTATTTCCTCGTTTTTATGCCACGCCACAGTGATGATGATGATTTTCATGCAGGTAAATCTACCCGTCTTTCATCTTACTGCTTCTGGCCCTGGAGTCATAGCCAGGAAGGTTTCTCCAGTCCCAGACTGTAGAAAATTCAAGCATCTTTTCTTCTCCTGTTTTTATAGTATCTTTTTAAATTTCTGATCCTTTTCGAATTTACTGACAGCACACTCTCGGTGCTCACTGTTCTGCTTGGCCACTTTCCCTGTGTGAATTTAAGCACAGAAAGGGGCCCTTACCCACGCCTCCAGTTTGCCAGTGTTGCTTCGAGTCTGGTCCCTTGAGGGGGGCTGCAGGTCAGGCGCATGGTGGAGGACAAGCCATGTGCCTGACCCCATTTGTGTACCCACTCACCCCCTTGTGCAGATACTCATTCAGGACACCCGCCCATGCAGAGACCCCTCGCATCGCAGCATTTGAAAGAGACCAGCATGTGCATTTTCAGGGAGAAGGAATTGAGATCTGGGGGAAAGGGATTTGCCAGGGACTCTCGGCTCCATCCTGGGGACTCGCTCCTGCCTGCGGGGGAAGGGAAGGTCCATGAGCATCTGTCGTGTGGTGGCCCCGAGCCAGCCTACCACCTCTGTTGACTCCCAAGCCAGAGGTCCTGTCATCGTCCCCGCCTTCAAATGTGGCGCCGGAAGCACGGAGAGGCAAGTTGCTGCCCAAGGCCCTGCAGCCAGAAGAGGCCGCCAGGCTCCTGTACCCGGCACCCGCCTCCCCCTGGGGAAGGGAGGCCCCGCTCGCCTGGCCAGTGATGTGGAATGGAGCGCAGTCGCCCTGCCCTCCCCTCCTGCCCCACCGTGGTCTCGGAGCTCCTCGGAGAATCAGTTTGCCTGTGGCTGCCTGTCCCAGCCATAGGCGCTCCCTGTGCACGAATGTCACCCCGGCGCCTGCCGGAGCCGGTGGCAGCCGCTCCGTGGGTGTTGCCTCAGCCCCGAGTGCCAGCGTGTGCTGGCAGCCAGAGGCGGAGCTCACTGCTTTGCAAGTTGTTCTTTTGTTCATTCATCCATTTGTTTATCCACTCATCCCTTATGCAGATACTCATTCAGTACACCCGCCCGTGCCCGCAGCGTGCTGCCCAGTGCGGGCCAGGGGCGACCCAGGCCTGGGACAGGTGTCTGTCCCCAGGAGCTCAGGTTCTGGTGCTGGGAGCCCAGAGCAGTGTCTCCCCTCGCCTTGCCTTCCGGTTTGGGTGCGGTGAGGGCAGCTGGGGCCCGCAGTGCTGAGAGGCGCCAGAGACCAGACCCCGAGAGGGAAGGGCTCCCCTGGGCACACGTAAGTCAGCCGCCCGGCCAGGACCACGCCTCGCCTGTACCCCGGCCTCACACCCGTTGAAGAGGCAGGGACCCAAGGGAGGGAAAGCGTGCCCTCGGGTGGACCCCAGGGAGCCCGGGCATCCGGTGTGTGGTGGCCACGCAGCTGGCAGGTTTTCAGGGCATCAGGTGGCTTTCATCAGCACTGACTGTGCCATGATCACGCCTTCCACTCTCCCCGGAGCCCTAGACCTTGGCCAGGAGGTGCTTCCCCAGCGAGGCCGGTTGCCAGGCGTCTGGGGAGGCTCCCTCTGGATCCAGCTAGTTAGGCCCGCGAGCACCCCAGCCCCTGGGCCGGGCCGCGCCAGCTGTCGGCGTAATTAAAGTTGCCATAAAACCCACCAGCTAGACACGCGAATGGCTCCTCGGCGGGCCGGGCACGAGCAGTCGCGAAGGCCGGTAAATCACGTTCCGGGCGATCGCTTCAAAGGGCAGCCTCCGCCGCCGCCGTGGCATCGGCAGGGCTCGCCCATAACACGCCTTGTTTCCCAGCCATTCGGTTTTATGCCGCCCTAATGAACTGGGCCATTTCCATCATTCTCGGGAAACGTCCGGAACGGCGGGTTCGTTCTCCTGGAAAAGCTGGGCTGGGGAGGCGGGTGGTGTGTTGGTGGGCACCCGGGCAGCTCTGCGGCCCACATGCCGAGGCCCGGCTCCCGCTTCTCTGTGGGCCATGCCACCTGGGTGCCGCCGCCTCCCGCTGTGTGGCCAGGAGACGGCTCGTGTGAACCCCCCGCCAGTGGCTGCCGTTTAACAGGCGCTGGGCGAGGGGCAGGGGCCCTCCTCCTCCTCCATCCTCTCCTGGGTCAGTGTGTGTCCCGAGGGGGCGCCCTGGGGGCCGAGGTACTGCCGTGGTGCCAGGGGCAGCTGCCCCCACAACTGGGGAGGGGAGAAGCGTCTCCGTGCACAAGCCGTGTCCAGGGACACGAGTCCAGCACACTAGCCTCTCCTGGAAGGGCTGCCCGGCCCTCTCTGCGCCCGAGCCCGTGACAGAGGCTTCAGGAAAGGGGGGCGGAAGGTGGTCAGGCCCCCGGTGGCCCAGGCGAGGGAGGCAGGGGGTGTCTGGGGGCGGGGGATTGGGGGGACAGGAATGGCTCGGGGGATGGGAGGAGCAGATGGATTTGGACCCAGTAAAGAGTGACTTAAGAGCCAAGGGGAGGGGGCCTCCCCATCATCCCTTCCCTCCTCCTCCTTCCTTCCGAGCAGATTCTAAGCGCGCCTGGGGTGGCACTGCCCTGTCAGTGGGAAGGATGTGCAGGTTCATGAGAGCAGACGTTGGGGACGCCACATCCCTCCCAGGCCCCGGGCCGCTGCCCCAGCCCCAGACTGGTCAGCAGCACAGCCGCTGTGCCTCCTGGCCGTCCCAGCCTTCCCCCATCCCGCACTCGGGAGACTCAGGACCCCGGAGAGGCACGTGGGCCTGCGGGTCCTAGGGAGGGAGAGCAGCAGCTGTCCCCAGCCCTGCGTTCAGAGACTTGCAGGGATGCCCTCTCTTCTGCCCCAGACCACCCCTCGGCTTCAGGGGCCCACCCAGAGATCACCCTGAGTGGGGGCTGCTTCTGAAGAGGTTGAGAGAAGAGCAGTCATCTGTTGCCCACCCTCTTAGGAATTTGTCCCAACACTTACTGAGGCAGGAATTGGCTGGCAGGAGACGGGTGTGGGCCCCAGGGAAGCAGCTGGGGCTGGGGGAAGCTCCACCACTCCTGGCTGTGTGATCTTGGCAAATCCCTGCATCTCTCTGAGCCTCAGTGTTCCTCATCTGCAGAATGGGTCTCCAAGCACCACCCCCCCCAGTCTAAATTGGACTGATGGAGTGTTGTATTTAATGGGAATTTGACATACGTACATTTGAAAGAGGATGATAGAAAAGTCTGCAACATTTGAAAGGCTGTGAACTCCAGTTTTTAAAAAATTTGTCAAGATGGCTCAACATTGGGCTGAGGTATGGGCGAACTGTTCATGCTGTGGCCGCATGGTGGCGCCCTGGGAGCTGAGAAATAGGCGGCCAGGGCAGCAGGCAGGCCAGAGGCACAGTGCCCTGACTGCCATTTCAAGTAGAATCTTTTGTGAATTTGTTAAGTGGAGGTTCTTGTTAGTCTCCGCCCCTCCCTGGCTCCGCCTCGCACCTGTCGCTGCCAAACCAGTTGTCTTAGAACAGCAGGTGCAGGTGATAAAATGCTCTGAAGAAAGCGGAACAACTGCTGGACACTTAATCACATTAGTTTACGAGGCAGGAGGCTTTGGAATATTGGCGATGATGCTAAGATATAAAAAATGTCTTTACATCATAGCTATACAAAGGATCATACGAGAATATTATGAAAGACTACATGCTACCAAATTCATTAACCTAGAAGAAATGGATTGGTCCTAAAAATATATAACCTTCCTAGACTAAAACATGAAGAATTGGAAAATCTAAATAGACTGATCAGCAGTGAGGAAATTGAAACAACCATCCAAAACCTCCCAAGAAATAAAAATCCAGGACCAGATGGCTTCACCAATGAAATCTACCAAATTTCAAAGAAGATTTAAATCCTATTCTTCTCAAACTCTTACAAAAAATGGAAGAAGAGGCACTACTTCCTAACAAATTCTATAAGGCCAATATATCCCTGATACCAAAACCTGGCAAAGATAACACACACAAAAGAAAACTATAGACCAGTATCTCTGATGAATACAAATGCAAAAATCCTAAACAAAATACTAGCAAATCCAATGCAACAGTATATGCAAAAATAATACATCGTGATCAAGTGGGGTTTATTCCATGGGCACAGGATGGTTCAACATACGAAAATCAATGCAATAGGCCACATTAACAAAAGAAAGGATAAAAATCATGCGATCTTATCAATAGATACAGAAAAAGCATTTGATAAGATACAACATCCATTTATGATTAAAACACTCAATAAAATAGGACTAGGAGGAAAGTACCTCAGCATAATAAAGGCCATATATGATAAACCCTCAGCTAATACTGTACTCAATGATGAAAAACTGAACATTTTTTCTCTAAGATCAGAAATAAAACAAGGATGTCCACTCATCACTCTTATTCAACATAGTTCTGGAAGTCCTAGACAGAGTAATGAGGCACGAGAAAGAAATAAAAGGCATCCAAATAGGGAAGTAAGATGTCAAACTTCGCTTTTTGAAGGTGACATAGTTTTGTATATAGAAAACCCTAAAAACCCCACCAGAAGACTATTAGAAACAATAAACAAATACAGTCAAGTTGCAGGATACAAAATCAATTTGCAAAAATCTATTGCCTTCCTGTATACTAACAAAATTTCAGAAAAAAAAGAAAAATTCCTTTTGAAATTGCAACCAAAAGAATAAAATACCTAGAAATAAACTTAACAAAGAATGTGAAAGACCTATATACTGAAAATTACAAAGCATTATTAAAAGAAATTGAAAAGGACACAACAAAATGGAAAAATATCTTGTGTTCATGGATTTGGGAGAATCAACATAGTTAAAATAGCCATATTACGCAAAGCAATATACAGATTTTAAGCAATTCCCATCAAAATACCAATGTCATTTTTAAAAGATACAGAATGAGAAATCATCAGATTTGTATGGAACCACAAAAGATCCTGAATAGCCAAAGTAGTCCTGAGAAAAAAGAACAGAACTGGAGGTATCAAGCTACCTGACTTACATTTATACCACAGAGCCACGATAATCAAAACAGCATGGTATTGGCAGAGAAACAGACACACAGATCAGTGGAATGGAATAGAGAGCCCAGCTTTAAAACCAAATGTACTAGTACAGTGGTCGGCAAACTGCGGCTCGCGAGCCACATGTAGCTCTTTGGGCCCTTGAGTGTGGCTCTTCCACAAAATACCATGTGTGGGCGCACACGTACAGTGCGATTGAAACTTCGTGGCCCATGCGCAGAAGTCAGTTTTTGGCCTGGGCGAGTCTATTTTGAAGAAGTGGCGTTAGAACACTCAAGGGGCCAAAGAGCCGCATGTGGCTCGCGAGCCGCGGTTTGCCGACCACTGTATTAGTACATGGACAGATAATTTTCATATATATATTATTGACTTCAGAGAGGAAGGTAGAGGGAGAGAGAGATAGAAACATCAATGATGAGAGAGAATCATTGATCGGCTGCATCCTACATGCCCCACACTGGGGATCGAGCCCACAACCCGGGCATGTGCCCTTGACCAGGAATTGAACCATGACCTCCTGGTTCATAGGTCGTCACTCAACCATTGAGTCACGCCAGCTGGGCTGGACAGATAATTTTTGACAAAGGAGCCAGAAACACTCAATGGAGTAAAGATAGTCTCTTCAATAAATGGTGCCAGGAAAACAGGAAAGCCACATTCAAAGGAATGAAACTGGATTGCAGTTTGTCTCCATGTACAAAAATTAATTCGAAATGGACCAAAGACCCAAATAGAAGACTCCAAACAATGAGTTACATAGAAGAAAATATAGATACCAAACTTATGGACCTTGATCGTAGAGAACATTTTATGAACTTGACCCCAAAGGCAAAGGAAGTAAAGGCAAAAATAAATGAATGGGACTAAAACCAAAAAGCTTCTGCACAGCAGAAGAAACTGACAACAAAACAACAAGGCAGCCAACCAGATGGGAGATGATATTTGCAAACAGTGGCTCCGACAAAGGTTTAATTTCCAAAATATAAAAAGAACTTGTAAAACTCAACACCAAATCAATTAAAAAAAAAACCAATCAAAGAGTGGGCAGAGGACCTGAAAACACTCCTCTCTCAATAAGACATACGAAGAGCCAATAGATATATTGAAAATATGTTCTACCTCACTGGCAATCAGGGAAATGCAAATCAAAACTACAGTGAGATACCACCTCACACCTGTTAGAGTGGCCCTTATCAACAAGACAAGCAAGAACAAGTGTTGGGGAAGTTGTGGGGAGAAAGGGAACCCTCATCCACTGCTGGTGGGAATGTAGACGGGTACAACCACTACGGAAAGCAGTCTGGCGATTCCTCAAACAATTAAGAATAGAGCTTCCATACGACCCAACAATCCCTCTCCTGGGTTTATACCCCAAAACCTCAAAAACATGTATTCACAAAGATATATGCACCCCTATATTCATTGAAGCATTATTTACGATGGCCAAGACATGGAAACAACCAAAGTGCCCTGCAAAAGAGGGCTGGATAAAGAAGCTGTGATACATGCACACAATAGAATACTACTCAGCTGTAAGAAAGGATGAAATAGCGCCATTTGCAGCAACATGGATGGACCTTGAGAACATTATGCTAAGTGAAAGAAGTCAGCCAGAAAAGGCTAAGAACCATATGAGTTCACTCACATGTGGGATATGAAACTCATGGACACAAACAGCAGTGTGGTGGTTGCCAGAGGGAAGGGGTGGGGGAGAAAGGGGTCCTAATATATGGTGATGGGAGAAGATGTGACTTTGGGTGGTGGGCACACGGTGCAATATACAGATCTTGTAACATAGAAACCCACACCTGAAACCTATATGTTCATGGCGACCAATGCCACCCCAATAAATCCTTTATAATAAAACCCTAATTGCAAATCAACTGAATGGCGGAACAACTGGTCACTATGATGCACAGTGACCACCAGGGGGCAGATGCTCAATGCAGGATCTGCCCCCTGGTCTTCAGTGCGCTCCCACTGGGGGAGTGCTGTTCAGCCAGAAGCCAGGCTCACGGCTGGTGAGCGCAGTGGCGGTGGCGGGAGCCTCTCCCGCCTCCGTAAGGAGCGAGGGGTCCTGGACTGCGAGAGGGCGCAGGCTGGGCTGAGGGACCCCTCCCCGCCTCAGTGCACAATTTTTGTGCACTGGGCCTCTAGTTTAATGTAAAAAAATAAAGGGAAACAAGGTTTTAAATAAATGAATAAATAAGTAAATAAGTAAATAAATAAAACAGATTGCTGATAGCTCTGCTACCCTCTGGTACCCTACAATTTGTTATGGGAATAAAAAGCCAAGCCTTGTTCCCCCCGCTCCCCCCCACCCGCCCTTGCCCCCATGTCTAAAGCTAACCTGCTCACTATGGTTCTGGCTTTATGGTCTCCGAGAACTTTAACTCCCAGCAGCACAGCTTCTACCCCAGGGCAATAGGCTGGGACGTTGTGAGCTTGAATTACGTGCCGTCTTCAGAAGCAAGAATGGCTCCAGGTTGATGGACATCCCTGATGCCCCTTGGGTGCCCTTGGCTAGGCGCAGGCCCTTCCCTCAGCCTGCCCTGGTGGCTCTCTGGAGGACCAGTCTGACCGGAGATCATCACACCTCCCTGGGCCCCGCACCAATGGGGGTGGGGTGAGTGTGGGAGGGGGACTCTCCACGAGGAGGTGCTATCAGGCAAGGCTGTGGGAGGTGAGGGTAGGTCCTGAGCAGACAGACATTTTCCTGGTGGAAGCCGAGGGCCCCAGGTCTCCCTGCAGTAGCCCCCAGTGCCACAGCTCGCGCGCCTTGTCCCACACACTGCGCTCCCTCACCCCCGTCCACTGCCTCCCTGTGGAGGCCTGCCCAGTGCTCCGGGCCACCAGCATGACGGGCGCCCGCTCTTGCAGGTGGTGAGAAGCTACAAGGCGACCATCCAGCAGACCTTGGACATCCTCTTCCTCCAGGAAGGCTCCGAGTTTCTGAGCAGCACAGACGCTTCGAGCCGGGACTCTGCCGATCGCACCATCATCGCCTGGGATTTCCGGAGCTCCGCCAAAATCTCCAACCAGATTTTCCATGTGAGAAACCCTATTTGGCATTGCTTTCTGTCTCAGCCCCTAGGTCCCAGGTCACTTCCTGTGGAAGACGGTTCAGTAGGCGGGATCTTTGCTGACAGATTGGCTGCCTGAGATTTCTAGGGCAGGGGAAGGCGAGTGTAAGTCCCCAAGCTCCATTTTACAGTATCTCCCTAACTGTCCTCCCACTCGTCCCCGCCCTGCACAGCCACCCCACAGGGTAAGGGTGTGGAGGGGCAGCCAGTACAGATGGGCTGGTAGACGGCCGAGCAGCTCGAGACACCCCTACCCTTTCTGGGCCACCCCAGCCAGCCCATGGAACTCTGCCCTCCTTCGCTGAATGGCTTTGGCAGGAGCTGTGACTCGGGGGTTCAAGCAGAGAAACTCGAGTTAGACCACCTGAATTATGGTCCTGGATTCACCACTTACAAACTGGGGGTGCTGGGCCCATTACTTAGCCGTTTTGATTATCATTGTCTTCTCAGAAAATTGACGGTGAGAATATTACTTGCCTCATAGAGTGGTTTTGAGAATTTAAAGAACACTTATTAAGGGTCTAGAATGGTGCCAGGTACAGGGATTGCTTCATAAATGCATTACTTATATTATCACCATCATCACCACTGTCATCACCACCATCATCACCACCACCACCACCACCACCATCGTCACCATTGCCACCACCACTATCATTACTAATCACCATTATCACTGTGATCACCACTACCATCATCATAACTATCACCATTATCATTATCATCATCACCACCATCCCTATCATTATCATCATCACCATAATCACTACTATCACTATCATCATCATAACTATCACCATTGTTACCATCATCATCACCATCACTATCATTATCATCATATCATCATCACTACCACCACCACCACATCATCATCATCATCATTTTAACTATCACTATCATCACCACCACTGTAATCATCACCATCATTGTTACCACTGCCATCACCATCACCATCATCACCACAACCATCATTTAAGATTTCAAATAAGCCATGGCTAATCTCTTTGGTGCTCCCACCCTGAATTTAAAAATATGTGTCAGGTGTACATGCACACCTGTTCCCTCTCCTTGCTTTCCCCTTGTTTTCAGATGGTTCTGAGTGACCCTGAGCACCTGCCTCTAGATCTCACTTTAGGGTCCAGTGTAACCTCTTAGGAAAAGCAGGCCGTGGGAGGGAGATGGGGGGCACGTCTGACCACCGGGGCTTCCTGCCTCCACCAGCCCCAGTGGAGAGCCGGGGAAGCGAGTGAGGTGGATGGAGTGCTGCTGGCCTGAGCTGTCCCAGACGCACACCTCCTTGCCGGCAGCATCACGCCGGGGAGCTCATCATGGGGCCGCCGCGGCATCCATGCCTCTGATGGGCACACTAGTCTGCAGCTGGGTACTATTAGTCCGACTGCTCCTGCTTTGCCCTCTGAACTTGGGCAACTCTAAGAACGTGAACAGACAGGCGCCGCTGAGAAGGGAGTTCCCAGGGGTGCTTCTGTGTGGCTGAGCCCATCAAACAGTGAGATCTCCCTGCCGGGTTTTGAACACTGTTCTCATTTATCTTCTCACTTGATCACTTACCTCTTCACTGACGGTGCATTTGGACCGTGTGGGACCCTGCGCTGGGCTGCCCCTGAGGGCCCCCTGTGGAATGGGGGGATGGGCACACACATTCATTCTCTATTCAGCAGTGTATTCCCACACATTTCTGAGGATAGCAGTTTGACTCCGTATCACTGGGCTGAAAGGGGGTGTTGGTAGGGCCCGCTCCCTCTGAGATGCTGGGTAGATCTGTCCCTTGCTGCCTCGTGTCTGGTGGCTGCTGGTGATACTGGGCATCCCCCCGAGCTATACGCCAGCATCTTCAGATCCCTCTCTGATCCATGTTCACATCACCCGTGTGCGTCTCATCTCCCCGTGCCTCCCTTATAAGGAAGGATACACGTGGCTGAATCTACATGTTACCACAGATTGGAGGCTTAAGCAATAATACAGGGTAACTCCCCACATCAAGATTCTTAGTTACTTCTGCAAAGACATGCCAGGTGTCATTCACGGGCCCTAGGAATTAGGATGTGAATATATCTTGGGGGCCCTTTAAGATCCACCACAAGGGCCGTGGGCCAAGAAGGGCAGGTGGCTCCTGGAAGCGCAGGAAGCACTTCCCCCTGGAGCCTCCGGAGCGAGCACAGCTCTGCTGACACCACGATTAGCCCAGCGAGACCCTGCTCAGGCTTCTGACCTCCAGATCTGTACGGTCCTAAGTTTGTGTGTTTCAAGCCACTGAGTTTGCGCCAGTTGGTTACAGCAGCAGCAGGAAACTCACACCGACCCGAAGCCAAGGTCCGGGAGGAGGGCACATGGCCTGTGAACAGAGAGCAGGGCGGCGTGTCTGCAGAGGCAGCAGGCACAGCCCGAGCATCCTTGACCCTCTGTGTGGCCCGCTGTTTCTCAGGAGAGGTACACCTGCCCCAGCCTGGCCTTGCACCCGCGGGAGCCCGTGTTCCTGGCCCAGACCAATGGCAACTACCTGGCCCTCTTCTCCGCCGTGTGGCCCTACCGGATGAGCAGAAGGCGGCGCTACGAAGGGCACAAGGTACCGCTTACCTGCCCCCCCCCCCGACCCCCAGAGGGCTGAGCATTGGCCCCAGAGCCTCCCACCACACGTTGCCAGCAACGGACTTGGGGTCAGAGTGCACAGACCTCTGTCCGGCAGATTCTGTTTTCTGCTTCCCCGGTGACCACATGCTGTGTGGCCTGGTGTCTACTCAAGGCTGGGCATATCGCTCAGCCCGGGCCCCAGCTGCAGGGGGAAAGGTTTCCTCTGATTCCGCTCCTGTGGACCTGTCCCAGAGGTTAGGGATGGGGCAGGACAGAGTCTCTAGCTCCGCCCCCTTTCATCACTGAGACCTGCCTCCTGTGGGGGAGGGGCCTGGGCTGGGTGATGTCCTCCTGGGCACCACTGAGGTAACCTGTACACAGACCCCGTCTGCAGGGAGCTCGGGCTCTGCCCCGGGCGCGGCTCCTGGCCTGCCGCTCTGTAGCGGGTGGAATGACTGCCATTGCGCAGGCGAGCTGTGGGCTCACCCGTGTCGCCCTTGCAGGTGGAAGGCTACGCGGTGGGCTGCGAGTGCTCCCCCGACGGAGACCTGCTGGTGACGGGCAGCGCGGACGGCCGGGTCCTGCTCTACTGCTTCCGCACGGCCAGCCGGGCACGCACGCTACACGGGCACACGCAGGCCTGCGTGGGCACCACCTTCCACCCTGTGCTGCCTTCCGTCCTCGCCACCTGCTCCTGGGAGGGTGACATCAAGATCTGGCACTGAGCCTTCCAGCGCAGCGCCCCTGGACAGACATGGTCGCCCCCGGCTCCCGGGGGGGTGGGGGGGACTAAATACTGAGACTGGCGCTCCACCCGGGGTCCCCAGTTCCTCTGAAATCGGGCCGGAGCCTTTTGTCTCGGTTGTGAGGCTGGGAAGTGGGCGCCTGGCACACTGCTCCTGACGCTCAGTAAATCCGCGTCTCGCTGTTTTGTAGGTGACTTCAGGGATAAATGTGTGTTGGCAGTTCCTCTCGCCGCCCCACTCGTGCCCGCTGGAGCTCGAAATGAGAATGCTGGGATCCGGAGAGGGGGCAGCCCCGCTCTGCGGGTCCTGACGAGGGGGCCCAGGGAAAGGGGGCCCTGGACCTCAGGTCTGCCCTCGGGAACTCTGCAGAGCATGGCAGCCCACCCGTCCCACAGGGCCTAGCCGGGCCCAGTCTGCTCAGGCCCAGGCCCCCTTCCTCCCCACGGAGCACTCCAGCTGGTCCCTGGGCCTCCCCAGCCCTGTCAAGGGTGCACGCTGCCCACGCCAGTGCGTCTGCCGGGTGACGGAGTGATGTGGAGAAGTGCAGGGCCCTGGAGGAACTTCGAGGGGTCAGGCTGGAAGACCCAGCTGTGGGATCTGCGGGGCCACTGAGCACTAAACCCCACCAGGACTATTATTGAGGGGCTGCCCAAGAGCCCAGGTATCCACCAAAGGGTCAGAGGGCCTGCAGATGCCATGGGTCAGGGCAGAGGGGTCCTTGGAAGGCTTCCTGGAGGAGGCAAGTGGTGAGCTGGTGAGGAGGGCGTCCCCAGCAGGGGAGTCAGTGAGGAAACATCGAGGACCTAAGGAGGAGGCCATGGGCGGGTGGGGGAGCTGCAGGAATAGTGGGTAACAGCCTCTCTCCCTGAGCCTGGCTCCAGGCTTAGTCTGCTGCCAGGAGCCGTCCTCGAGTCCGTCTCTTTTTCAGGCTGGTCCCCTTGAACCAACCAAAGCTCTGCCCGCATGGGGCGGGGATACACCCAGGGCTCCCAGGAGCCACGGTGGCTGTTCTCAGCGCTGCTTGTGGGCTTGATCAACTCTGCCCCGAGCCCAGCTGTCTGCAAGCCCCTCCCCTTGGGTGGGTGACTTACTGGGAGGAATGGCAGGTGTACTCTATGCCTCTCTCGGTTTCCTTCTCTGAACACTTTCTTCCAAAGAGCATTCTTAGAGGCTCACTCTGGTCCTCTGCCAGGTGGCGGGGAGTTCGCCATTCGCAATGTGAAAATCAGAAGCTAACTTGAGAAAGTGTGGAGCAGGGATGAAGAAGTGTGGGCTGGGCTTGCCTCACCTTCCTGGGCTGCGTGCTCACCTTGACTCGCTCATACATCTGCACGCTGGCCTGCGGCTGTCATGGGAAAGAACCCCTCATCTGGAGGTGCCGGCGTGGCTCTGAGTGCTGGAGCCCGGCCGTGGCTCTGAGTGCTAGAGCCTGGCCGTGGCTCTGAGTGCTGTGGGCCCGGCCATGGCTCTGAGTGCTGTGGGCCTGGCCATGGCTCTGAGTGCTGGAGCCTGGCCATGGCTCTGAATGCTGTGGGCCCGGCCATGGCTCTGAGTGCTAGAGCCCGGCCATGGCTCTGAGTACTGGAGCCCGGCCGTGGCTCTGAGTGCTAGAGCCCGGCCATGGCTCTGAGTACTGGAGCCCGGCCGTGGCTCTGAATGCTGTGGGCCCGGCCGTGGCTCTGAGTGCTAGAGCCCGGCCGTGGCTCTGAATGCTGTGGGCCCGGTCGTGGCTCTGAGTACTGGAGCCTGGCCGTGGCTCTGAATGCTGCGGGCCTGGCTGTGGCTCTGAATGCTGTGGGTGTGGCTCTGTGTGCTGTGGGCCTGGCCGTGGCTCTGAGTGCTGGAGCCCAGCTGTGGCTCTGAGTGCTGTGGGCTTGGCCGTGGCTCTGAGTGCTGGAGCCCAGCTGTGGCTCTGAGTGCTGTGGGCTTGGCCGTGGCTCTGTGTGCTGCGGGCCTGGCCGTGGCTCTGAGTGCTGGAGCCCAGCTGTGGCTCTGAGTGCTGTGGACCTGGCTGTGGCTCTGTGTGCTGCGGGCCTTGCCGTGGCTCTGAGTGCTGTGGGCCCGGCCATGGCTCTGAGTGCTGGAGCCCGGCCGTGGCTCTGAGTGCTGGAGCCCGGCCGTGGCTCTGAGTGCTGGAGCCCGGCCGTGGCTCTGAGTGCTGGAGCCCGGCCGTGGCTCTGAGTGCTGGAGCCCGGCCGTGGCTCTGAGTGCTGGAGCCCGGCCATGGCTCTGAGTGCTGGAGCCCGGCCGTGGCTCTGAGTGCTGCGGGCCCGGCCATGGCTCTGTGTGCTGGAGCCCGGCCGTGGCTCTGAGTGCTGTGGGCCCGGCCATGGCTCTGTGTGCTGGAGCCCGGCCGTGGCTCTGAGTGCTGTGGGCCCGGCCATGGCTCTGTGTGCTGGAGCCCGGCCGTGGCTCTGAGTGCTGGAGCCCGGCCGTGGCTCTGAGTGCTGTGGGCCCGGCCGTGGCTCTGAGTGCTGAGGACCTGGCTGTGGCTCTGTGCTGAGAGCCTGGCCGTGGCTCTGAGTGCTGGAGCCTGGCCGTGGCTCTGAGTGCTGCGGACCTGGCTGTGGTTCTGTGCTGAGAGCCTGGCCGTGGCTCTGAGTGCTGGAGCCTGGCCGTGGCTCTGAGTGCCGCGGACCTGGCTGTGGCTCTGTGCTGAGAGCCTGACCATGGCTCTGAGTGCTGGGATCCGGCCGTGGCTCTGAGTGCTGCGGACCTGGCTGTGGCTCTGTGCTGAGAGCCTGACCGTGGCCATGGCACGTGGAGCTCATGCTCGCAGCTCCTGTGAGATGGCCGTGATCGCTCTGTCCAGTTGAGGAAACGGCTGCTCGGAGGGCAAAGGGATGCGCCAGGGCCATCTGACTCCAGAGCCTGTGCCTTTCCCCTCCCTCAGATCCCTCTGTCCCAGCTGGGGCTCTGCATGGGACTGTCACCGTGTAGGGGCCCCTGGGAAGCTCGCCAGTCCCCGTCCTAGGCTCCAGAGGGGGAACTGGACCAGAGGTGTCTGACACTTGCCCAGAGTCACATGGTCAGCTGGTGGCACAGCCCACTCTTCACTCGCTGTGGGATTGAGGAGGAACATACGTGGCAGGTGGGTAGATGGTGGGTGCACAGACAGGGTTTCCCTGGTGCGGCAGGATTCCGGGTGCAGAGAGAAGGGGGATGGTAGAAGAGGGCACCCCACGCGAGGACAGCTGGCTTTGGAGGGCACCTAGGGGAGCCTCAGGCTCTGAGGCGATGTGGGGCCAGAACCCTGAATCTTAGAGGGGCTCTGGGCCAAGGCTGTGTAGCCCTTAGGGTTCTCAGCCTTGCTGCTGTTCGCGTGGCTGACACAGGAGGTGGGGGGCTGATGAGGCTCAGGCTCCCCATGGGAAAGCATCTGAGAGAGAACCCATTGGGTGCCAGGCTGCTCTCTTCCCCTCCACCTTTCCAGTTGCCCCCCTCCTCCCAGTCCAGTGAGGGTTGCTTCCCCCGTCTGCCCATGGAAAAACAGCCCCTGCGCCTCTCCACAGCCCCTCTGACTCTGGGAGGCTGCTTCCTGGGGTGAATCTGCTCCTGGGGGAGGGCAGTTGGGGTCCTCTGGCTTCCTCTGCAAAGGTGGGTCAAGGGCAGAGATGCTGGGAGCCACCACCAAGGCCCCTCCCTGGTAAGAGGCAAACCCGCCCTGGACAGGTGAAGCTGGGCAGGCCAGGGAACTTGAAGGCCTGCACTGGGCCAGGTGGTCCTCAGTGGGAAGTGGCTGGCCCTGGAAGGAGGGAACATGAAGCCCCTGGGGAGGGGCCCCCATCCCAGGTCTCGAAGAACCTATAAGAGCATCCTCAGGGCGTCAGAGATAACCAGGCACCCGGAGGAACGAAGCAGCTTGGGCAGGGACCAAGGGAAACAGACCCACGCAGACCCCACAGGATAGAAGTGCCAGGCCAGATGGGGAACCGCTGTGCCCACTGTGTTTGAGGAACTGTCTCCAGGCAGTAGGAAACTTAGAAAGTCGCATCGTGGGTTTGCCAAACAACCAGATAGAGCGGGTAGGAATGGAAAACACTCATAGCTAAAAGGAAAAGCCCCATGACTGTGTGTGGTGGCTGAGCGGGCACAAGAGGAGAGGATTAGTGAAGACAGTGCATACAGAGCATGTGGGTCAGCTGAAGGAGGGCAGACGGAGGATGTGGTGAGGAGGAGGGGAGGCAGAGAGCGGGCAGGGAAATATTAGCCTATCTAATAAAAGAGTAATATGTAAATTGACCATCACTCCAACACAAGATGGCTGCCCTCATGTGATCAAAGATGGCTACCCCCATGTGGACACAAGATGGCTGCCACAAGATGGCCTGCAGGGGGGGCAGTTAAGGGTGACTGGGCTGGCAGAGGAGGGCAGTTGGGAGGGGACCAGGCCTGTAGGGGAGGGCAGTTGGGGGGGAACCAGGCCTAAAGGGGAGGACAGTTTTGGGCAACCAGGCCTGAAGGGGAGGGCAGTTAGGAGTGACTGGGCCTGTAGGGGAGGACAGTTGGGGGCAATTGGGCTGGCAGGGGAGCAATTAGGCATTGATCAGGCTGGCAGGGGAGTGGTTAGGGGGTGATCAGGCTGGCAGGCAGAAGCGGTTAGGGGCAATCAGGCAGGCAGACAGGCAAGTGGTTGGGAGTCAGCAGTCCTGGATTGTGAGAGGGATATCTGACTGCCCATTTAGGCTGGGATCGGGCCTAAATGGGCAGTCGGACATCCCTCAAGGGGTCCCAGATTGGAGAGGGTGCAGGCTGGGCTGAGGAACCCCATCCCCTCCCCTGTGTACGAATTTCATGCACCGGGCCTCTAGTCTAAAATCATAATTGAGAATATTCCAGAACTGATGAAAGGTACCAACTTGCAGACACAAGACTGAATTCCCAAGAAAGACAAATCCACAAGCAGACGCACCTCAGGGCAACTGCGGAAAGCCCACGTCAAAGGGAAGACCTAGGCAGCTTACCCACCAGAGGAACAGCCCCGGGGGAAGGACAGAGCCACGGGACCCCCAGGTGCAGGGGGAGTGGCCACTGCTAACACTCCCCAGTGAGAGCGCCCTCTAGGACGTCTGCTGAGAAACGAAAACGGGGGCCTCGTTCACTCACGGAGCCCCAGTAAAGGGAATGCAGAGCGAAGTCCAACACGCAGGAAAGGATGGGGGTGTGACTGTGGGAACATTGGCCGCCAGGGCAGTGGTCACGTCTAGCGTGTTAGGCAGTGGAGGAATCCAGACTTTCAACAAAGATGCCAGTGGCGGGGAGAGCTCTCGGGAACCAGTCCTGGCTGCAGGGGGCGAAGGACAAGGGGGTGGGAGGCACTGAGGGCCACAGGTCCCAGAGGTCAAAGGCAGTGGGGAGAAGAAACAGCCCAAACACGAATCTTTCCACCACGGCTCTTTATTAGAGAGTGTAAGTACAGTAGTAACTGACGGCATGCATCACAGACAGGAGAGCAAGTCACAGGACGGGGTGGGGCATCGGAGAGGCTCTTCACGGCTGAGGTAGAGCCAGGTGGTGCGGGCAGCGGGACACGGGACGAGCACCGGGAACTGGGGGACGAGCACCGGCCCAGCTCGGGACGACGACCACGGGAGAGCTGGGGTGCGGGTCAGCCCCACGCGGGAACGTTCACAATGTCTCACATCCCTTCACCCGCTGGGTTCCCCTCCTTGTGGGCAGAGCTCCAGGTTTCCTTGTCGCTGGCTCTCGAGGTGTCAACACTGTCCTTCCCTCCAAGGGCCAGGCCCCCATGTCCTCGCCCGGAAAATAAAGGAGCTGTGTGTTGGAAACGCAAGGCAGCCATCCAGGGAGCTGGAGGCCACGTGCGTTGAGAAAGACCCTTTTTCTCTAGAAAAATAGTTTCACTTTATAAAAGGGGGGAATGCTCATCTCGGGTGGGGAAAGATGTTGGTGTGAGAAACGTCCTCAGGGAGTTCCATCGTGGTGGCGCTGGGGGTCACACATCACAGGGGTCCTCTGGTCAGGCTGCGCTGGGTCACTACGTGGGAGAGAGGGGTCACTACATGGGAGAGAGGGGTCACTACATGGGAGAGAGGTCACTACGAGGCAGAGGGTCCACTACGTGGGAGAGGGGTCACTACGTGGGAGAGGGGTCACTACGTGGGAGAGGGGTCACAACAAGGTAGAGGGGTCTCTGAGGCTGAGGGGAGTCCCTACGTGGGAGAGGGGTCATTGTACATTGTGACTCCGCAAGTCCCTAGAGGGGTCTCTGAGGCAGAGGAGTCCCTACGTGGGAGAGGGGTCATTGTTCACTGTGACTCCGCAAGTCCCTAGAGGGGTCTCTGAGGCAGAGAGGAGTCCCTAGTGGGAGAGGGGTCATTGTTCACTGTGACTCCACAAGTCCCTAGAGGGGTCTCTGAGGCAGAGAGGAGTCCCTTCGTGGGAGAGGGGTCATTGTTCACTGTGACTCCACAAGTCCCTAGAGGGGTCTCTGAGGCAGAGAGGAGTCCCTTCGTGGGAGAGGGGTCATTGTTCATTGTGACCCCGCAAGTCCCTAGAGGGGTCTCTGAGGCAGAGAGGAGTCCCTATGTGGGAGAGGGGTCATTGTTCACTGTGACTCCACAAGTCCCTAGAGGGGTCTCTGAGGCAGAGAGGAGTCCCTACGTGGGAGAGGGGTCATTGTTCACTGTGACTCCACAAGTCCCTAGAGGGGTCTCTGAGGCAGAGGAGTCCCTACGTGGGAGAGGGGTCATTGTTCACTGTGACTCCGCAAGTCCCTAGAGGGGTCTCTGAGGCAGAGGAGTCCCTACGTGGGAGAGGGGTCATTGTTCACTGTGACTCCACAAGTCCCTAGAGGGGTCTCTGAGGCAGAGAGGAGTCCCTACGTGGGAGAGGGGTCATTGTTCACTGTGACTCCACAAGTCCCTAGAGGGGTCTCTGAGGCCAAAAGGAGTCCCTACGTGGGAGAGGGGTCATTGTTCACTGTGACTCCACAAGTCCCTAGAGGGGTCTCTGAGGCAGAGAGGAGTCCCTACGTGGGAGAGGGGTCATTGTTCACTGTGACTCCACAAGTCCCTAGAGGGGTCTCTGAGGCAGAGGAGTCCCTACGTGGGAGAGGGGTCATTGTTCACTGTGACTCCGCAAGTCCCTAGAGGGGTCTCTGAGGCAGAGAGGAGTCCCTACGTGGGAGAGGGGTCATTGTTCACTGTGACTCCACAAGTCCCTAGAGGGGTCTCTGAGGCAGAGAGGAGTCCCTACGTGGGAGAGGGGTCATTGTTCACTGTGACTCCACAAGTCCCTAGAGGGGTCTCTGAGGCCAAGAGGAGTCCCTACGTGGGAGAGGGGTCATTGTTCACTGTGACTCCACAAGTCCCTAGAGGGGTCTCTGAGGCCGAGAGGAGTCCCTACGTGGGAGAGGGGTCATTGTTCATTGTGACCCCGCAAGTCCCTAGAGGGGTCTCTGAGGCAGAGGAGTCCCTACGTGGGAGAGGGGTCATAGTTCATTGTGACTCCACAAGTCCCTAGAGGGGTCTCTGAGGCAGAGGAGTCCCTATGTGGGAGAGGGGTCATTGTTCATTGTGACCCCGCAAGTCCCTAGAGGGGTCTCTGAGGCAGAGGAGTCCCTACGTGGGAGAGGGGTCATAGTTCATTGTGACTCCACAAGTCCCTAGAGGGGTCTCTGAGGCAGAGGAGTCCCTTCGTGGGAGAGGGGTCATTGTTCATTGTGGGCAGGGCCCAAAGGATGGGTCTCTGGGGACAGATGGGGCAGCGCCCTGGGTTGCACAGTGGGCGGCGGGTGCCCCTGGCCTTGGCCTTGGCCTGTGGGCAGGCGTTTAGTTGAGCAGGGTTCCGTAGAGCTGGGCTTTGGTGAGGCTATCCTTGCGGCTGAGGCCGGAGCTCCTGCTCCGGGAGAAGGCTGCCTGGGGGTTCCGGCGGGCCGCGGGATGCATTTCAGGGGAACCCTCCATGGAGCTGGGCTCGAAGGAATCTCGGGAGCTGAAGAGGCTGTCGGGCTCGGGGCTGGCCACCCCGCACAGCTGCCCCTGGGGCCGCTCTCCGTCGTCTTCGCTGGCGGCGTAGCCGGGCATCGGCTTGGCAGAGCCGCAAGCCCCGAGGAAGCAGGACTCGGCCAGGTGGCCCTGGGAGAAGTCGTCCTCCTCCGAGAGGTTGTCGGCCTTGTAGCTGGCGTACAGGGGGCTGGTGCGGCCGTGCGCCGTGCTGGTGGAGCTGCCTCTTGAATAGTGGCGCTGGGAGAAGTTGCGGGGCGAGGGTCGCCTCGAGGGGGCCGGGAAGGCGTGGGCCCCGAGATCCTCCACGTGCACGGGGCGCCACTGCTCGCGCGGGCTGCGCGCCTCTCCCCTGGGCATCCGGGACGACGCAGACTTGGCTCGCAGGCTCCACAGGTTGGGAGACACCAGGGTCTTGGGGACGGCCTGGAAGCTGAAGGGCTCAGCCTGGTAGGACGGGAAGGTCGTCTCGAGCTCGAACTCGGGGGGCACCGGGGTTTCCAGCAGGGCCCCCGAGGCCTTGGCATAGGGCCGGCTGCTCTGGTAGGTGGGGGGCGCCGGGCGCTGGAAGAGCTGCTCGCGGCCATCCAGGTACACGGCCCGCTGCGAGGCGGTCAGCGTGCTGGCCTCGCCGCGCTCCCGCTCCTCCGAGGTGACGCTGAAGCTCGAGTAGGAGCTGGATGTGGGCAGCGAGGCCGTGTAGCCAGTGAAGGACTCGCCCGGGAAGGCCTCGCCCTGGAAGGACTCTCGCTGGAAGGACTCGCGCTGGAAGGCCTCGCGCCGGAATTCCTCGCGCCGGAATTCCTCTCGCCGGAATTCCTCGGGGTAGGCCTCGGGGTAGGCCTCGGGGTAGGCCGCCGCCCCGGCCTCCTCCTCCTCCCCGGCGGCGCTGTCGGTGGAATTCTGGGTCTGCAGGAAGCTCATGCTGCTCGCCACCGCATCCACGCTGGGCCGTCGGTCACGGTCGCGCCTTGTCTCCTCCGGGCAGAAGAGGGCCGAGTCGCTGCAGTAGGCGTCCTCCTTGTAGGGGGGCAGCAGGCTGGACTTGGGCATCCCCTCGCGGAAGGCCAGGTCTCGGGTGGAGACATCCGACACCGAGACCGACAGGGACATGGGGGAGGACAGGGTGCTGGGCTCCGGCTTCTCCAGCACCTTGGCAATGACGCAGAGCGGCACGCTGCCGGGGCGGCAGTGCGTGGAGGGCAGGCTGCAGCCGTGCTTCTCCAAGTGCAGGCTCAAGCGCTCCTGGAATTCCGCGGGCAGCTGGAATGGGGAGGGGGGCGGGCAGGGGGCCGGTCAGCCTGGGGCCCACACACAGGCAGAAGAACCGGGAGGGACCTGCCCCGGGCGCTCCTGGATTCGCCTGAGTACCCCTGGGCACCTTGGCCCCCAGCCCCCTGGAACCAGGGTCTCGGGGTCTCACTGGGCCCCTCTCCGGGTTACGGTTCCCTCCCCCACATTTCCTCCCACTGAGGGGCTGACTTGCTTCTCCCTGCTGCGTCCAGTGCTGCTAAATATGACGGACTCAGAAACACATGCAACAAAGATTGAGGCGGGCCAGGGCCAGGCGCCCGGAGGGGGTCGCCCAAGCGCCTGGTGCCTGTGGGGACGTCCCGCTACTGTTTGATCTGTTTTGTGAGTGTCTCACGTGTGGCCCAGGCCCGGGGGGAGGGGACGAGGACAGAGGCCTGGGTGAAGGGGAGGGGCCGCCCGGCCAGGGTGGGCGGGCCCTGGACCAGCCTGAATGTGGCGGCAGAGAGCCCTGTGGCCTTGGCTGAGTCACTTCCTGTGCAGCCAGGTCTCTCATCTCATCACTGTCAGTAATTGTGCCCAAATCAAACCACAGGGTTTCTGCCAGGCTAGGGGCTTGGAACGGGCAAAGACACCGAGGGGGATGCGCAGGCTGTCCAGGCTGGTGAGGAGGTGTGCTGGGGGTGGCCTTGAGTGGGGCCTGCACCGAGGAGCCCCGAGTGGCCCCGGGGGGCACCTGGCTGGGTGGGGCTCACATTACCTCGGACACCTTATGGACCCTGCCGTAGGTCTGGCTGCACTGCAGCAGCTGGGCCGCTAGATTGCAGTCCTTCCTATAGAGCTCCTAAAAGACAAGAGAAGGCGTCGGCCAGGCTCGCCCCCCCAGGCCCTGCCGCCCTCTGACCAGGAAGCGGCGGGCAGAGCCCATGAGCAGTTCGCAGGACAAGGACCGTCCCTGGGCCTCTCGCCGTTGCCTGCAGAATGGGGGCCTCGGCTCTGACCCGGAGCTGCTGGTGCATGGAGGGGTGCGGCCCCAGGTGGGAGCCTCACCAGGTGGGGGCAGCGGGAGAAGGGCCCCCGTGGCCCCAGACCTCCGGGAGGCCCAGGCTTGACTCCCAGCAGAGAGCTCGGCGGAGAGCCTGCAGCCCTGCCACCCCCGTCTGACTCCCCGCTCACACCCTGTTCTCAGAGTGTGGTCTGCAGGGGGTGGCTGCAGGGCTGGGCGAGTGGGGCACAGGGGCTGTGTGACCCCAGGTCCAGGTGGGGACCTGCTCAAGCCTCCTGAGCTGAAAACAGATGCAAACAGTAGGAATCGGGGGATTTGGTTTGTCTTTGGAAAAATCTCTGTTGCATGTGCCTGTGGCTGGGCCTTTTACCCACCCCAACCGAGGGACCGTCCAGGGTGAGGACCTGGGCACCGAGGAGTCTGGGGTCCACTGACGGGCCCATCTTCATCAGGACTGGGTGTCCGCAGCTCAGGCAAGCTGTTGAAGGCAGGGTCGCCACTACTGCCCCCCACAGGGTGCCCCTCACCGCCCCCCCCCTGCTGTGCTGAGGCCGGTGCCCCAACGCAGCCGCACAGAGGAGGGAACCTGCGTCTCCAGCCTTCTCGCCTGCATGGGCCTCCTGGGAAGGGCGCAGCTGGCTTAGAGCTGAGAACTGGCCCCCCTGTGAGGCCCCGGACAGGCTGCCCCCGGCATCAGAGGGCTGTGGGCACCGCCTGGCCCACTGAGTCTGTAGCAGACCTGAGAAGCACCCTGTCCTGGGCCTGCCCTCTTCTCATCGGATGCCCTCCTGGGTACCTCGGCCCGTCTGAGTGCAAACGCCACAGGATGCAGACCTCCACCCCAAAGGCTGACCCGCACGTCTGCGGCCTTCACAGCGCTGCCACTGGATGTGACTGCGGGAGCCAGCCCCTGCTCCTCCCCAGCTGCCCCCCTCCCTCCCCAGGTGCCCCCCAACAGGAAATGACAGGACCCATCTCCTTTCACACCGCATCCGAGATCTCTGTCAATTCTGTTGCTTCTTTCCATCTTCAAGGCAGCACCGAGCCCTTCTGCCCACCTCCCCGGCTGTGCCTCCACAGATTTCGCCTGGATTGTTACCACAGCCCCCCCTCACCTCCCGCCCCGCTCTCCCTGCTCCCACCCTCACCCCTACAGTGTGTGCTCAGCAGGGCAGCCATGTAGCCCAGTAAACATGGGACATCCACTCAGGTTACTCCTCTGCTCAAGATCCTCCAGTGGCTCCCTGTTCCACTCAGAATAAACCCCAGGTCCCTATGGGAGCCTCTATGATGTGGCCTCCCATTCCCTTTCTGACCTCAGACCCTGTCCCCCGCCACGAGGAGCCCACTCTGGTCTCCGCCATTCTTTCAATCAGCCCCCCCTCCCCCCCCCCGCCCCCGCGAGCTCCCTCGCCCCCTTCTGGTCTGGGCTCCAGCAGCCTCTTCCAGACGCATCCTACTGAAATCTGCTAACCCTGCAACTGACAATGCCCCAGCCCTGGTCCCGGTCCCTGCTTGATTTTTTTCAGCACATTTAGCACTTCTCACTACAGAGTTCGCGTTCTTTTGTTTGTTGTCTGTCTTCCCCACTCAGATGTAAACTCACGTGGGCAGGGAATATTTTGCCTGTGTTGTTCACACAATAGTCTCAGCTCAGGAGGGTCTGGCGAGGAGCAGACACTAATTAGTGGATGCAGGGTCAGCGGCCAGGGATCCACGGAGGGCGGCCAGGCCCATCTCTTGGGGAGTCCCCTGGGTGGGCATGTGGCCGTAATGCCCACTGAGAATGGCCACGCCCTAACCCTGGAGTTGGGAAGCCCTGACTTGAATGAGAAACTCTGCCCCAGTGTTCCTGTCTCCTCCCTTGGCAGTGTGTCTGGTGAGGCAGCCCTGTCCTTCCGGGAGGCCCTGCCCACCTGCCCCTGTGCCCTGTGCCTGCCCCTCAAACCTGAGCCTGGCCCCCCGGGGCTAGAACAACCCAACACTCACGTTGTCCTCTATCAGCTTGTCGATGGTCAGCTTAGCCTCCAGCAGGTGGTTGTTGAGAGCGACAATCTCGTGGCTCAGAGCTCGCTTCTCTTCGTCATAGTGTTTGCCCTAGGGCAGGGCGGGGGCCGTGGGAGGAGGCGGTCAGCGCTCCGCCACATCACGGTCACTTGTTCCCTTAGGCCTCTTGTGAGCCCTCTTGCTGCCCATATGATCAGGTGTTGGGGGGCCCCGGAACGCAGGGGTAAGAGCACAGACCGCCCCAGGTTCAAATTCTCCCCACTGACAAGCCAGATGGCACCGGGCAAGTCTGCCTCCCCGAGCCTCGGTTTCTCATCTGGACCAGAGGCGAGCGAGGCCCGGCCTCCTGGGATCTGGGGTGAGGACTGAGCGAGGATGCCTTGCACTCAGCACGAAGCCTGACCTATCTCATCCAACAGACTGGGAAGCCCAGGCTCAGAAAGGAAAGGGCCCTTGTCCAGGTGCCAGGCGGAGCCAGCCCGCCACGGCCACGGCTCTGACAGCACCTGCAAGGCAGGCAGGCACTGAGCACCCATCTCTGATTTTCAAAAACCAAAGAACCTTGTAACCAAACTAGACAGAAAGGAAAGTCCTCCCATGGGGGTGGGGGTGGGGGTGCGGGTGGGGGGAACCAGAACCCACCAGCCCCTCCTGGATGGCGAGTTTAGAAGACTTCTCTTCAAAGTCAGGGAGCACCAGGAGCCGATCAACAGAGGGAAGGCGGCACGGCCAAGGTTACTGCAGACGTGTGTGTGTGTGTGTGTGTGTGTGTGTGTGTGTGTGTGTGTCCAGGAGAGTCGCGTCCCCCCCCCCCCCCCCCGGGCTACAGTCAGAGGGATGGGTCCCCGTGGGAGGTACAGCTGGGGGTTGAACCTGGCTCTGGCTCACTCCGGCCTGCATCTCCGGGCCGATGCTGAGCTGGGGTCACTGTCCCCAGTCATGCCCTCCCTCCCACACCCTGCCTACACTCCAGGTCAGGCGCTCACACCTGCTTCTGGAGCTCAAGCGGTCTGAACCCTGCACCTCATTTTCCTGAGAGCACCCTCCATTCAGTGCACAAAGGGTGGGACCGGCCCAGCCCCAACGAGGCGTTTGTGTGTTTCAGGAAATAAGGCCCGTGACTCAGCTTCTGCCAGAGCGGGGGGGCCCAGGGATGGGGGTGCTGGGAGCGGTGAGCATCGGGGGGCGGGGGAGGGGGGGGCTCACCATGCAGTACAGCTTCTGCTCCAGCTCCCGGTTGATCCGTTGCAGCGACATGTAGTTGGTCTGAATCCTGGAACAGGAGGCAATAGAGCCACTTCGGCACCTGCTCTGGCCCTCCCGTTCCCCCCACGGGCCACACGACCTGCTGAGCGGGGCCAGGCTGGACAAAGGCCCCCTGAGCCCACCCACTGGCCCTACCCCGGTCTAACTGCTCCTCGACGCGCAGCAGAAAAACGTCGGATTAAAGCTAACTTGTTGGAGGCCTTTTTTGGGCTAGGGGCCAGGACCCCTGGAGAGAGAGGGAAGGCCTGCTATTCAGAGACTCTGCGGGTCTGATGCGCATTTTACACCCCGTGCTTGCAAGCCCGGAGAGGGGGTTCTGTTCTGTCGTAGGTCAGCTGGGAAGAGACTTAAGACCGTGTGGTGGGCCCTGGGGTGAGTGCTGGCGCCACACGGTGATAGGACAGGGTCCCCTGACTGCGGAGGCCAGTGCTGGGTAGGGATCAGGTGCTCTGTGCCTCCAGTCTCTCTCTCTCTCTCTCTCTCTCTCTCTCTCTCTCTCTCTCTCTCTCAAAATCAATTTTTAAAAAATCTTACAATACAAAACCAAAAGAAACGGCCAACAGCAAAGTTTGCATTCTCTTTGCGTTCAGCGTCCCCGGCGTGCTGCTGTCAGTATGAGGGGAGGAGGGAGCAGGGATGGGAGCGGGGAAGGAGCCTGTCCCTGGCGGTGGCCAGACCCCGGTTCAGATCCTGGTTCAGTAGCTCTCGGGACCAAGTAGACGTTGGAAAAAAGCGCTTACCCTCACTGGACCCTGGACTCCCCCGTCTTCCAAAGGCTCCGGGAGGCAGCGCGCCGGGCGCGCCGCAGACCTGTAAGCCCGCCCGGACCGCCCCAAGCCCACCCTAACCCCGCGCGTCCCGTACCCTGACCTGCGCAGCTTCAAAGTGACCTTCTCGAGCTCCTCCTGCGCGCGCCGCAGCTCGACCTCCAGGTAGCTGCGCGTGGAGCCGAACTCGCTCTCGAGTTTCTGGAGCCTGTGCGTGGTGTAGGACAGCCGCTTGCGCAGCTCGCTCTTCTGCTCCTGCAACACGCTGCAAAGACACGCGGCGGGCGGGGCGGGCCGCGGCACTGAGCGGGGGGCCTCGGGCCAGCCGGGCGCCCCGTGGGTGCGCACCGCGGGCGCCCGGCTGCACCAACACTCGCGCGGGCACGCGCGCACACCCCCGCATCGGCACATCCGCACACACACTCTTCCCAGCGGGCGGCCCTGGAGGCAGAGGGCCCCTGGGGTCAGTGACTCCGGAGCCAGCCCGGCCCTGGCAGTCCCTGAGCCGCTCGCAGCACTCGCGCCGTCGTGGGAAGAAAGTCCTGTGAGGAGTCACCTGTTGACAGGGTTTGGGGCGGCTCCCCGGACCCTACGATACGAGAGCGCCCGCCAGCACCCACCTTATGAAGCCGACCTCCGGATGGCACATCTTACAAGGGTCCCCCCTTTGGCTTCTCCACGGCGTTGGGGGGGGACCCTGAGGCCCAGAGGTGGCAGTGCCATGCCTAGACCAAGCCTTCCTCCCCCAAATGGGCTGTGTGGCCCCAATAGGCCGTATCTTAGGATCTCTGGGCAAGGGAGAGGGTGGGAGGGGGTGCCGTGCCCACCGAGGTGGCCAGCTAGCTGCGCACAGCACAGGGCATTCGGGAAGGGGGACACTCACCTCCCCCCTCCTCCAGAAAGACTTCCAGGGCCCCAGCTCTTGAGGCTCTATTTTCCCATAGACCGGAGGCCCCTCTAAGACCCCAGGAAGCTGATCCCTGGCGCTCGGGAGACAGAGACCTGGCAGAAATAATCCGCCCTCTGACGGAGGCTTCAGCCCTAGCCCTCCCTCCTCTAGCCACACCCCCCGGACGTCACTGATCCGCCTACGCACCCTGCCACTTCCCAGGCCTGCAATCCCATCTCCCTGCGCCCCTCACTCCAGCCCTGCCCCATCCTGGGGGCCAAGTATCCCCCCCACCCCACCCCCGTGCCCACAGCAGCCCTACCCCTGCCTCTCCTCCCCAGCCACCTCTCCTCCCCAGCCTTGGCTACCTACCTACCCACAAGCACAGCTGGGTCCCTACCATCATGCATGCTGCCCACTCCTGCCGCAACCCAACTGCATCCCCTACCGCATCCCCTACCGCATCCCCTACCGCATCCCCTACCGCATCCCCTGTGCACCCAAGGTCACCCTCTGTCCTTCCCGTCCCACTGCCCCGCCGAGCCCAGCAGCGAGTGAGACAAACACGGTTCCCGCCCCACGGAGCCTGCAGCCTCAGGGGAGACGCGATGAAGAGGGAACAGGTTCGCCAACGCCAATGAGGCAAGTGTGGGAAGAAAATGACAGAGCCGTGAGGTGGGCTCCGGGCAGAGCCGGGACCGCCCGAGGGACCCCTGGGCCCAGACCTCCTACTCACGCACCAGGCAACCAGCTTCACGGAGCCTGCCCTTCTGAGCCTCAGTTTACCCTTGGCCTCTAGATGGCTTCCCAGACGTACTGGTCAGCTGACCCACCGACCCTCAGATGCTGCTCCCCCCTCCCTGAGCCCCTGACACCCAGACCCCTCCACGCTGCCCCCCGGCCAGTCCTAGACTGGTAGCACTGCCAGCCCTGACCCTCCTCCCCCACCGCAGCCCCACTGCCCGCTTGCCACCCAGGACCCTGCCTCAGAGCAAACTCAGGCCTAACCTCACACTCATGTGTCCATCCCTGACCACTCTCTGCCCTGGGAAGGTCATGGCTGGGTCTCCCACAGTCCCCAGTCAGACCACGGAAGGTCTGGGGACCCCCTCCTGCCCCTCACCCCTCACAGCCCATCACCAAATCCTGGGGCTAAGCTTCCGAAAGCTCTGGCTATGCCCCTCTTGGTCTGGTCCAGAAACGGCCCTCCCTTCCCAGGACACCAACCCGAGCTCTGTTTGACCTCAGCCTGTCTCATGTCAGTAAACCAGGGGTGCATGCGCCCACCCTTGGGGAGCAGGGCTGCCACTGTGGTCCCTGCACCACCCTGGGCCTTTAGAACCACCGAGAGATGACGCCAGAGGCAGGCCCCGTGAGGAAGTGGGGCCTCCAGGCCGCTGGGCCTGCGGGGGATGGCACAGCCCGGGCCTCGGCAGCTCTGCATCCTCCTGGGAGTTGGCTCTGGGCCCTGGCACCTGAAAACAGACTCCCGAATGCAGAGGGAGGGGGTGGAGGTCCAGCCAGGGCCAGGCCCCCCTTCCAGGTCGGGGCTGGGGAAGCCCTGCTCAGATTGCAGCCTGGTGAGGTCACCTCGCTTCACTGAGTCCTGGGGAGTTCCGGCAGGATCTGACCTGACCTGCCTGGTGTGCAGGGCCGGAGGGCGGTGGGGGGAGCTGTCTGTGTGTGGAGGGGGTGGGGGTGGGTAGGTGCCATGATAAGCTCACTGGGCACAGGAAGCATCCCCTCCTGCTTCCACCAGCAGCCCCTTCCGGCCGGCCACTCAGAAGAGGTTGGAGACTACGGAGAGCCCTTGGGAGAGGAGGGGGCCTGAGCTCTGGGGCCCGGGGGCCTTACCTCCCGCCTGGTGGGCACTGGAAGGAGCAGTGGGGGTGTGCTGGTGTCTGTCCCCTACCCTCTCTGGGCCTCCCCACCTGTCTTGGGGGGGTGGACGCAGACAAGGCACCATGTCTGTGGGGACAGATGCAGCGACTCCAGGGGCCCCGGGAGACAACAGGCTGTTACCTGTCCCAGATCGAGGGCGAGGACCTGGCCCGTCGGCCCTGCAGCGTGCAGGACTGCCCGAGGCACGAGGGCACCCAGGGGCTGCGCAGCCTGTGGGTGAAGAGGACAGAGCTGCTCAGATCGGGGGCGGGCCACACCGGGCCGCCGTGGGCACACAGCGCGAGATGGCGAGTGGACGCCTGTGCAAGGTGGTGGTGGGGGGTACACGAGCCCGGGCTCCCAGCCTGGGCACTGCCACCCTTCTGGTCAGTCTTCAGAGTCCGAGCTCGCCGAGGGCCCTGATCCCACCGGTGGCAGGCTCATCTGTCTGGGACCCTGTCATCATCACAGCCTCAGAGGCGAGTCGTGGGGGGCAGGTTCCCAAGTTCTGGGGTCACCTTTCACTACTGATCCCATCCCCCACTGCTCAGAGACTGAGGAGGCAGGGAGAATGGAGGGGAGAGTGGTCCCAGCCCCCACCTCTGCTGGGACAAGGTGATATGCTAATGTGGATAGACCATGGAGGGGGGTGGTGGATGGAATGGGGTGGGGGAAGGGAGGGATGTGTCCTGGAGGCTGTGGGACCTGGCAAATGTTAGGGGTCCAGGGAAGGCCCACTGCACCCTCCCTGGGCCCCCTTCTCATCCCCCCTGCCTGTGGCCTGTAGGGGCTGGGTGGAGGGCAGGGTGCACGGAGGTAAGAAGGGGTGCAGGCAAACGGAACGTCTGCCCAGGTCCTACTCGCCCCTGTCCTGTCGACCACCCCCCCTCCCTTCCCCACAGCCCTGGGCGACACGGCCCTCTGGCTGCTCCGGGTTCAGGAGACTGGGGGTGCCGCAGGTGCCGCTTCATCTCGCCTCATCTGATCAGGTGGCTGCAGCCCTGCTCCCCCTCCCCACGCCCCCGTCTGCCTCAAAGCCTTTGCACCCGTGGTCCCTGTTGCCTGGACCCCTGTCCCCAGCTGTCCCCATGGCTGCCCGTCGGCTCCCTCATTCCACGTTCAAGTGCAGCTTTCTGGGTGAGGCCTTCCCCGAGCCTGGCATGCAGGAGAGCCCAATAAGCATGTGCTGAATGAATGAACAGGAGCCCTGGCCGGTGGCTCAGATACCCAAGGTTGCAGGTTCGATCCCCGGTCAGGGCACATGCAAGAAGTAACCAATGAATGCATAAACAAGTGGAACAGCAAATCGATGTTTCTGTCTCTAAAAAAAAAAGCCCCCAAAACACAAACAAAACAAAAAAGAAACACATGAGTGAATGCATTTCACAGATGAGCAAACTGAGGCTCCGGGGAAAGCATCCAGGCCAGCAGGCTGCAGGCCGCTGACTCCGCCCCGCACTCCCCGCGCCTCGGCTTCAGGCTTTTCCTGCCTCTGGTTTCTGGGGCTTTAGGGCTCGGTTTTGTTTTCCTGGCCAGACCCAAAGAAGCCACTTCCTAATAAGACTGAACTCCCTAAAATAGTCTAGACTGGGGCGGGGGGGGGGGATAGAAGGTGGGATTATGCACACCTGGCCCTGCACCCCTCGCAGGCCATCCCTGCCCTCCACTCCCAGTGTCCAGGGGCTGTCCGTGGGGAGGACTGGCGTATGGAATGACACGGGCTCAGCCCCACAACCTAAGGAGCTGCCTGCAGGGCTCCCAGATTAACCTCCCAGCACCTGCCATCCCTGCCCTGGAGCCCAGGTGAGAGGGGGCTGCCGTTCCACACGTTGCCGATCAGGCTCATTCCGGCCCACCTAGGAGCCCACGCTGGCTTCACTAATGTGGCCTCCCCACCAGCCAGCTTACCGCTGCAAACAGACACGGCACTCGGTAATTGGATCGGTGGGAGGGCCTGCTTTCAGGAATTCGGGGGATCGTAAAGGAAATCAGGCCTGCGGGAGGCTCATCGGTGACACTGGACTGCGGGGCGTGGGGTAGGCGGCCCCACCCCTGCGCTCCCTCCTTGCCCCGGTCTCCCCAGGGTGCCTCAGCCCCCCCCCACCCCACACCTCCCACAGCCACAGGAGACAGTCTGAGGGTGAAATGAGTCTGGAAGGAAAGGACTGGAGGTATGGTGCTGGGTCTTGGCATCAGCCGGGGGCCTGAAGGAGGCTGCCTTTCTGGGCCTCAGTTTCCCCATCTGTAATCTAAGGCCAAAGGGGCACTTGTGACCATGATGCCCTCCTGGCAGGGCTTCCCCTGAGCTCATTCCCCTTCGCCTCCGGAGAGCACCTCACCCCAGGCCTGGCGGGGGCTGCACGGTCCAGACGCAGGAAGCGTGGCCCTGGGGGGGGGGGGGAAGGGCCTTATCAAGGGCACCTGACTGGTGAGCTCAGGAGCCAGGACTAGGACCCGCCCAGGATGGCCTCCTCTCAGGAGTGGGGAAAAGCTGTACCATTTGCCACCGTTCAGTCTCATTCAAACGCATTTACTACAAAAGGAAAAATCAAATGAGCAAAAAAGAAACAGAACTAATGAAAAAAGACAAAAAAAATTTAAAAAGTAAGAAAAACAAAACTCACACAAAAAAGGAAGAAAAAGAAAAGAGCATTTACTGAGCCCCCGGCCTGTACCCCTCCTGCCAGGGCACAGGACACAGGCACAAGCCCGGCCCAGCAGAGCACCCCCAGGCTGTCGGCCCCAAGGGCTGAGGAGCCAGGAGACCTGGCACCAGGTTCTGCTGCATCCACCCAACAAGCATCTTGTGTACCCCCAAACGTGCCCCATCGCCACCCTCCTGTCTCAGGTGGCAGCAACGCCATCAAGACAGACACCTGGTGTTGCCCTGACACCAGTGCTTGATGGCCCCTCAAGGGGCAGGACAGGAAGCAGCACTCAGCTGGCTGTGGATGTAAAGTGAGAATGCCCAGGTGAGGGCCGGGCACGGCGCCTGGCACAGAGTGGAGGCCCAGAGATGCCAGTCAGGTTGCTCTTCTGCCCGTTGTTAATGGGTAACCTGGATGCTGAAAAACTGGCACCCAGCACATCCTTGCTCTAAAATAGCCAGCCACTGCCCTGGCTGGGGTGACTCAGTTGGTCCCACGGACTGAGAAGCTGCTGGTTGGATTCCTGGTTGGGCACATGCCAAGGTTGCATGCTCTATCCCCAATAGGGGATGCGCAGGGGGCAGCCAAATGTTTCTCTCTCACAAAGATTCCTCTCTCTCAAAACCAAATATACTAATAAAATTCCCAGTCACCATCAGGATCAGCGATGTGGGGTGAGGAGAGCTGAACCCTTGCCCCCATCTTGGAAATTCTCTTACGGTACTAACTCAATCTAGCACAGCCATCCCCCCACCTCACCCCACTGGGTCTTCCTCACAATGAGAATAATGTCACCTGCCCAATGGTTGCGGGGAAAGGGCCTGGGCAAAATGCAGCCATTAACCACCAAGTTCCATGTTAATGATTTAATCCTCAAAACACTTTCTAAAGTAGATGAGATTATTATTATCCCCATTTTACAGATGCAGAAACTGAGGATCAGAGAGGTTCAGAAATTTGCCCAAGGCCACACTGCCTATAAGTGTCAGGACTGGGATTCAAACACAGGTGACTCTGCCTTCTTAATCACAGATTTCATCAGAGAACCTTTCCACAACTGGGGACTCAGAGGGGCTGTGGGGACAGGAGACTGTGAAGAGCAGGGCAGAAGAAGGTAAGAGAGAAGAGTCCATGACGAAGGTCCCTTTGTAAATGCCTTGGCTCCCAAAGGAAAACAAACAAAAAAACAAAACAAAAAAACAAAACAAAACAAACAAACAAATCAAAGTGAGGCAGTCATTCACACCTCAGTGAGAATTAGTCCATAAACCTTCTTCCATGAGGACCATGTTTAGAAATGGGGCAGAGAAGGCCTTGGCTTGTATGGCTCAGTTGGTTGGGCATCGTCCTGTGCACCAAAAGGTTGCCAATTTGGTTCCCAGTGAGGGCACATGTCCAGGTTGCTGGCTCAATCCTTGGTGGGGGGCGTGCAGGAGGCAGGCCATCAATGGATCACTCTCATATTGATGTTTCTCTCTCCCTCTCCCTTCCTCTCGCAAAAACAAAAAAACAAAAAAACAAAAAAAAAAAGCACAAAAACAAAAAAACCCCCACAAACTTAAAAAAAAAAATGGGGCAGAGAGCCTTGAAGGACCACAAAGGGGGGACTGGGCCCGCTGAGGCTACGGTGGAGGAGGTAAGAGGTGGAGAGCTGAAGCCAAATCCGTCCACTGGGGGCTCTCACAGCTCTCAGGACTCTTCAGTGGTCGATTGAAAAAACGACACAACCCACTACTCCCTGAGGGCCAAGGGCCAAGGGCGGGGGAGGGGGCACAAGCGCTCCCCACGTTCCCCTTTTGTGGGGCAGAGTGGGTGGCATCCCTCTTGGGCATCATGAGGAGTGGGAAAAGCCGTAACCCGCCTCCTTCTTCCTCCCCGTTTGCCGCAGTTCAGTCTCAGTCAGAAGCATTTACTGCAAAAGAATCAAATGAACAAAAAACAAAACAAAACAAAAAACAAAAAACACACACACCAAAAACAAAACAAAACACAGAAACAGAACTAATGAAAAGAAAAAAGACAAAAAAAAATTTTTATTTTTTATTTTATTTTTTTAAAATATATTTTTATTGATTTCGGAGAGGAAGGGAGAGAGGAGAGAGACAGAAACACCAAAGATGAGAGAAAATCGTTGATCGGCTGCCTCCTGCACGCCCCCTACTGGGGATCGAGCCCGCAACCCGGGCATGTGCCCTTGACTGGAATCGAACCCAGGACCCTTCAGTCCACAGTCTGACGCTCTAACCACTGAGTCAAAACCAGCCAGGGCAAAAAAAATTTTTTTAATAATAAAAAAAAAAAAAAACTCATGAAAAGAAAAAAAAAAAGCACTTCCTGAGCACCTACTATCTGCCAATTCTAAGCATCAGATTACCGTGGTCTGGTGTTCTGAGGGAGACAGATAATAAAGAAGATAAGTAAATGGGGTGCAGCCGGAAAGGGGGCTGCCCCCTCCCCATGTGTAGATGACCTGCTTCTAGGTCGGGGTTTTGTGCATAGCAGAGCAGTTCCCTCACTGCGATCTACTGAAAGTCAGTCCTCAACACAAGGGTTGGTAAAAAGAAAATAAGAAAAAAAGAGGGAAAAAGAAAAAACACACACACACAAAAAAAAAAGAAAAAAGAAAAAGAAAGAAGTAAATAATTCATGCGTCCATTGGGGACCAGTGTGTCAGGGAAAATCAAAGCAGGGAAGGAGGAGGCGGGGAGGGGGTTGTAGTTGTAAACAGCGTGAGTGGTCGGAAAGCCCCCTCCGTGACACGGAGACAGATGTGAAGAGAGAGGAGGCGGGAGCCATGTGAGTATGTGGGGAATGTTCCGGGCAGAAGGGAACAGCACCAGCAAAGGCCCTGGGGCAGGAGCCTGTCTGATGTGTTTGAGGAACAGCAAGGAGGCCTGGTGGCTAGAGGGACAGTCCTGGGGTCTGAGGTCAGTGTGATTGTACATTTGTAAGATGACCCGATAACCGACGGTCTCTATCTCTAGGACATCAGCCGGGCATCTCCCTGGAGTACCTCCAGCATGGAGAACAGCATCTGGCCTGGGCAGGACCACAACAAATATCAGTCTTATGAATCAAAGAGTATGGGCAGAAACTTAGTATTCATGTGCAAAAAAAAAAAAAAAAAGAGAAAGAGAGAGAAAAGGAAAAAGAAAAGAAAAAAAAAGGAGCCCAGTCTCAAACTATGCACAAAAAATCAATGTCAAATACAGAGGTTGCAGGTTTGATGCCCGGTCTGGGTGCATACGGGAGGCAGTGGATCGATGTTTTGTCTCTCTCTCTACCGTGTCCTCTCTCTCTAGAATCAATGAGCATATCCTTGGGTGAGGAGGGAAAAAAAAAAGTAAGAGCCTAAAACATTCAACTGAAGTAAAAATAACTCCTGTTCATCAGAGGACCATTTAAAGAGTGAGAAGCAAGCAAACGGCAGGAGGTGCATTTGCCAACCGTGCAATTGACCAGGGCTAGCTGAAGAACTCCTACAGATCAATAGGGCAACCGGCTGGAAGAGCGGCAGACCCACCAGAGAGGAAGCCCACACGGCAGCCATCCAGGCAAGTGCACCTCACGCCGCCAACGAGCCCTCACCTGACGGTGCCCAGTGTTGGGGGGCTGTGGAGACGCAGGGACTCCAGGTGCTGCTGAGAGGGGGACGGGCAGACGCACCCAGGAGAGTGTGGCCTTACCTTCTAAAGATGCCCTGTGCCCCCACAGTTCTGCTCTGGGGTACGCCCCAGACCTGTGTTCCCCAGATCACCTGGACGGGAGCTTCATTCTCAATGGGGCAGGCTGGAAGCTGCCCAGACATCCATCAATGAATAAAGACAATGAAATAACTCCACGCACACAAGCTGTTCCCCAAGACAGCCATCAACAGACAGCTCCCCGCATCACCAAGGACTCTAGCAAACAAGACCTTTTGGGGGGGAAAGTGCCTGAATACCGCGGTTGGGAGACTCCACATACGTGAGGGGCCAGACCAGGCTAGGGAACTACGTCGGGCAGGTTGGCTCTCCTAGGTGGCCGAACCGGGAAGAAAACAGGACCGCGTATCACGGGAGCCAGGGCGCCTGGGACCTCAGGGGAGCCGGAGGGGGTGTGACGAGGGCAGGGTCTGGGAGGCTGGCAGCCGTCCACTTAACCGGGTGGTGATCACCCTAAACTTCACGGGTCCTGATGACTTTTTCGGGGTGCTTATCACAGTTCACAACGTTGGGGAAATTCTGTGTTGGGGGCAGGGGAGGATTCATGCCGGGAATAGTTCTGGGTCTCCCAAACAACTTCTGAGTCCCAGGCGCCAGGCGAGGCGACTGACCCGCTCTCCTCCAGGACAGAGGAGGGGACTGGAGCTCGCACAGAGGAAGGAGCGTGCCCAAAGGGCACGGAGCAGAGCAAGTGGCCCCGGCGGGGGCGCGGGCAGAGGGACCCGGTGCAGAGGAAGGCAGAGGAGGGGATTAACTTGGGGATTAGAGGCGCAGCTGGCGGCTGGGACTTGCTAATATCTGCAAATTCAGGAGTGGCGCTGGAGGAGTTTCTCCAGCAGCCGGAGGGAGGGTAGCTGAGGGAGGGAGGGGCAGGGAGCGCGCAATAGGCGAGAGCCGCGGTCGCCAACCGGTGGTCCGCGGACCACGGTCCGTGAGGTCCGAAAGGTTGGCGACCGCTGGGCTAGAGCACAGGTGGCCAGACCTGGAGGAGAGGAGCCCTACTGTGTGCTAGCCCTTGCAAGTTACTGGGACTGGAGAAACTGGTCAGACCCAGCCTGGGCTGCAATGGGGTGGGCAGAGGATGCTCCAGGTGGCAAGGAGCGCCCCAGGGACCGCCACTCCCCACCCTCCCCTGTCTCCCTGAACACATGCTGCTTCCTCAGGGCCCCAGGTCTTCGCACCTCTTGGAAGGCCCATCCTGTCTGTCCTTGCAAACTCCTATTCTTTCTTCAATTCTGGGCTCAAGTGTCCTTGCTGCCAGGAAGCCCACCTTGATTCACAGGCCAGTGTCCCCAGCCTGGGATCCCTGGGAGGGTTTGTGGATGAGACTGTGTCCCTGCCCTGGAAGGCTGACCTGCGTCTTGCTGTGTCTCAAGGGGGAACTTGGTTCACAGCGAGGGAATGAGCCCAGCTGGGCGTGAGGGGCAAGAGGGTCCAGCTGAAGGGATCCTGGAGGGTCCTGTGCCCGGGTCTGCCTCCCGCCCCTAGACTATGGTTTCTGTAGATCGCTGGCCAGAAGTGGGATCTGGATGGAGAGGGCAGGCACTTTGCCCCACCCACCCACCCCTCTCTTTCCCTGCCCCAGCCCTGCTCCTGAGGGGGTCCAGTGAATGCTATTTGAATGAGCAAAAGGCAGAGCTGCGTGAGGGTGGCAGCTTATCTGGGGCTCAGAAGGGGGACCCCAGGATGGGGTGGGGAGCGGCAGTCAGGGGATCTGGGCTGAGGGGCTGGGGCGGGAGAGCCCAGCTGTGTACCTGCTCACAGAGGGAGTTGCCGAGGGTCCCAATGGCATAGTCCTTCTGCTCATTCAAATAGCATGTACTGGACCCTCTCAGGAGCAGGGCTGGGGCAGGGGAAGAGAGGGGTGGGTGGGTGGGGCAGAGTGCCTGCCCTCTCCATCCAGATCCCAGTTCTGGCCAGCGATCTGCAGAAAGCACAGTCTAGGGGCGGGAGGCAGACCCGGGCACAGGACCCTCCAGGATCCCTTCAGCTGGACCACCAATGCGTCTCCTGCCTGGGGAGCCCACAGTCCCGGGGTTCTGATGCCCCACAGTGAGCCTCTGCCGGGCCCCCCCCCCCCCGCCAGGTCCCAGGGAGGGGATGTTTGCACAGTGGCTCATGTCATCCTCCCATCAGTCCTGCATGGTGGGGGTGATGAGGACAACTGCTTTACAGATGGGGAAACTGAGGCTGGGCTACGTCTCTGTCCCTATTACCCAGAAAGCAAGGATGGGTGCTCAAGAGCCTTGGATGGGCATGGAGAGGGAGGGAAAGAGGAAGAGAACCACAGAGCCCCCACCCCCAGGCTACAGCAGCCATGCTAGGCACCCCCCTGCCCTCCCCCCCAACCCCGCCGCCTCCAGTGTCCAATGAATGCTATCTTTTGCTCAAGTCCCAGCTGTCCCCTTCCCCATATGGACCCCGACCCTGGTGGGGGGTGGGGGGATTGGTGAGATGACAGCCAATGTGGGGTACCTGGAAGGTCCCTGGCTTGAGCTCGTCTGTGTAGCCAGAGCCAGGGCTCTTGTTGTCGGGGCTTCACCAGCCCGGCTGGACCTTGGCCATGACAGGATGGACCTGGCTGACAGACATCAATCAGCACTTTCGACCTAACAGACTGGACCCCTCCTCCCAGCCCAGGACAAATGGGTCCCGGCTCTGTGGGACCCACAAAGGAAGGTGGGGGCGGCGGGGGGGGGGTGCTGCACTCCAGCTCAGTGGCCAGGAGATGGCCCTGCTCTCTGTCCAGTCGGGGTCCTCTGTGTGCGACCACCTGTCCCCCAGTCACCCACAGTCACCTGGGAGCCCTGGTCCCTTCGCCCACAGACCCAGAAACCTGCCCTGGCACAAGCCTGGGCTCTGCTGGGTCCCTGCCCCTTGGGAAGTGGGGGCACCGGGTACCTCAAGTCTTCTCCAGGGATGCCCATCTGGCCTTGGGGAGGGGGTACAGACCCTACCGGCGGGGTTGATGGTGCTGAAACCCGGTGGCCAGAGCTGGGTCAGCTGCCCACACAACGCCTTGGCTCAGACTCCGGAAGGAAAACACGGGAGGGCTGTTCCCAAAGTGGGGGTCAGGGTGGCCCAGGGAAGTCTCGGAGGAAGTCATGAATATGCAAACCGGCTGGTCCCCGGCGGCCGCGGAAGCCGGAAGGGAGCCGGGGGAGCGCGCGCGGGCTCAAAGTTAGCGCCCGAGGCGGCGGCGGCGGCGGCGGCGGGGGACGCTAACCAGACGCCGCCGGCCGTCGCGGGATCCCCCCAAAATGGCTCCAAGACCGGACTGCCGTGGTCAGCGGCGAGGGCTCCGTCCTCCGTCCCCGACCCCGTCCCCGTCCCCACGAGGCATAAACTTAAAAAAGCGTAGAACCAGGCAACTGTCAGTGTGGCGTGGGGGGACTGCCGGCGCCGGAGACCCGCGTGTAACGGCGGGAGCGGAAACCCGGGGGGGTCCCGGGGGACGATGGAGGATGCGGGTCGGGCGCGCGGGACCGCGGAGGCCGCGGGGCCCTGGTTGCGCACCCCCTCTCCCAGCCGCAGTGGCCCCGGTCCCGCTGAGGAGTCCCCCCGCGGGGGCGCCCCGTTTTCTCGCCGCGCGCACACGCACCACGCACCGCACCCCGGCCGGCCGGAGCAGCCGCGCTGCGGGCGCCCCGGAGAAGCGCTCCGGCGCCGCCCGGCCCCCCCGCCTCCAGCCCCCGCCCCGGCCCGGTCCGCGCGCCGCGGGGCGGAAGGCACTCACTCACCTGAGTTTGTCCATGTCTGCGGCCGAGGCCTGCGGGAAACCAGAGAGAGGGTCAGCGGGCGGGAGGCGTGCGCTCGGAGCCCGCCGGGTGCAGCCGGGCACCGCGGGCACCGGCGGGCGCGGCGGGCGCGGCGGCGGGGCACCCGCGCGCGCGGCTCGCTCGGTGGGAAGCCCGGCCCGTGCGACCCCAGTCCTTACCAACTGCGGTCCCGGGCGCTCGGCGGGTGCGCGGGGCGGCTGCCGAGTAACAGGTGAGCCCCGCTGAGCCACCGCGCTACCCGGCACGTAGGTCCGCCCCCCGGGCGGACGGAGGCACTGGCCCGGGGACTCGGGGTGGCACCATCCGAGGACCCGGCATGGTGCGACCCGGAGCGCTCCCGAGCTTGCCAGAAAGAGGGGGAATCCAAGTCGGACCCGTTAAAATAAAGTGGCCGCGGCCCCCGCGGCTCGCATCCCCCCACCCCCCGCCCCGCCCGTTAACCCTTCCAGCCCCGCGCTCCTCCCAGATAGGAAGCGGAGCCGGAATCTCAGGATCCCGAGGAGGAGAACGTTCCGATCTGGAAACTGGGAGCTATCCCGGATCGCAGTGCCTGACACTCGCAGAATCCGAGGGGGATGGCACTCGGGACCCCGACCCCTCCACCGGGGACCCCGCTGCCCTCAGATTCTGAGGTTCCAGGCCTGGCCCGCCCCTCCCGGCTCCGGGGATTAACCATTGCGCGGCCGACTCACCCGTGGGGCTCCCTGCAGGACTTGCGCAGACCCGCGAGCGAGCGGCTCGGAGACCCTCCCCACCCACCCCTGCGCAGCCGGGCAGCCCCTCCGCCCGGGGCGGCGGTACCCACCGGTGGCCGTTAACCCTGCGGGCGCCGGCGAGCGGCCCGGGCGGGATCGCACCTTCCTGCGCCAAGCGGGGGGCATGGGGCTGTCTCTCCATCACTCGGGCGAGGCCGCTCCCGGGGGCTTTCCCCCGTCTTCCCGTGCCATGACCGGCATGAAAGGGGGACGGGGACTGAACCCAGGGACCACGCGACACACCTGGGAAGACTGATTACTGCCCATCCCAGCCCCTTGCGCCGCGTCCGCCGGGAGCGCGCTTCGCTCCGGTCCGGGCCCCGCCGCCTCCCCCACCGCCCCGCCGAGTGAGGGCGCAGCCCGGCTGTCAGCGCCGAGCTGGGAAGCTGGGCCCCGGGGCCTCGGCCAGGATCGGCCACCAAATCCCCGGGTGCCCAGGCAGGCCTTCCCGGGACTCCCGGGCCTCAGTTTCCTCACCCGCAAGCTGTGGTTGGGAGCAAGGGAAAGTGGACAAAGCTCTCTGCTGCCCGTGAGCACCGCGGGCTGCCAAGGGGCTGGGGTCGGGGGAGCAATTTCAGAAAAACAGGACCCACGAGGGGCCCCTGACTGGCAGCCAGACGCAAGGTGCCCCACTCTGAAAGTTGTCTGAGAGGGAGAGCCTGGACCCTCTCCGTGTGCGCTCCCCCCACACAGTGTTGGCTGCTCGGCCCACCCGTCCCCAACCTCCCCAGACCCCCCAGGCCCACCTGTCCCGCGTCCACATCACCGTGCTCAGCTCACTAGATCCCAGCATACAGCAGGCGCGCAATAAACACGGAAAATGCATGTCTGGATGCCACAACACCATGGCGTATCTTTGCCTGCCGCTTCCCTTCAGGTTGAGTTCCCGGAAGGAGTCCTGTCCCTTCTCCAGGGCCCCCCCCTCCCCCCACAGCGCCCAGCGGGCCTGGCCTCCCCCTGGCCAGCACGCAGGGTGGGAGGAGCCGACGGTTCCGGAGTCAGCCCCAACCAAGTTCAGGCCCAAACCAAGTTCAAGGGCTCCTTCATCCACCCCAGGGCTGGATCCTCACTCAGGCATTGGCCCTGGGCTAAGTTCTTGGGGGTGGGAGCAGGCAGCAAAGGAGGTGAGCCCTGTCTTCAGAGACTAATGGTTGAGAAATGAAACCCCTAGTCCGGGAGTTTCATTCCCGGGAGTCCACAGTCAGCAGAATGGCAATAATAATAATAATAATAATAATAAGCCCCCGCCCTCACCCCTGGCAGGTCACAGCACGGTCCTTTGCTGACAGGGCCGTGGCCGGTCCCTTCTGCGGAAGAGGAAAGCAAACGGGGAGCTGAGCCCAGCGGGGCCTGGGCCCCGTCCTCAGAGGCCTTTCCCACCCAGAGGCTGGGGACAGCCTTCATGTCTCCAGTTGCCTCAATCATTCACAGTGAATGACCTGCCAGGGAGTTTGTCTAAAATTAATAAGAATGTATTAAAATTTAATTTAAAAAATCTAGCATCAATTATTCATATTGAGTATTTCAGCTCTTCTAAAGGGCCTGTCTGGGAATTCCCCCCCCCCCCCCCGCCCCCCGAGAAGGGCCTCTAGGAGAGGCTGTGAGTTGCGCTGGTGGCAGGGGGCTGGGGGCGGGCAGGGTAGGAGATAAGAAAGGGACAGAGGTCCCACCTTAGTACCCTGGCAGCCCCTCCCTTCACTCTGCTATTTCAGAAGCTTGACTCTGATGCTGACTTCTCAAATTCTGCCCAAACCCAGGGCCTGTGGGTAATCACTGCCCTCACTCTTAAAAGCCGCCTCCTCCAGGCAGCCCTCCAGGAGACCCAGTGGAGTTGTTGGGTTAAAGCCCCCACACCAATGTGCACTCCCTGGGGCAGGGCCTGTCTTTCCCCATGTGTCCAAGGCTGGCTCAGCACCTCACCCAGGGGGTTGGGGAGCGTACATAAAGCTCTGGATGTGTGAGTGCTGATGAGCAGTGTGGTTGCGTGTGTGTGTGTGTGTGTGGGGGGGGGGGGCGCAGCCTTCTGGGGAGGTGCTGTGCCTTTGGCAATGGTCTTGGTGTTGGGGCCGAAGCCCCACATTCAAGTCTTAACTCTGCCGTTCATAACCAAAAGACGGGGGGATGTTCCCGAGATGCCCTTTGTATGGATGAGGAAACCCAGGCCAGACCATGGAATGCCTGGCTCAGGGTCCCCTGAGGCTAGCTGAGGGCTGCCTGTGGGCCGAGCAGAGAAGGCTGGGACTTTGCCTGGGTCTCAAGCCACTACAGGAGGAGGGCAGGAGAGGGTGGGGACCACGAGTACAAGGGGCCTGTGGGATGTCCAGAGTCTTCAGGGTGAGATGATGGGGCAGGAAATACCTTAGGCCCCCCGTGCCCCTTCCAGGACCCCAGAAAGTGGGATCCAATGCTCTCCTGGCTCAGGTGGGTGCACTCGGGGGGACAGTCCATCCGGCTTTGGGTGCTGTCCCTCCAGTCCACCCCATAGTCATAGCCCGGCGCCTATTCCTGCAGCACACCTGTGACCTCATCACGGCCTGCCCTAAACCCTCCCCTTGCCCCCTCTGGGTGACCCAGCCCCTCTGGGTGGTCCGAACCAGCGATCACCTTGGTTTCCCAACATCATGCGAGTCCTGCTATCGCCTCCCTCGTTGTCTTTGCCCAGGCTGGTCCCCTCCTCCCAAGGCCTGCCCCTCCCACACCCTGAGATCTACTGTCTGCATCCACAGTCACATCACTTCTCTCCTGCAACCTGCTTCCTTCCTTATTCCCTGCATGACTCGGAGCTTCAGGAGGGCCGCCTGGGTCAGAAACAGGCCTATCCATGCTTCGTCCCCCGTGCCGCTCCCAGCCCAGCCTTTGAGGCAGTTACGGAACTCAATCCCATTTAATCCTCACGGAGGCTTTTTGCGGTGGGTCTCATGATCCCCATTTTACAGATGCAAAAACAGAGCCTCCACGAGGCAAACCCCTGCAGCTTTCATGCAGCAGTGTGATTTGGGGCCAGGGCTCTCGTCCCTCCTCCCAAGGGTACCTGGGCACTGTGGCTGATGCACACAGTAGGCACTCCCCAGAGGCGACACAGGGCGGCAACTCCGTGCCATCAGTCAGGCCGCAGGGAGGGGTTGGTGAATCCGGACTCAGCCCCTCACTCGGCACACACTGGCCACCACGCTGGTCCCAAGCTCACCCAGCTCAATCCTGCCCCAGGGCCTTTGCATGGTCGGGCCTTCCTTCTCTGACCACTCATCTGAAGTAGCCCCACCCCCACCAATGACTTCTCATCACATCCTGTCTCTGGGCATTTGCCTGTCCCCACCCTGGTCCCACCCCAGCACTATAGAGGACCCCCAACAGCAGGGTCCCGCTATTTAGGCCACTCTGCCTATCCCCAGGACCTGGCCCAGAGGCCTCCAAAGGCAGGCAGGGGTGATGGCTGAGTGAACGCAGTTGCATCTGGCTGGGGAGCAGTCCTACGTTCACAGCCCGGTCACACACACCGTTCCCAACTCAGCCCCTGCTCCCCTTTGACCGGGTGCTCCCCAAACTCACGAGGCACCCCACCTTGTGGTACCCAGAGCCCTGCCCGGGGAACCCCTCTGTGGATGTGGGGTCTACTGAACCATCTCTTAGGCAGCTGTGTGACCTCAGGTAAGGCTCTTAGCCTCTCTGGGCTCAATCCCTCACCTAGGAGGATGGCACATTTTCAAAGGGCATTGTGAGGGACAAGGTGGGCATGTCTGTAAGGGGTTATCTCAGGAACAGGGCTTTCAAGGACTGAGGTTGCTCCGAGAGCCAGCCTTCTCGTTTAATCACCTGGATGGACACCTCCTAAGATGCTCACACAACTCCCTGCCTTCCCCGTTCACTCAGCAAACATTTACTGTGCGCCCGCTTCCAGGGGATTTAGCAGGGAACAAGCCAGAGGAAGTTCTCTGCTTTCATGGTGCCGGCATTCTGCAGGGGGAGACAGATTACATGAGACACCAGTGTGGCGTCCCTCTGCCCCAGGTGTCTGCTGGAAGAATCTGCTGAGAAGGAGGGGAGGGTGGGGGCCGCTTGCCGCTATCAACAGGTTAGTCAGGATGAAATGTGAGCAAAGCCTGGGGAGCTGGTGGGAGGGGCAGGCCCTGGGGGTGGGGTGCCTCAGGCATTTGGGGAGTACCCGGTCACCAGTGGGGAGCAGGGGCTGAGTTGGGGGGCCTCAAGGGACCTTGGCTTCTATCTTGAGTGGATCGGAAGTCCCGCGAGGCCGAACAGAGGCATAGGCATCATGCTGCTGAGTGGACACACCGAGGGGCCAGCGCGGGGCCTTCCCGCTGGAGGTGCGTGCGCAGATCCAAGCGCGTGGGAACCGGGGTGGGGGTGGGAGATACCCTGACCGACGAAGGTGGGTGCAGAAGAGTCATCCACATGATAGTGAATGCTTGGACCCGGCAGCTGGGAGGGGTGAGAGAAGAGGGGGCTCAGGTCCAGAGGTGTCTATTGCATGTCCGGCAGGGACATCGACAAGGGTGGGTGCATGGGTTTGCATTCAGAGGAGGGTCCAGAGATGAATCTGGGAGTGGTCAGCAGAGGGACAGCACGTAAAGCCACCACGCTGGATGAGCCCGCCACGGGAGTGAGCGCGGATGCGGAGGACCAGGGGCTCTGGAGGTCAAGGTTCAGGGAGGGGGCAGAGCGGCCACGGAGACCAGGGAGCCGGCAGGGAGGCAGGAGGAGAGCAGGCGCTTCCAGGGGGAGGGGGGACCCTCGGTGTCACAGACGGTCATGGGTGAGAGGCAGGCCTCGGTCCCAGAGCACCAGCCACAGGGCTAGCGTGGGCTGGGCACACAGTGGGACTCACCACCACCTGAGCTGCAAGGCCATGGTCAGCTGCGGGGCTCTCTTGCAGGTGACCAGCGGGAGGGGCGGGCACTGGCCCAATGTCACCCAGCCAGGTGGGGACCTGAACCCAGGCCCTGGCCTGAGGGGTGCCCCTGGGCCACTCCCTGCCCGGGGCTCTCCGTGGCCTCTGCAGGTTCCAGCTGTGTGTGGCTGCAGGCGGGCTAGTGCGGCGGCTGCAAACTGGCCTCCGGAGCTGAATCTGGCCCGCCAGCATGTTGTATTTGGCCTGAAAGAGGGTTTTAACTTTTTTTTGAAAAACATTGGAGCCAACATTTAAAAATTGGGAGAGTTTACACTTTAAAATCCATATTTTTGGCTTCTACTGAAATTTTGGAAGATTTGGCAACTTCTGCCCACATTCCCATGTGGAAGCAGTTGGGGAGCGAGGAGCAGCTACTTCCCCAGCGATGGGAGAGGCACCATCCAACACCTCAGCTTGTCCTGCAGATGGGAGACCGAGGCCGGAGGACGGCGTGACTTGTCAAGGTCATTCAGGTGAAAGCCCCTCAGGCAGAATCCAGCCTTCGCTCCGGGGACTGCCAGGCTTGGCATTGGGGTCTTGTCACAAATCCCACCCTGGCTGCGTCAGAGTCCCCGGCCTGCCTCTCCTTCCATGACCCTGGCCCAGTCCTTCCCACTCTCTTCCTCTGACCCTTTTGTTCACAGGAAGTAGCTCGCTCGAGCCATTCACACTATAGTATGAATGAGCCTTGGCTCCAGGTCTGTGCACAGGGAGAGGTGGAGGTCCGGAGACCTTCTACAGTGGCTTCTCATTTGCTGGACAACGAAGGGGGGGTGGGATGGGGCGGGGACCAGGGTCACCCATGGCCACTCGGCCACACGGGCAGAGACAGGACGGAAATCCAGGTCCTCCTCTGGTTCATAGCTTTCGGGTTGGTGACTGGAAGCCAGGAGTCTGCCCTGCTTCCCCACGGCTTCACCTGCGCCCTGGGAACTATTCTGGGGACACAGGCTTGTCCGGGGCCGGAGGCACACGGGAGAGGGGCCATCACTGTCTTCATTGACAGCATCGTCCCAGTGACAATCCCTGCTGTGTACCAGGCACCTTCAACCTTCACCAATGACCTCTAACCTCCACCCCCACCTATGAGACGCGGAGGGAGAGGTGCTTGCCCGGGTTCACTGAGCCAGGGCCCAGCCCAGCCAGGGCCCTGTGGGCTCAGCTCTCTGAGCCTCAGTCCCTGGTCTGTAAAATGGGCCTGCTCTCTCTCTCTCTCTCTCTCTCTCTCTCTCTCTCGTTCTGAGTATTTGAAATGAAGCTGGAGCTGAGGGAGTCCACAGTAGGTGCCTACCATGTGATGTGGCCCAGGGGTGGGGGTGGGTTTGGGGCTGTTACTCCTTGGGAAGAACACTCCCAGCCCCCCCAGCACAGAGCACCCCAGGCCCAGCTGCCCCCATCCCTAGAGTTCACAGAACACGGAGCAGCCGAGAGGTAGGGGTCCCAGATCGCCAGGCCCTTATGCGGGAGGCAGGGGACACGATGCTTATTGGGTTCCTGCCGGATGTTTTCCCTGTGACAAGGCAAGGAGAAAATCACGACCCCTCTACTTCCTTTTCACCTCCTGGGAAACGGAGGCCCCGAGGGGGTGGGTGACTTGTCTAAGATCACACAGCGCCCAGCAGACCCTTGAGCTGAGAACTCCGGGGGTGCTCTGAGGCTTGGGAGTCAGAACACTAGTGAATTGTCAGCAAGTATCAGCTGTCACCCTCACCCAGGCTTTCGTTTTTAAAACAACCTGCCCACCGGGAAGCCTTCTGGGAGGGACCTGGTCCAGATCGCCACCAACCTGGCCCTGTGGCCCCCACCTCAGTCCTGTGCTGGGAGAAGTAGGGAAGGGAGTACGGGGACAGGGGCAACGTCCTGGACAGCCCACGAGGACCCACCCTGGCCCCAGGGGACACGGCTGTTCGAGGGGATAGAAGGTCAGTGCCAAGGTTGGGGTACCGGCACGCAGGGTGTGGCCGTCCTCACGCTCACAGACCTCCCTCCCCAGGACAACTGAGGTCTCCCTGAGTCTTCCTGCCCACCTGTCTGAGGCCCCGTGTGTGTGGCAGGGGGTGCCGAGGTGCTGAGAGACCCCGGTCCAAGCCCAGACTCCCCAGGGCTCAGTTTTCAACCCCGTGACCTGGGGACATGGGCCACCTCGCTGCCTGACAGAACGGTGACATCCTGCCTCACGCGGAGGTGTCTGCGGCTCAGACTCTCCGAGGGCTAATGTGAAACCCTGCGGTAGCCCTCGGAGGGCTCTGCCAGCGCGCGCCGATGTTATTGCTATCGCTACTCGGGCACACTCAGTCCTGCCTGCCCCAAAGCCAGAATTTCACCTTCAAGATCCATTCTTTTGGCGCTCAGGGCTCTCCGGTGGCAGAGATGATCAGAGGGGTGTGGTGCAGGTTCTCTGAGGGGGTGAGCCAGGCCCGGGACTGGGGGGGGGGGGGGGAATGGCAGGTGGGGGGGCAGGGAAGGGACCTCAGCGGAGTCTGGCCGGCTGCTTGCCGAGGATGATCCGGGGCTGAGACTCACCCGGCTTGGAGGCTGCCAGGGGGAGGCAGCCAGGCCTCCCTGCTCGCCGCTGCCCACGTGAGTCCCGCTGGTCTCCACCGCCTGGCTGGACCCCAATCTGCCTGCAGCCTCGGCCGTCACCTCTGAGGACGGCTGGGGGCTCAGGGCCAGGGTCGTCTCCGGGGCCGCAGCTCCTGGGAGGGGCTCCTGGGCTGAGCCTGGGCCTCGCTCACCAGGGGGGGGCTCTGGGCTGCGGCCTCGGGGCCCCCAGAAGGCCTCCAAGGTCCCAGGGTCCAGCACCTGCACAGTGACCTCATCCAGGAACCTCGAAAAAGGCAGCCTGGCCTCCCGGCGGCGGCTCAGGCGGGCGAGGGGGCCGCTGGCAGGCTCGCAGCCAGGGCTTGGGGGCTTGGGGGTACACGGCAGGCTAGGCGATGCCCGTGTCTCCTCCTGGCCAGGCCATGCTGCCCAGCTGGGGCCAGACATCTGGTCCTCACGGTTCCCAGCTGGGCTGGGTCTGTGGCTTTGAGGGTCCTCTCTGCATGCTCCCTTCCCGGGGGCTTGGGCCCTGGGCTCCATGAGGGAGCCATGGCCATCGGGTCTGCGGCTGCCGGGGTCAGGGCCCTGGGCCTCGGAGCTGGTCCCCGACAGCATCTTCCTTAGTCAAGCCTCTGCCAATGCCTCCCTGACCCCCTTCTCTCCCCCCACAGGGCCCTCTGGCCATCCCAGCCCTCACGGGGCAGAGTGACTGGCCAGTACCCGCCTGCCCATCGATCCACAGAGCACGTGGCAGGAGAGCCTCCCGCCCCCTGAATTGATTCTCACTAAACGGGAGCGGGGCTCGGGGCTTAGAAAGTGCTAGAGAGGACAAGGTCGCGTCCTGGGCTCTGTGTCTGCCTGGGGAGGCAGGCAGCCTGCACTCATTGAGCACCTGCTGTGTACGGGGAGCGGCCTGCCTTGGGCCTCACACACTCCAGTGTCTCCGGGTCTCCCCTGCCAGGTGCGGTGCTGGGCGCAGGGACAGGGTGAAGGCAGGGCCTGGAGGAGGGAGGCTGTGGAGGAGACTGGTCCCCCTCCTTCCTTAGTGAAGAGGCCTCATTTTCTTCTGGGAAGGCAAGTCACCTACCTAAAAAACTGCATTTCCCAGGCTCCTTTGCAGCCAAAGGGTAGTCAATAAGATGTCAACAGAATTTGTGGGGCATGACTTCTGGGAGAACTCGGTAAAAGGCGTCAGACCGCTTGCCTGTAGCCTTTTTGCGCCCACTCCCCAACCTCCTGCTTCTTATCCGGAACGGGGAAGTGGTGGTTGGAGCTGTTACAGCCAGGCGGCACCATGAGGCAAACTTGTTCAGAAGCCATATGTAAAAATCGGAGGGGCAGAGAGACAAGAGGAACCTGGTTCCTCATGACCACTGAGTGTCACACCAGGGCTTATACCCCAGCCCCTGCCTCCGACCTTCGTTAACCTGAGAGGAGGACCCCATCTTGCTTAGGCTACGCTTCTATCCCGTCTCTGTTACTGGCTGCTGTGAGCAGTTCCTCGGGGGTAAACCGGGGATGGGTGAGGACCAGCAGCTGATAACGCTGAGGGTAGAGCTAAACCGGGGATAGGTGAGGACCAGCTAAACCAGGGATAGGTGAGGACCAGCAGCTGATAACGCCGAGGGTAGAGCTAAACCGGGGATGGGTGAGGACCAGCAGCTGATAATGCTGAGGGTAGAGCTAAACCGGTGATGGGTGAGGACCAGCAGCTGATAACGCTGAGGGTAGAGCTAAACCGGGGATAGGTGAGGACCAGCAGCTGATAACGCTGAGGGTAGAGCTAAACCGGGGATGGGTGAGGACCAGCAGCTGATAACGCTGAGGGTAGAGCTAAACCGGGGATGGGTGAGGACCAGCAGCTGATAACGCTGAGGGTAGAGCTAAACCGGGGATGGGTGAGGACCAGCAGCTGATAACGCTGAGGGTAGAGCTAAACCGGGGATGGGTGAGGACCAGCAGCTGATAACGCTGAGGGTAGAGCTAAACCGGGGATGGGTGAGGACCAGCAGCTGATAACGCTGAGGGTAGAGCTAAACCGGGGATAGGTGAGGACCAGCAGCTGATAACGCTGAGGGTAGAGCTAAACCGGGGGTAGGTGAGGACCAGCAGCTGATAATGCTGAGGGTAGAGCTAAACCGGGGATAGGTGAGGACCAGCAGCTGATAACGCTGAGGGTAGAGCTAAACCGGGGATGGGTGAGGACCAGCAGCTGATAACGCTGAGGGTAGAGCTAAACCGGGGATAGGTGAGGACCAGCAGCTGATAACGCTGAGGGTAGAGCTAAACCGGGGATAGGTGAGGACCAGCAGCTGATAACGCTGAGGGTAGAGCTAAACCGGGGATGGGTGAGGACCAGCAGCTGATAATGCTGAGGGTAGAGCTAAACCGGGGATAGGTGAGGACCAGCAGCTGATAACGCTGAGGGTAGAGCTAAACCGGGGATAGGTGAGGACCAGCAGCTGATAACGCTGAGGGTAGAGCTAAACCGGGGATAGGTGAGGACCAGCAGCTGATAATGCTGAGGGTAGAGCTAAACCGGGGATAGGTGAGGACCAGCAGCTGATAATGCTGAGGGTAAAGCCTTCGGTACATGGGGCCCAGGGAACAGTTAGAGGGGAGCTGGGTGAGGGAGGTAATCCAGAGAAGTGCCAGAGCCAGGCCTGGGCACGTCTTCCTTTGTGTGAAGGGAGATGGGCCTGACTCCTGGCATCCCGGGAAGCCTGGGGTCCAGGCAGGACTCCTTCCTGGGACCCAGCTGCACGAGCCAAAGGAAGGCTTGCTGTGGGGGTGGGGGGCAGCCCCAGACCTCGGTTGGCCAGCTGGTCGCCTCCACCATCCCTGCTTGGAGCATGGCCGAGGCTTTGCTTGGCACTGCCTGCTCATGGCTGTGCCCCTGCCCCTGCCCACCTGGCTGTGCCTAGACACCTTATGTCAGGTGCTAGGGACCCCCTCTTTGCTGGGCTTAGCTGCGTACCTCTCTGGATGACCCACAGCACCCTGGCTGAATGTCTGAAAAACTGCACGGATTCAGTTGCCAGAGACAGGACTGGGAGCTGCCTGGACCCCTCCCTCTCTGTCTCCCCTGACCCCACCCCTAACTACCAGGCCCTGGGGATTCAGCTCCTCTTAGAGGTCATCACCTCCCTACATCCCCACTGTCAACCTTGCAGGTTCCAGGTGCCCCCAGGTCTCACCTGCAATCACCCCTCCCAGGGTCCCTGACCCTTCGCTGGTTCAGTCAGTTCATCTCTCAGGCCTACCAGTGTGAACCTCTGAAATCTTAGACCAGCCCAGATGACCAGGCAATGCCACCTTTCATGTGCTCTGCCAGGCTCTGACGGCCCGGTGCCTTCTGTCTCTGCCACTGTGCACTCCTCCCGCCACGCCCATCGCATTCCTGAACCCGAACGGTGCTGAGCTCTAGCTGCCGCAGGGCCTTGCCACTTGCTGTTCCCTCTGCCAGGAGCACTCTGACTCCATCTCCTTACTCTCCTTCTCGTCATCTCATTCTCAGGGCCCCAGATCAATAGCCTGACCCCTCCCACCCCCCAGATTAGATCAGAGACCCTGGCAATAGCCTCTTATAACCCCTGGTCTCATACCCTGGCCCCCAACTGGAGTTAATATGCGTGTGACCCTTTGTTTACTATCTGTGTCCACTCTGTCCCAGCTCTCTGCACAGGGCCTGGCACATAGTAGGTGTTCAGTAAGCTGATCTTGAATGAATATATCACAGGTCCAGGCTGTCGGCTCACAAGCTTTCCCCAGCTGGGTGTGGCCCTCATGGGAGGGATCCCAGGCTCTTGGGAATGCCACAGTGTCCCTCCTACCCCTGCACTCCCCTGATGGCCACCCCTTTACACCTGGACAGCCCACTCCGCAGCAGGAGCCATCCAGCCCCTGGTCCATCACCATGGGAACAGGACTTGGAGACAGGCAGATCCAAGGTCAAATACCACTCCAGCAACCCAGCAGGATCCTAGGCAAGTCATCTCCTTTCCTCATTGTCATATAGGGACAGAGCAATCCCCAGCCCACAAGGCAGTAGTGGAAAATGGTGCAAGAGAGCACGTGCTGGGCGCCTTCAGCAAGGCACCTGGCACCCAGTAGGACCTCAGGTCAGGGCTCCTTAGCACAAGGCTCTGATTTGTCTGTTCCCTAGCATGTGTGGTCACAGGAGTGTTCTGGGGGCCTCGGCCAGCTGGTCCTCTGAGCCTCTCCCAGAGTTGCCGACTGCATCAGACAAGTTCCCGACTGCATCAGACAAGTTCCCGTTGTCATAACAACCCACTGGCTCTCAGCCGCCTGGGCCAGAGGCCCTGGAGGATGCTGTCGGCTGCTGCGCTCGCAGTCTGGGCCTGCTCACCTCTTGCAGCCTGGGCTGCCTCTCGTGGCCCAGCAGCCCTGCCTCTTGACTCATCTGCTTCAGCCCCTTCCTGAGCCCTACTGTGTGCCATGATCCGTGCTGGGCGTGCACCCGCATCGTCGCCCGAATCTTCACCCAGCCCTGGGAGGTGGGGCAGCTGTGGCCTCTGCTTTGTGCTAAAATGAAGCAGAGTCTCAGGGAGGTGACGTGACTTTCCCGAGGTCACATGGTTCAGGTGCAGCAAACCCGGGATGGGGGGTCCCACGGGTCATGCACTCACACCTGTTTCCTCCTACACTCCCTCAGCCCCTCCGTCACCGCCTGTTCTGCCCGCCCCCACCCCTTCCCCTTGGGGGGATGAGCCCTGAGAGAGGAGGGACACTGCTGCCATTGCCTCCTGGGGCTGGCCCGGGGAGACCTGGCAGAGATGGCACGCTGGGCATCTGCGAAGACCTCTAAGCCCCACCTCCTTCATTCTCCTAAACTTAATCCCTAGCTCGGAATCGCTCCTGCTTCACAGTGGGGGCAGTGGGCTCTACGGTTACTGCCAACAGCCACGGCTTGCCTGAGGCAGCAAACACCACAGCGGTGCTGGGCAGCCCCCGCATGGAGCCTGGCACCTAGTAGGACCTCAGGCCAGGGCTCCTTAGCACAGGGCTCGGAATTGGCCATTCCCTAGCATGTGTGGTCACAGGAGTGTTCTGGGGGCCTCAGCCAGAACACTCATGCATCCCTGTGCGGAAATGTCCGTTACCATCCCTTTTTACAGACAGGTACACTGAGGTCTGGAAACCCCCACACTTGTGCTTTGAACCATGCTGCCTCCTCACTTCTGGAGAGTTCCATGCTGGCCTGAGAACCCTCAAGGGGGTCCCAGGCCTCAGCTGTCTCAAGTCCCCACATCCATGCATGTGCATGTGCGGTCCGGATGTTCTAGGAAGTCCCCCCAGACAAGGACTTCCCTGCAGGATTCCCTGCTGATCGCCTGTCTTTACAAGACACTGCACCTCGGAGTTATCATCCCTCAGCGTGTCTTCCAGCCCTGCCTCCCTGCTGCACTATCGGGTACCGGCATCTAGGGAATAAAGATGTCCCGCTCATCCAACCAGCCATCCATCCCTGTAACCATCCATCCGTTGGCATGTACCCATTCATGCTTCAGTACATCCTTCCATGCCTGAACCTGCATCCATTGACATGCATTCACCCAACTACTCATCCTGTCATTCCTGTATCCATCCATCCATCCATCCATCCATCCATCCATCCATCCATCCATCCATCCACCAGTCATCAATGTATTCATCCATGTATCCATCCTGTTACTTATATCTCGTATCCATGCCTCCGCCTGTCCGTCCAAAGATGCATCCACCCATCCACGTGTCCATCCGTGCCCTGGTCACCTCCCATCCTGTGTCCGTGCATTTAGGAACAAACGAGACCTTTCCCGAATGGCTCAGTTGTACAGGAGACAGGGCAGCCCCAGAACCCTGGGCTGTTTTTTTAAATATATATATTTTTAATTGATTTTAGAGAAGGAAGAGAGAGGGAGAGAGAGAGAGAGAAACATCAATGATGAGAGAGAATCATTGATCAGCTGCCTACTGCATGCCCCACATTGGGGATTGAGCCCGCAACTCAGGCATGTGCCCTGACGGGGAATTGAATCGTGACCTCCTGGTTCATAGGTCAAGGCTCAACCATTGAGCCACGCCGGCCAGGCTGACCCTGGGCTGTTTTTGATTCTGTAAAAGTGGTAGCCCATTTGAGATGCTCTGAGTTTGCCAATTGTGGGAGTAACCAAGCTGACTAGTGTCAGGTCAGGCTGACACAGTGGGGGTGTCCTTCAAAGCCCAGCACGCCAGGGGCTGACCGGAGGCACCTACTTGGTTGTGGTGGGAGAGGGGGTGCCCTTGCCACTCTCCACACACATTGTTCTTGACGAGATGGGGAGACAGGGCCATCAGAGATGTGTCCTGGGCAGATGACTGCACAGGTAGCCAGAGGAGAAACTGTCATTGAGACTGCCTAACTCACTGTCTCCCATGGACTAGAGGATTGGATGTCCCCTGGAATTTAGAGTAGGGGTCAAAACTCAAAGGCCTCCGAGGCCAGGCAGATCAGTGTGTGAAGCAGATTGGTTGGGTCTGCATGAGATTGGAGGGATTGCCCCTCTAAAGGGCTCATGGCAGCCCTACCTGGTTTGGCTCAGTGGATAGAGCATCGGCCTGCAGACTGAAGGGTCCCGGTTTGATTCCGGTCAAGGGCACATGCCTGGGTGGAGGGCTTGATCCCCAGTAGGGGGCGTGCAGGAGGCAGCCTATCAATGATTCTGATCTGATGAACCTTGCCCTTCCAGAGCTCACAGTCTGTCGGGAAAATCAGAGGTTTTCGGGATGCACCCTTCTCTCTCCCTTCCTCTCTGAATTAATTTAAAAAACTATTTTTAAAAATAAAAATAAAGGAGTTATGGCCACTCAACCTCAACCTCACAATGGTTGCCATGTGAGAATGTGAGTCCAGTGTTACCAGGTTTAATTTTTTTCTAAAATATTAAATACTATCTATTCACTCTTCCTGTATCCATCCATCCACCTATCCATTCCTATACCCATCATCTTACTGATATCATTCAAGTCCCCATTCATCCACCCTAGCCCCACGCATTGACTACATCCATTTAGCGTCCATCCATTTCTCATGTCTCTATCCATCCACCCCTTTATCCATCCGTCTGTTGACATCTACCCATCCATTTTAGATCTCCTATCCATTCATCTACCCATCTTCGCCATATGCATCAGAAATCCATCCTCCCATCTGTCAACCCACCCATGCATCCATCGTTGGAATCTTGTTCTGCTTATCCAGTCCTCCATCCTTATCTATTCCTCCATCCATCCTCTCACCCATCTCCATTTATCTTGCCACTTATGTCCTCCCATCCGTCTACTCCTCTAGCTTTCTATCCATCCATCCACTCATCTGTCCTGCTTCATGCCCCCATCATCGTCCATCCATCCGCCACTATCCCCCTCAGTCCACCCCACACTGCTCCTCCACATGTGCACCCCATAATCTCTGCACATACCACCCATAGCATGACTGGAACTTTCCCTGTCCTTCTTCCCCAGGCCGGGCCCAGCTCCATCCCTGACTTGGTTCAGGGCTTGCTAATGGAGCAAATGACTGCTGTCCCTTGTCCTGGCTCCGAGCCGGGCTCTCGCTGATCCCCACCTCAGGGAACCCTCAGGGGCTGCTGCACTGGCCTCCAGACTCATGACCTGCTGGGGTTGTGGCCACTGCTGGGTCCCCTTCCTGGCTGGAGGGCAGGAAAAACCAGGAACACCTACCACACTGGTCAAGGCCAGTGTCTCCCGACAGACTGTGAGCTCTGGAAGGGCAAGGTCTTCCTCAGATTCACCTAAGTGGGCCCAGTGAGTGGCGCTGAGTGGGGTGCATGGGGAGAATATGCTGGTGAATGCAGAATTCATTCACTCACTCACTCACTCACTCACTCACTCACTCATCTCAGCTCTGGTCAGCTTCTGCCACCACGGCCTGCCATCTGTGCCTGTTCTCAGGCCATGGAAGTCCATCCTTCTTTTTTTTTCTCCTCATTTTTTTATTAAGGTATTATATGTGTACATATCTTCCCATTGCCCCCCCCCCACTCCCATACATGCCCTCACCCCCCAGTGTTTTGTGTCCATTGGTTATGCTTATATGCATGCATACAGGTCCTTCGGTTGATCTCTTATCTCCCTCACCTCTCCCTAACCTTCCCGCTGTAATTTGACAGTCTGTTTGATGCTTTATGGAAGTCAATCCTTGGCCTATGAGAGGTGTTGAACCCCAGACACTGAGCCCACAGAGGGGTGGGGCCCTGCTCAAGGTCACACAGGGAATCAGTGGCAGAGGAAGAACTGGAATCCAAGATTGCAGACTCCACCAGGCTAGAGACCAGTTCTGGGGCAGGAGGAGCCGGGGGCAATTCCAGACCAACACAAGAAGCCTCGGGGTGACTCCTGGTTTTGTCCTGGGGATCTTCACCTGACTTGAGGGGAGAAGCCACCTTTCCCTGCCCCTTGGCCTTGCCCTTGACCTCCACACTCCAGCAGGACTGAGCCTCTTCTGGTCCCTGCACTCTTCCCCTCACCCCCTGCCATCTGTGCCTGTTCTCAGGCCATGGAAGTCCATCCTTCTTTTTTTCCCCTCATTTTTTTTATTAAGGTATTATATGTGTACATATCTTACCATTGCCCCCCCCCACTCCCATACATGCCCTCACCCCCCAGTGTCTTGCGTCCATTGGTTATGCTTATATGCATGCATACAGGTCCTTCGGTTGATCTCTTATCTCCCTCACCTCTCCCTAACCTTTCCCTCCCATCCACCCATCATTCATTCATCCATTCATCCCTCCATTCCTTCATTCATTCTTCACGTCATTAAGGGCCTATAGGAATAGAGGAACTACTTCCAAGTGGTGCCATGGCGATGATGTGTGAAAATGGTTATACTAGACCTGGCACACAGTAGGTGCTCAATAAATAGCAGCTATTGTGGGCCAGACCCTGGCCCAAGGGTCTTTGAGAGTAGATGGGCTCCTATTCCAGACTGCTCTGCCTCACTTCCCTGCCCTGACCTGGAAATGTCCCGCTCCCAGCACCAGCCCACGGGGAGCCCATCCCACGTGGCCGAGGCTCCAGGCAACCCCCAGCTTTTCCGCTCAGCCTCAGGTACGAACAGCTCCGGGTTCTGATGAGAAGAGGAACACAGAGTACGGGGGATTTACGTAGAATAGCTCAGGGAGGGTCCTCCTCACAGCCCGGCGGACCCTCACCCCTCGCCGGCGTGCTGAGCAGCCGGGAAGAAGCGCATCTGCCACCCTGCTCACTTTCCTGTGCCACCCTGATTATAGTGAGAGTCGGGAAAATTAAAGGTTTTCGGGATGCTGCCAGGGCCCGCGCTGCCGCCTCCCCGCCCTGCGCATCACAGATGCCAGGCAGAGCCGCCTCCATCAGCCACTTGCCCCAGCCGGCAGTGCCACACGCCGCCGTTTATGGGGGGCTTTCCCCCACAGTCCTCGCTGGCCCTGGCAGTGGAAAGGGCTTCTGCTGTGGCTGGTGGTAGGGAGACTGGGACCCAGGGAAGGGAAGGGAGCTGTCCATGGTCCCCAGGGGTCTAGGCGCAGGGCCAAGAAGGAGCCAGGCCAGTGGAGACCCTGCCTGCCCAGCGGCCCAAGGCCTCGACCCCTGGCCTGCAGGTGGGCCAGCCTTGGCCATCCAGGGCTCCCCATTGCAGGTGCTCCTCAATGTCACTCCACTCACCCTGGGTGCATACTCTGCCCCTATCCTGCGGGCTCAGGAGACTCGGGGATGTCACCCACACTGCTCCTGAGGGGGTGGGGCCCAGACAAGGAAGGAAATACCACTCAAACGGAGGCCGAAAGTCCCATCCAAAGTGCTGGGAGGGTGAGCTGGGGTTCAGGGAGGGTGCGTACCCGCGCTGAGCGGCCCTGGGCCAGCCCTCGCCTCCCTGAGCCTCAGTTTCCCCTCTTGTAGCTGAGTGCCTGCCTGGCAGGGAGTGAATGAGAAGGAGGGTGTCTGGGGCTGGCGCTCCCACTCGCTGCAAAGGCAAAATGAACCCTCGGTCCAGCCCCCTTCGGGCTCCTCAACCTTTCCGGGGAGGGTGGGCCTCCCAGCGCGGGCCTGGCCCTGCTCCTTCCAGGGCAGCGCAGGTAGAGGCCTACCTGTGCCCTGGCTACCTGAACCAGACAGCGGCGGCCCCGAGTCTCAGGCCTCATCCCGGTCCCGGGTCCCACCCTCCCGCCGCAGAGACGCGCGTGGTGGGGGCCGAGGACCCCGCCGATGGGACCCAGGCGCGGAGACGGGCCCCTCCGGGGCAGGACGGCGCGCGGAGGCCCAGTCCGGGCCCCGCCCCTGGATCCCGGCCTCCCCGCGTGCGGGCCGCTCCTCCCGGCCAGCGGAGCGCGCCCGGCGGGGCCCCGGCGCACCGACCCGGGAGGGGGCGCCGCGGGGAGGGGCGGGGAGGCGCGGGGAGGCTGGCCGGGCGCCCTGGGCCCTGCGCCTCGGTCGCCGAGCAGAGCCCGCCCCGCGGCGTGGGTAGCCCCGCCCCGCCACCGCGCCGGCGCCGTGCCGCGCCCTCCCGGCTCGCAGGTACTCACCGCCCGGCGCAGGCGGCCGGGCCGCCGGCCGCCCGTCCACATGGCCTCGGGGCAGCGGCCGCGCCGCTCGCGGCCGGCGCCCTCCCTTCCGAGGCCGAGCGCGCCCGGAGCCGGCGCGGCCGGGGCTCCCCTGCCCCGCCCGGCTTCCCGCAGGGAGCGCCCGCCCCCCGCCCCCAGCCCGGCTCCCCGCCAGCCCCGGCCCCGCGCAGCCGCGGCTGATTCAGCGGCTCCCCCCGCAGCAGCAGCGTCCCACCGGGGCACCCTTGGGAGGTGCGGGGCCTGACCCATGCAAGGGGTGCCAAGTGGGCGCTGGAGCCGTGGAATGGCGGCGGGGCAGGGAATGAATGAGCCGTGTGAGCATGAATGGCAAAGCGCATGAATGAATGAGTGCAGGCCTGAGGAATGAATGAATGAATGAATGAATGAATGAGGAATGAATGCACTAGGGGACTTTGAGTGAAGGAGGGAATAGGTTAAAGCTGGAGGTCCTCAGTCCTGACCTGTCCAACCAATCCACCCATCCATCCACCCGCCAACCTGTCCATCCATCCGCCAAGCTGTCCATCTGTCCATCCGTCCATCCACCCATCCATTCCCTCAACATTTAATGGTTACCTCCCTGCTCCAAGTCCCGGGGATACGGCAGCGAAAGAAGCCAAGTTCCTGCCCTCCCAGACTCACATATCACAGAGGTAGAAACCTTGGCCCGAAGAGCTTGACGGGGCCCAACTACCCATCTCCAGCCTTTTGCTCTGCCCCTCCCCCAGACGGTGGCTCCCTCCATCACCACAGGTGCCTGACCTGGCTTCCTTCTCTCCCCGGCCTAGTGTACCTGGACCAGGTGGCCAATTGACAGAGAAGCGCAGAAAGGAGAGGTGACGTCGGGAGGGTCACCCCCTTCCTGACCCCAGCAGGGCCCCCGAAGAAGGGTGCAGGGTGAACCATGTCCTTCCTCCCAGAGGCAGTGGGCAGAGTGACTCTGGTGGCCCCGGCCAGGCTGGAGCCGCCTCAAGAACCAGCCTCAGTTCCTGGGGCATCCGAGCTTGTGGGGGCAGCCGGGCCAGTGCGCCAGCCCAGCCCGCACACGGGCAGCCAGGTAGGAGCCCAGCAGAAAGGACAAGGGACCAGCAAGGGTCTGTGCGTTGGAGAGAGGTCCCCAGGCACAGACACTTGACTCCTGTCCTCCCTCCGGCCCCCGTGGCTCATCGTCCACGCGTGTTTGCATGGCTTCCAAGCACGTGGCAGGGGAAAGCATGCTGCCAATGCATGCTTTATATATTTATTGTGGTAAAACATAACGTTGACCATTTTAACCACTTAACTGTACAGTTCAGTGATAATAAATACATTCGTTGCTGTGCAGCCGTCACCGCCACCCAGCTTACATCTTGCATGTTGAATCTTTGCAGTTTCCACTCATTCTCATTTAATGAGGGGGGTAGGCTGCTACGTGCGGGCACAGGACAGCGCTGGGGAAAGGCGTTGATAGCGAGGGAGGTGAGAAAACCAATAAAAAGGAGACAGGAAAAGAGTTAGCAGCGACTGGAGCTTTCTGGTCTCAGGCAAAGTCCTCTCTCTTCCCCCACTCAGGCCCCACATTGAGTAACACATGGAAAAGGGGTGCAGGGGGGTTTCCAAGTTCCCTGGGGGCCAGGGTGAACATCAGAGGCCACCCTCTGCCTCCAGATGCGTGGGGCCACCTACATTTAGGATGCATGGAGGTGGCAGCTCAGGTGGGGGGCGGGGGGGGTGCTGTCCACATCCCTCCTACAGGGCCCCTTCAGGCTCGGCGTGGGACTGGTCTCCGCTTGGGGCCTTGGTTTCCCCCGACTCTGCCCTCTGATCCTGCCCTCGGGGGTTCTGACACCATTCAGGCCACATGGAGGATGGGGGGCAGCCCCTAAGGGGCAGTGAGAGTCCCGGAGGGCCTACCAACCTCCCACCTGCCAGGCCTCACCTCCCTGCCCTCCCCGGACCCCAAGGGCACAGGAGTAGTGGTGGGATGTGGACAGCGTGTACACGTGAGGCTCTGCCCACACTCTCTCCCCAGACACTGGTCCTGCTCAGATGGTGCCAGAATGTTCGCCATCCCCCCTGGCTCTGCTGCTGCCAACGCTGCAGATGGCCGGGGAGGCGGAGGAGGGTAGCGTGGTGGCGGCGGCCCAGGCCTCAGCTCCGGCAGCTTGCACACTGGAGCTTGGCCTGCCTGGGAAGGCCCCAGGAGAGCACCACCTCCTCGCCACCCTGCAAGCCCTCGCCTCCCCTGCCCCCAGCTCGCTGGCGATGGGAAGAAGGGAAGACAGCCTGCACTGGCTGCGGGGGGAGGTGGCACTAGCCTCTTTGGCAGGTGGGGAAACTGAGGCTCGGAGAGGCACCGTGCCTTGTCTGTGGCCACTTTGCAAATAGGGCTAAGCCGGGATTGTAAGACCTGGGTCAACCTGGTCAGGCAGTCCCCCCCATTCAAGGCTCACCTCCACAGGACTCACCCCCAGGGGTCTCTGAGAAGACGGTCCAGGTGGTGCACCCTGAAGATCCTGGCAAGATGGGCTGCTCCGGAAGGGCCTCTGCAGCTAGTCCAGCCGGAGCCTGGAACACCAGTGGTATCCGGACAGGCTTCCTGGAGGAGGTGAGGTTTCAGCTGAGGGTGGGAAGAAAGAATACAAGTGGCAGGGCTTGGAGACCATGCCCTGGGCGTGTGCAGGCCTTGTCCCCAGGCCTCCCACCCTCATTTGGGCCTCTGTTGACCATCCTGGCCACAATCCCCACCCCCTATCCCTCAACCGCATTCCCCAGGTTAATTTCTTCATGGCTCTGAGTCTTCTCCGACATTATCTGATGTATTTGTTTATAGGTGTGCATTGATCTCCCTAGCTGGAGTGTGCAGTCCTAGATCAGCAGGGGACGGGGACAAGAATGAACAAATGAATGGATGAGTAAGTGGGGGAGGGAGGGAGGGAGGAGTGTGGGGTGATGCCCAGCTTCTGGTCCTGGTGGCTGCGTGGACGAGGGAGGCCAGCAGGTGAGGGTCACTGAGAGTGAGTCCCTGGAGGCCTCCTACACCAGGCGCAGGGGTGCGGCCCCTCCCTGCCCCTTGCACCCGGAGTCTGTTGGTCCTGATGGCAGATCCCGGCCTTCCTTTCCTGCTTCCTCCCTCGCGCCGGGGTTGGACAAGCTTCTTGGAATGTGAGCTCTGGAGAAGGTGGGGTAGCTGAGAGGTTTGATCCCTCCACACCCCTCCTCCTGAGATGCCCTTCCACGGAATGTCCACTGGAAGACTCCTCCTCTCAGCTCCCGAAGTTGTCTCCTGGAAGCCTCCCCAGATTGCCCCAGGCTGGCCATCCCACCTGGGCTGGTCTCCTCCACCCCCACCCTCACCGCTGGGCCTGGCATCACAGGAAAGGGGTGTCTAGCACCTGCGTGCACACCTCAGGTGGTGAGAAATTCCCTCCCTCTCTCCCAAGAAGTCTCCATGGTTGGACAGTCGCCCAGGAAATTCTGAGCTGCAACTTGTCCTGGGTTTCCCTGAAAGAACAGGGCTTAGACCCCGCCCAGCAGGCACCCTCCCATCTCCTGGTCATCGGCCCAGCACTCGCTGGGAGGCAAAGCGAGGGGCTGTTTCCTCCAAGTGTCTGCACTGAGCTAGGCCCCAGGCAGCCTGCCTCTCTCACTCCAGGGAGACAGCCAAACGGAAGGATCCCCCGGGGACATGTGAACGTGCTGTTCCTCAGCATGGAGTCATCTTGCCTGCTCCTTGGGCTATATCTTGTGCATTCCAAAGGGCCTTCCAGTCTCCGTGAAGGTGCCCCCTCCTCCGGAAAGTCCTCCCTGATCCCTAGCTCCTCTGTTTCTCTGTGCTTCCCGAAGCTTTGCCCTGACCTCAGTGGGAGTCATGGCCCAGGGATTTCCATCTCCGCCACACAGTGGGCCCTGCAGGCGGGGCTGGCCTTGGTTCCAGGTGCTTCCCCAAAACTCACAAGGGCCTGATACCCACAACTGAAGCAGTTCAAGCAAGGGGCAGATATTGACTAGCTGAATGAATGAATGAATGAATGCCCATGGAAACACTGGAGGACTGAACCCCAGTGTGAGGTGAAGCTGAGCAGGCAGGCAGGTGCCTGGAGGGCCTTGGCACTCAAGCCAGATGCACTTGGGCAGGACTCCAAGCAGGTTAGGAGGAGGACAGGCAGGAGCCGGGGCACCGGGGCACCAGGGCAGGGAGGCGGACCAGCCCTCTGAGAGGTCTAGGCGGTGAGCACAGGACAAGAGGCAGAGCCTGAGGTCAGGGACAGTTCAAGCCAAGCTGCCGGGAGGCTGAGTGCCAGATCCTCATCTGGCAGCTGCCCTGAGGGTGCGGGTTGATGGAGGAAGCTTAGGCAGTGCTGAGCCAAACGAGAGGTGCCCCCCACACCCACCATTCCCAGCCCAGACCTCCCCTTCCCTCTAGGGCATCCCCATGGTCTTCCACGTGTGCATCCCCTCATTGCCTGCTGCTCCCTGGCCAAACAACACGCAGGGGGTAGAGAGAGTGCGGGCGGGCTCTGGAGGCACTCCAGGTGTCAGCTGGCCTCCCCCTCCCCCCTACCCCCTACCTCTCCCCCACTCCCCCAGAGGCTGCCTGTGGCCCTGCAGAGGGTCCGTTTCTACATCTGTAAGATGGCACGATGACCCCTGGTCTGCAAGACGTTGTGAAGATTGGAGACAAGGTCTGTAGAGGCCCTGGCACAGCCCCTGGCATGCCAAGAGGCTCCGTGGGATTTGGGCTACTTCTGGGAATTGGGTCTTGGGAAGCAAGAAGCTGGGAAACGGAGCAAATCTGAATTCTGGTCCTTGCTGAGCAGGAGGGCAGGGCTGGACAGGGCCTCCCAGACTCTGGTCAACCCCGCTATGGCCCTGGACTCAGGCCCCAGGGGCTGTGAGATTGCTCTTGTGGGCCAGCTGAAGGACTACATTTCCCAGCCACCCTTGCGGCCAGGACTGGTCAGGTGGCCTAGGCCTAGGGAACTGTATGGAAGAAGTTGAAAGGGAGTTGTTGTTGTTTATTGTAAGGCATCATTGACTTACAATAAACTGTCATATTTTTTTCCCCTCACCCAAGGATATGTTTACTGATGAGAGAGAGAAAGAGAGAGAGAGAGAGAGAGAGAGAGAGAGAGAGAGAGAGAGAGAGAGAGAGAAACTTTGATGTGAGAGAAAAACAGATCAGTTGCCTCTCATAGGCACCCCAACTGGTACCGAACCTGCAACCTGGGTATGTGCCCTGACTGGGAATCAAACCCTCCACCCTTCAGTGTACAGGACAACGCTCCAACCAACTGAGCCACTGTGGCCAGGGCTAGACTGTCATATTTAAAGTGCACCGTTTTGGTAAGTTTCAACATATATATGTACACTTGTGAAACCACCACCACCATCAACGTCGCCAATATTTCTATCAACTGCACAAGTTCCCTTATGCCTCTTTGCAAGCCATCCCTCACGTCACGCCCGTCCCCAGGCAACCGCTGATCTGCTTCCCACCATACAGCGTAGCTTGCATTTCCTAGAGTTTTACATAAGTGGAATCATACAGTATTATGTACCGTCTCTCCTTTTGTGTGGGCGGGGGTGTTTCTGGCTTCTTCCACTGAGCATAATGATGTTGCGGTTCACCCATGCTGTGTGCATAATAGCTCATTACTTTATTGTTGAGTTATATTCCACTGTTTGAATATCTTTAGTTCATTTACCCATTCACCCATGAATGGACATTTGCGATTTTCCACTGCTTGGATCTGTAAGCAAAGCGGCCGTGAAGATTTGCATCCAAGTTTCTGTGTAGACACATTGCTTTAGTTCCTCTTGGGTAGAACGGCTCGATCGTATGGTAGGTGTGTCTTGAGCTTGTTAGGAAGTTGTCCAGCTGTTTTCAAAGCGACAGCGCCATTTTCCGCTCCCTTTAGTGGAGCGGAAGCTCCCGTTGCCCCACATCCTTGCCAACATTTGGTGTGGCCAGTCTTTTTCAGTTTAGCCACGCCTAACGGGTGTGCAGTGATACCTTATTGTAGCTTTAATTCTCACTTTCCTAACAACCGACAGTGTTGAGAATCTACCTTCGTGGAGTGTCTGCTCAATCTTTACCCTGTTTCTTAGTGGGATTGTTTGTGCTGTTTATGATTCAGCTGTAATTGTTCTCTATATTTTCTGAACACAAGTTCTTGGTCAGGTACCTGTTTTAGAGATAGTCTTTCCCCGTCTTTGCTTGCCTTTTGCCTTTCTTAAAGGTTTGTTTGTTTGTTTGTTTGTTTTTAAGACAAACTAGAGGCCCGGTGCATGAGATTCGTGCACTCGGGGGCAGCGGGAGGGGGAATCCCTCAGCCCAGCCTGCTCCCTCTGGCAGTCCAGGAACCCTCGGATGTCCGACTGAAGGCTTAGGCCCGCTCCCCGGACATCCTGAGCGCTGCCGCGGAGGTGGGAGAGGCTCCTGCTACCACCGCTCTACTTGCCAGACGTGAGCCTGGCTCCTGCGTTGAGCGTCTCTCCCCTGGTGGTCAGTGTGCGTCATAGCGACCGGTTGTTCCTCTGTTTGGTCGATTTGCATATTAGCCTTTTATTATTTAAGAAGTTTTCATTTTAATAAAGTCCACTTTACCCATTTTTAAAATTTTATAGTTTGCGTTTATTGTGCTAAGAAAACGTTCCTAACCCATTGTTTGTTGCTAGTATGCAGAAACTCTATTGGCTTTAAACCTGGCAATCTTGCTCATCTCACATGTCAGTCCTAATAGCGTGTTGACAAATGCATTACATGTTTTTATGTGAGATGAGCATGGCATCAGCGTATAAGGACAGTTTTACTTTTTGCTTTAGAATGGGCATGACTTTCCTTTTGTTTTGTTCTCTTGCCTTCTTGCACCATCGACGGCCTCCATTGCAGGGCTGAATAGAAGTGGGGAGAACGGACATGTGGACCCCGCTTTCTTCTCAGGAGGAGAGCAGTGAACCCTTCACTACCAAATGTAAGTTTCTATGAAGCGATTACGTTTTTCTTAGACGCCCTTTATCAAGTTGAGAAACTTCCTTTCTGTTCCTAGTGTACAGAGTCTCTTATTAGAATTAGCATTGAATTTTGTCAAAATTTTTTACATCTGTTAAGATAATTATATGTTTTTTCTCTTTTAGTCTGTGAGCATGCTGAATCACACTGATTGATTTTCAAATGTTAAACCTATCTCACATCGCTAGGATAAACCCCATTTTGACATCATGTCATTCTTTTTACATTGTGTTGGGTTCTTTTTACGTTGCGTTAGCTTCGGGTTGCAAATACTTTGTTAAGGACCTTTGTGTCTGTGTTCATGAGGAGTATTGCTCTGTAAATTTCTCCTCCTGTAATGTTGTTGTCTAATGAGCTAACGCTGGCCTCCAAAGATGACTCGGCCGCTTCTTCCCGCTTCTATTTTTTGAAAGAGTTTCTTTAGAACGAGTAATATTTCTTCCTTCCTTGAGTGTTTTGTATTACTGGTCAGAAAAGCCATCTGGGTCTGGAATTTTCTTTGTGGAAGGAGGTTTTTATTTATTTTATTTATTTATTTTGGAAGGGGGTTATTTATTTATTTGTTTCCTTCTTTTTAAAAAAAATTTATTTTTTTAATCTTTATTTTTGAGATTATAACAGATGTTCCTCCCCCCCCACCCTGTAGTCCCCCTCTGTCCGGGTCCCACCCCGCCCCAGGCCTTTGCCACCCTATTGTCTGTGTCCATAGGTAATGCATATCTTACCTAATAATAGACAAACATGTAAATTGACTGTACCTCCACTATGACTACCAGCCAATCAGGAGTGATATGCAAATTAACCCAATAAATATGGCGGTGAATTTGCATACACAGGTGCCGAGCAACTGGGGGCAGGCAGGACATTTGCGTCTGCCCCACCCCAGGTCTCTCAGGGCCTCTGGGCAGCGTGGGAAGGTGGGGCCGGAGCTGAAAGAGGCGGCTCCGGGGCTGGGCTGGAGTGGAAAGGTGGTTCCAGCAGCCAGGGAAAGGAAGGCCCATTCTAGAATGAATCTTCATGCATCGGGCTTCTAGTATGCATATAAGATCATTGTTTAATCTCTTCCTGCCCCCCCCCCCTTCCCTCTGAGAATCATTAGCCTGGTTCCATTTCCATGCCTCTGATTCTATTTTGTTCACCAGCTTATTCTGTTCATTAGATTTCTTAATCATTTATTTTGATTTTTAGATTCAATTGTTGATAGATATGTATTTGTTGCCATTTTGTTGTTCATATTTTTCTTCTTCTTCTTCTTCTTCTTCTTCTTCTTCTTCTTCTTCTTCTTCTTTTTCTTCTTCTTCTTCTTCTTCTTCAAGAATACGCTTCAATATTTCATGTAGTGCTGGTTTGGTGGTGATGAACTCCTTTAGCTTTTTCTTATCTGTGAAGCTCTTTATCTGACCTTCAATTCTAAATGATGGCTTTGTTGGGTAGAGTAATCTTGGTTATAGGTCCTTGCTATTCATCACTTTGAATATTTCTTGCTACTCCCTTCTGGCCTGCATAGTTTCTGTTGAGAAATCAGCTGATAGTCATATGGGCACTCCCTTGTAGGTAACTAACTGCTTTTCTCTTGTTGCTTTTAAGATCCTCTCTTTGTCTTTTGCCCTTGGCATTTTAATTATGATGTGTCTTGGTGTGGTCCTCTTCAGATTCCTCTTGTTTAGAACTCTCTATGCTTCCTGGACTTGTAAGTCTATTTCTTTCACCAGGTAGGGGAAGTTTTCTGTCATTATTTCTTCAAATAGGTTTTCAATATCTTGCTCTCTCTCTCTTCTTCTGGCACCCCCATAATGCGACTGTTGGTATGCTTGAAGTTGTCCCAGAGGCTCCTTACACTATCTTCATATTTTTGGACTCTTATTTCTTTTTGTTCTCCTGGTTGAGTGTTTCTTGCTTCCTCATATTTCAAGTAATTGATGTGATTCTTGGGATCCTCTAATCTACTGTTGAATTGCTGTATATTATTTTTTATTTCAGTTAGTGTATGCTTAATTTCTGACTGGTCCTTTTCCTTTTTCTTTTCTTTTCTTTCTTTTTTTTTTGCACTCTCATTAAGATCCTTCAAAGTCTCACTAAGTCCCTTGGAGGTTTCTAGAAGATTCTTGAGTAACCTTATAACCGTGGTTTTGAACTCTATATTTCATTTGTGACATGTTTCTTTGTCTCTGCATTTTGGGTGCTTCCCTGTGTTTGTTTCTATGTGTTGGATAGAGCTGCTATATCTCCTTGAGTTGATAGAGTGGCCTTGTGTAGTAGGTGTCCTATAGGGGCCTGTGGCTCAGCCTTTCCAATACATGAGGTGGACACTCTAGGTGCCCCCCTTTGTGGGCTGTGAGCACAGTCTTGTTGTAGTTGAGATTTGATTGCTATTGGTGTCACTGGGAGGAATTGACCTCCAGGCCAATTGGCTGTGATGACCAGCTGCGACTACACTGGGAGAGCTGCTGTGCAGGAGACGCGCTTATGGAGCAGAACTTGCTTCAGTGGGGCTTTGGTGCTCACTGAGTCTGACCCTTGAGTGTGTCATTTATGGATGTGAAGGGTTGTAATCTGGTATGGTCTCACACTGACCACTGGGTACACTGGCTCTTGGATCTCCAAGGAGGAGTAAAGTCAGCCACTGCCTGGGGCCACCCAGCAGGAGCTACAGAGAGATCTGCTGATTCCTCCTCTTTGTATGGGGTTTGAAGTGCCAAGACGAGGCCCAGCTGTGAAGCAAGGCAGGCTGGTGCTGGTGTCAGGTCTTGGCCTTTGATTGATTGGTTTGGGGCTCCCTGACCCAGCTGTAGCTTGTTTGACACATTTTAGCCTGAGCAAGGACAGGCCACTCATATGCAAAATCTGCCACTCACAGGTTGGGTGGGGCTGCAAATTGGATGAGGCGGGGTCTCAGGGAATCACCAGGGCAGAGCAAACAGAAATGGCTGCCAGTCAGCCCTGCCACTGGGAAGGTCTCAGCATAAGAACAATGACTCCTACAAGCACCTCCATCTGGAAGGAAGCCGCCCCTGAGTTCCTGCCCCGGGGCCAAACAATCCGGTTCGTCTTCATATGTGTCTGTGTCCCCCAGAGTGTTGCCCTGGCACTGGAGCTCAGAGGAAGTGGGACCTGGTAAGTTCAGTTTGTGTGCTGGCCTTTTAAGAGGAACAGTTGGGTCTCCAGCAGCCTCTGTGTCACTGCGCCCCAATCTGAACTGGCTTTTACAGCCTGTAGTTCTTACTGCCCGTAGGGACTTCTTTCCCCAGCTCTGCAACCCTGGGCTGGGCTTCGGGTGTGAGCCTGGAATCTCTTGCTCCTCACCGGTGGCCTCTGCAAAGACAATCTCCCTCCCAATTAAAAAAGCAGCACAGGTGGGTGCTGGACCATCCTGTTCCATGCCTCCACACCTCTTACCAGTCTCAGTGTGCTTTCTTCTTTACTTGTCTAGTTGTAGGACTTTCCTTCAGCCAGCTTTCTGGGGGCTCTGGATGATGGTTGTTCTGTATTTTAGTTGTAATTTTGATGTGGTTGTGGGAGGCTGTGAGTACAGGTGTTTGCCTACGCCGCCATATTAGTCTCTATGGATGGAGGTTTTTAACTGCTAATATTATTTACTTAATAGACATGAGCCTATCCAGATATCTATTTATTCTTGAGAGAGCTTTAGTAGATTGTATCATTTAAAGAATTTGTCCAATTCACTTCATTTGTCAAATTTTTTGGCATAAAATTATTCAAAATGTTCATTTCTTATCCTATTTATCCTTATGTAGTATCCATAGTGATGTCCCCTCTCTCATCCCTGATATTGGTACCCTATGTTCTCTCTCTTTTTTCCTGATCAATCTAAGAGAGGTTTGCCAATTTTATTGACTTAAAAAACCAGCTTTTGTTTTCATTGATTCTTCTATTGTTTTAATGTTTGCTATTTATTTTTTAAGAAATATATTTTTATTGATTTTAGAGAGGAAGAGAGAGGGAAAGACAGGTAGAAACATCAATGATGAGAGAGAATCATTGACTGGCTGCCTCCTGCACAACCCAGGCATGTGCCCTTGACTGGAATCGAACCTGGGACCCTTTAGTCCGCAGGCAGACGCTGTATCCACTGAGCCAAATCGGCTAGGGCTAATGTTTGCTATTTCATTGTTCTGCTTTTTACCTTTTTCTTTCTTCTGCTTACTTTTGTTTTTTCTCTCTAGTTTCTTAGGTCAAAACCGAGGTCATTATTCCAGACCTTTCTTCTTTTTATAATATAAGCACTTAGTGTCACAACTTTCCCTCTAACCATTGCTTTAGCTACATCCCACACATTTTTATGTGCTGTGTTTTCACAGTATTCAGCTTAAAATATGTTCTAATTTCCATTGTGATTTCTTCTTTGATCCACGGTTTATTTGGGAGTGTGCTGCTTAATGTCCAGATATTTGGTGATTTTCTAGGCATCTTTCTGTTATCGACTTCTAATTTAATTTTGTTGTGATAGGAGAACATATATTGCAGGATTTCAGTCTTTGAAATGTTATTGAGACTTGTTGATTGCTCAAAACGTGTATCTTGGTAAGTGTTTTGTGTGAACTTAATAAGAATGTGTATTCTGTTGTTGAATAGCGTGTTCCATAAATGTCAAGGTCATTTGTAGTGTCACTCAGATTTTCTAGAGCCTCACTGATTTCCTGCCTGCTTCTATCAATAATTAAGAGAGCGGTGTTGACATCTCCAATTATAACTGTGGAGCTGCTTATTTCCTTTTGCAGGGCCGCCCGTTTTGCATCGTGCACTTTGAAGCTCTGTTATTAGGTGTATATAATTGAGATTGTTGTAAACTTTTGAGGAATTTAATTAACTCTTTCTCATGGTAAAACTACCTTCTTCATTCCTGGTAATATGTTCCTCTTAATCTGCTTTGTTTGATAGCAGCCTAGCGGCTCCAGCTCTCTTTTGGTTAGTGTTAATATAGCATATCTGGCCCTGGCCAGTGTGACTCAGTGGATCGAGTGTTGTCCCATGCTGGTGTGATTCCTGGTCAGGGTACATGCCCAGGTTGCTGGCCCAATCCTCAGTAGGGGGCGTGCAGGAGGCAGCTAATCGATGTTTCTCTCTCATAGATGTTGCTCTCTTTTCCTCTTCCTCTCTCTCTCTCTCTCTCTCTCTCTCTCTCTCTCTCAAAACCAATAAAAAACATTAAAAAAATAACATATATTTTTCTACAATTTTACTGTGAATCTATCTGTGCCTTAACACAAATGGTGGGGTTTCTTGTAGACATGGTATAATTGGGTCTTGCTTTTCCATCCTATCTGACAATCTCCTTTTTTAAATTGGTGAGTTTAGACAATTTATATTTAGTAGGTTATTATTATAGTTGGATTTAAATCTATTACCTTAGCCCTAGCTGGTTTGGCTCAGTGGATAGAGTGTTGGCCTGAGGACTGAAGGGTCCTGGGTTCAGTTCCGGTCAAGGGCACGTTCCTTGGTTGCAGGCCCCATGTTAGCCCGGGTCCTGGTCGGGGCTCATGTGGGAGGCAACCAATCTATGTGTTTCTCTCACATTGATGTTTCTCTCTGTCTTTCCCCCTCCCTTCTACTCTCTCTAAAAATCAATGGAAAAATATCCTCGGGTGAGAGTTAAATTAAGTAAGTAAGTAAATAAATCTGTTACCTTAATACTTATTTTCTACGTGACCCATCTGTTCTTAGTTCTCTTCTTCCTCTTTTCCTGCCTTCTTTTTTTATTAATTGAGTAATATTTATTATTTTACTTTATCCTTTTATTGGTTGATCAGTGATACTTCTTTGGTTGTGTATGTATTGTGGTTTAGTGGTTTAGTGTTTACAGTTACATCTTAGACTCTACCTTCAAATACTGTTAAATTACTTCATGAATTATCTAAGAACCTTACTCCAACATACTTCCATTTCCCCCGTTCTAGACTTCAGATTATTTTGTCGTGCACTTTAATTCTACATGTGTTATAAGCTTCACAATACATTGCTATTATTTTTTCTTTAAACAGTAAAGTGTCTTGTAAATAGATGTTTAACAACAAGAAAAAAAGGCCTTTTATACAGGTTGGACAAAAGTAGGTTTACAGTTGTAAGTGCATGAAACACAGATGATAAAATGAGGAAAATGAATAAGAAAATCTACTAAGACAAGAAACACAACATTTATTCTTGTATTATTATTTATTGATTATTGTATTATTTTCCATACAAACAACTGTAAACCTACTTTTGCTTCACCCTGTATTTACCCACACAGTAGCCATTTCTGCTGCTCTTTATTCCTTTGTGTAGATCCAGAGTCCTCCTGTTATAATTTTCACTAGAGGTCTGGTGCACGAAATTCGTGCACGGGTAGGGTCCCTAGGCCTGGCCAGTGATCAGGGCCTATCGGGGCCTTCTGTCTGCCAGCCGGAGTCTTCCTTGGTTCCACGCCACCCCCGGCTGCCAGGGCCTTCCTTTGTTAGTGCACGTCATACCGAGCAATTCAACTCCCGGTCTCCCGGTCTAACTCCCGAGGGGACAATTTGCATATTAGGCTTTTATATATATATGGATTCTGCTGGAAGGACTCCTTTTAACATTTTGAGTGGGTTTGCGGATGATTTCCTCCAATTATTTTTTATTTATTTGAGAGAGAAAGAAAGAAAGAAAGAAAAAGAGGAACATTGACTTGTTGTTCCACTTATTTATGCCTTCATTGGTTGATTCTTGTATGTGCCCTGACCAGGGATTGAACCTGCAACCTTGGCATATCAGGACAATGCTCTAACCAACAGAACTATTTAGCCAGGGTCAAGCTCCTCCAATTTTAAAGATCCAAAAATATTTATTTTGCCTCTATGTTCAAAAATTATTTTCACTGGGTATTAAATTTTAGATGGACTTTTGTTTCTTTCAATAAAGATGTTGCTCCATTTTCTTTTTGGCTTGGATTGTTTCCAACAAGAAGCCTGCTGTCATTCTTATGTTTGTTTCTTTGTACATTTTTGTCTTTTTTAAAAAAATATATATTTTATTGATTTTTTACAGAGAGGAAGGGAGAGGGATAGGGAGTTAGAAACATCAATGAGAGAGAAACATCGATCAGCTGCCTCCTGCACACCTCCTACTGGAGATGTGCCCGCAACCAAGGTACAGGCCCTTGATCGGAATCGAACCTTGGACCTTTCAGTCCACAGGCCAACGCCCTATCCACTGAGCCAAACCTGTTAGGGCCATTTTTGTCTTTTTAAGCTGCTTTTGTGGGTTTTCAGCAATTGGATTATAATAGGGCCTGCTGTGGTTTTCTTCCTGGTTCCCCTCCACCCACTGCTGGAAGTTTGTTGAGATTCCTGGATCTATAGATTTATAGTTTTCATCAAATTTGGAAAAATTTTGGTCATTATTCCTTCAGATAGTTTTTCTGTTCTCTCCCCTATGCCAACCCCCAGACTCAAATTACACTGTGTTCGGCCACTTGCTGTTGTCCCATAGCTCAGTGATACTCTGTTCATTTCCCCTCTCTGTGTTTTATTTTGAATAATTTCTATTTGCCATGCCTTCAAGTTCACTAAACTTTCTGTTTGAAGTGTTTAATCTGCTGTTAAATTTCTTCTAGTGCATTTTTTCCCATCTCATACACTATATTTAAAAAAATATATATTTTATTGATTTTTTTTTTTTTTTTTTTTTTACAGAGAGGAAGGGAGAGGGAGAGAGAGTTAGCAACATCAATCAGCTGCCTCCTGCACACCCCCTACTGGGGATGTGCCCACAATCAATGGACATGCCCTTGACTGGAATCGAACCTGGGACCCTTGGGTCCTCAGGCTGACGCTCTATCCACTGAGCCAAACCAGTTAGGGCACAAGCATTGTATTTTTTAACTTCAGAGGTTCAATTTGGGCCTTTAGACATATATTCTATTTGTCTCTTCTTTCTGTTCATCATTTCCCCTGTCATCTGGGACATATATCTATGTTACTATTCATTTTCCTCATTTTATCATCTGGTCATTTTTTGCATCTGTTTCTACTGACTTACTTTTCTTCTTATTATGTGGGTCACATTTACCACCTTTTCGTTCCCGATAATTTTTTTTAATTGAATGCCAAGCATTGCAATTTCCCTTTGTTAGGTGCTAAAGTTTTTCATATTCCTTTAAAGGTAGGATGTCCCCCCAAAAATGTACACACACTTTGAATAATTATAAAGGCTGTGTTTATTGAAATGCACTTCATTTTCAAAAGTGAGCTGTCAGCTGTTAGAGCGTGTACACGTTTTGGGGGGACACCCTGTATTTTCGGCTTTGTCCTGAGATGCGGTCCTTGGGGACAGTCGGGTCCTTTCAAAGCTCACGTTCAAGCTTTGCGTCAGCCTGTCGTGTCCTGTCGGGCAAATTGGACCGCACAATGGAGGAAATACCCTCCTGAGAACTCTCCTCCACGAGGACTTGGCACTGTTCTCACTCCTGTAGGACCCCAGGCGGCTGCCTGCCCCTGCTCTCCGCCTGCTCCTCTCGGCCTAGGCAGTGCCCCCCACGCCTGCCTGATTAGCTCTCCGCTGGGGTGGCGGACAGCCCTCTGCGGATTCCTGAAGTGCTTCTTTCTGCCACGCGCTCGCTTCTGCGCTCAGCACCGTGCATTAGAGATGTTGGGGACTCTGAGTCCCGTGTCTCCACTCGGAGAGCCTGCTGGGCTGCAGTTGGGGTTCCCTCCTCGCAAAGGGAGCCTGGGAACGCTCTCCAGGGGCAGTGGTGGGGCTCACCTCATCCGATGGCCTTCTCTCTGGGCTCACTGTCCTGGCTGCCTTTTGTCCAGTGTCTGAAACCCATAGTGTCATGTGTGTGCGTGTGCGTGTGCGTGTGCGTGTGTGTGCGTGCGTGCGTGTGTGTGTGTGTGTGTGTGTGTGTGTGCGTTTGAAGATTGGAGGGTAAATCTGATCCCTGTTACTCTGTTTTGGCTGGAAATGGGAATGCTTTGCATGACTTCTCGGAAGGGAGATAGCTGGGCAAAGCCTCCCTTTGCACCCCCCGCCCTCCCCCCCCCCCCACTTCCTCCGTCCTGTCGTTAGGAATTAAGACATAACGGCCGGGGCTCCGGGAGCTTTCCCAGGCCAGGCGGCGACTGACGGGATCGAGGCTCCGTGCTCAGGGCGGGCGAAGAGAGCTGGAGGGAAGAGCTCAGATCCCATGACACTGGGAAGCAGACGCACCTGCTCCGCGCGGCCGACTCTTCGGTTGCTTTTGTTGGAGAAAAGGAAGCCCAGGGTGTTTACTCCCGTGTGATTCTGTGACTTCTGCTTTGCAGCCCGGCCTAACTCTAACGATACAGCCGCTCATCCCAGAGCACCCTGATTTCCCTCCCAGAGGTCCACAGAGCGCCCAGGCCGTGGGCCCACAGCGGGTGATGCTGCTGGTGTTGCCCCGTCCACCGGTCATTCCATCCGGCTCTGGCCTGGCTTCCCCTCACCCCCTCAGCTGGTCCATGGGCAGTCTTTGCTCCAGGCTCCGCCCTGACCTTGCCCGTGCTCCTCGGATCCCACCCCAGCCGTGGCCCCCGATCCTGGGCCCACTCACCTTGCAGGGTGCCAATAGCACGCGTGTGGGAGCGCGTGGTGAGGGGCTCCAGGCCGTGACGGGGCGGGGTGGAGTGGTGCGGAAGGTGCATCGGTGGCGGTTTGGCGCTTTGGTGGCATAGGCAGGGAGTAGAGGTGGTGCAGGCGATGTGGGCAGTGCCAGGGCGTGGCTTTGTCTTAGATGATCTGACGGCACCCCCTCTCTGCCTCCCACTTACCATTGGCCACTGGCCAGGGTGGCCGACACTGTTTGGGGGTTGTCTACCCCAAACCTTCCCGTCATCCCTTTGCCTGCCCTTCCTCGTCACTAACAGAACCCATTCCGCGCTGGGCACCTGGTTTCCTGCATGTGGTCCCCAACCCGGTGGTGGCAGCGCGCGCAGGAGGGCGTGCCCGAGGCCCTGGCTGGCCGAGGAGACCCCGAGAGTGCTGGGGGCGCCCACAAAGGACAGCAAAGTCCGCGCTTCTCCCTGAAGATGGCGTGTGTTGCTGGGAACCGAAGGCCACCCTGGGGCGTTTGGGAGCCCGGCCGACGCCCAAGGCTGGGAGAGCAGGTGGACAGAAGGGCCTGCGTCCCGGGGAGGCCGCCAAGGTGTCGAAACAACCCAGCCTGCGTGAGGCACTCACGTCCCTGTGGCGGGCGGCCGGGGGCCCTCACAGGAAGCAGGGACCAGCGTCACCTCTTGCCCCGTGGTCACAAGGACCAGAGGACTCCAGGCGGCGCCCCCGGGTCCAGAAGTGCTGGGCTCCCTCCCTGCAAGGCGCGGGGTGTGCATGGCAGGACGCACACGGGTCCTGATGGTCCCCGCCCCGCCCCCAGGCGGGCCGAGGACATCCGTCTCATCTCTAATGTGTCCATACGTCACATTGAGAGAGAGGAAGAGTTGAGACAATTGGAACAAAGCGCTGGTGATTGTCATTTCTGGACGCGGAGAGCAGCTGTGCGCTCTTTGTTGTGTGTGCGTCTCCGAAATGAAAGGAGAGGCCCAGGAGCTGCCCCGCTCCCTCCCTGCGCCCGTCTGCAGGCCCGGGGCCCAGCCTGGCCCTGCTCTGGTCTCGGGTGTGTCCCCGGTTCTGCCCTTGTTGGGGTAGGGGGCGCGCTGCCAGGCCAGCAGCCCTCGTGTCGTCCTTGCTGCCAGCTCACGCTCCACTCAGAGGAGCAGATGGTGGCTCTGCGGGCGCCCCGTGCCCTCCAACACTCCCCTCCCTGCCACCGGGCCCAGGGCCACCTTGCCTCCCAGCAGCTCCTGGGCAAGGCCTGCTGTGGGCGGAGAGCTCCCAGGGACCCTGCAGGGGGCAGGGGAGGGCGGGGAAGATGGGGTCAGGAGGTCAGGGAGGTTTGCTCTCTGCCTCTTTCCCGTGAGCACCTTTGCAAGCAAGAGCCGTGTATGTGTGTGTGTGTGTGTGTGTGTGTGTGTGCGTGTGCACGTGCGCAAGCAGGGGTAGGAAGGACACAATCAAGAAACCCAATAACCCAATGTAAGTGGGGGTCCTGCCTTTCAGTTGGGGCTTTAAAAGATGGTCCCAGGGGGACCCAACGTGTACCTCTCAGGCCCGGACACACGCCTGGTGGCAGGAACCCTTGACCGCTCTCTGCCCAGCAGGTCCCCTGGCTCTAGTCGGTGTCCTGGTCTCTGCCCCCTGGTCCCCATCCCAGGCCTTGCTCCATGTCTGGCTGCCCCCTCCAGATGTTGGGGTCCCACCACTCTTGGGGGGCTGGGTTTCAGCAGAGGATGACTTTGAGGAGGGGCTGGGGTGACGGCAGTGGGACAAACAGTGCAGACAGGAGCAGGTTTGGGGAGCAGGGTGGACCCCGAGGGAGGAAAGGCCAGGGTTCAAGTTGCATTCTGGTTCAGTGTGAATGCGTGACACCGGGCAGGTCACCCTGCCTCCCAGGCGTAGGCTCACCCCTTTGTGAAATGCTCCAATATCTACGGCCGAGGGGGTATTAAAAGGACTGTCAGTGCCCACCCTGGAGGCGCCTCCTCCTTTGATGGCTGCCAGCCCCTCCTTCCTCCGTGGGCTGGCTGGCACCCGGCTCCGAGCACCGGGCAGTGGAGAGGCCCTGCCCTCCGGCGCTGGGCATGGACTTGCATTCTGATTGGCCTTGTCCAGGGCCTATGGCCACCACGTAGCCCACACACCGCGCAGGCGACACCTGGAGAGCTGGGCCCTGACCTCCACGGGCACCGTCTCCATCCCGGGCAGCCAGCTCCCACCCGTCGGGGCCACGACTCTCGTGCGGGTCAAACGCCGAATGCGCCGGGGCTGCCGTTCGTGACAACTGTAGCTGTTACACACAGAAAGCTGTCACAGTTCTCACACCGCCCCCCTTGCCGGCATCTCTGGAGGCAATATGTGTGAACTGTGTTAAGCGAAGTTGATTTCTAAGCTTCAGCGAACCCCAGCCTCCGTCTCCCTCCCACACGCTTCTCTCCTTACCCAGCCCCGGGCTTCCTGGCAGGGAGGGGTTCTCCCAAGGTCTCAGGCTTTGCAAGGGGGTCGTGGGGGCCTTGTTGCTGGAGGCTTTCTCCTCTTCTGAAATTATCCACAGGGAAGGAAGGAGCCCTGTGTCCTTTATGGGGTGTGTCTGCCAAGCGGCGTGCCAGCCACATGGGGCTGGGTGTGGGGGTCCCTGCCCTTCCCCCCTGTCCTCACGTTGCCTCTGGGGGCTGTAGCTACACCTCAAGGCTCGGGTCCAAGCACCAGGGCAGTCATTCGCAGTGTCTCGGTGATGTCCTCAAGGTTTCTCAGTAGCTGAGCCAAGGGGCTTTGCTGTAGCGAGGAGCAGAAGGCCCACTGGCCTGCCTGAGAGTCCTTGCCCCGCACGTGCGTTCACTGAATCCCATATTTGGGGGCCCCGCGCTTGGGCCTCACACAACCAGGAGAGTTGCTCTGTTTGTTATAGGACTCCTTAGGTTGCAAAGGACAAAAAAACAACAACAAAAAACCAGACCAACTCCTGGTGGTGTCCACATGAAGTGAATTTATCGCCTTATGTAACTGAAAAGTTTAGCAGCTTCAGGTAAGGCTTGATCCAGCAGTCCAAAAGACTATCACCCCAGCTATGCTCTATTGCTCTCCTTGGTTTCATCCTTGGGCTCCAAATGGAGTCCCCAGCAGCCCTAGCCACTCCCCTTTTGGTATGGAAATGTCAGCTCTTGTGCAACTCACATGCTTAACCCTTTGCACTCGCTTGCTTTTTTCTCGATTCCTTTATTCTACTCGGGGTTTAATTTTTTAAATACCCCAGATTTTACAAAGCGCGGCAGTAGAATAAAAAACTGGAGTTTCTTTTCATACAAATTTATTTATTTGGATTTTTTTAATATTTCAAATTATTGATACATTCAAAGAGTAATTTTAATCTCTATAATTTTTCATGGTGTGATTTTTTTTGAAACATTCACCCACATGAAGACCTGGTTTACATTCACCTGTTTCGCAAATATAAATCGTCTCTCTTCTTCCTCCTTTGATTTTTCTGTTAGAACAAACAACACAATCTTTGTGTTTTTTGTTAGGGTGAGGTGTGATTATATGGAGCTTTCCATCTAAACGTTGCTCTAAGTTAGTGGATAATAATCTACCCCTGGAAGTTAGTGTACTGATCTAACCTTTTTCACGTGACTGATGTGTCTTAGAAACAAATAGCCTTTGAAGATGCCATTGGTGAAGCTTTGGTGGTGGCATCAGTTGAGATGGCATTTACATTTTACTTGTCCTTTCATGCTAATGAAAACAAGAAAAGATACTGGAAAAATAGACAAAAATCTCCCTTCCCCCCTGCGGTGAAACTACATATGAGCTGCTACCGATGCTAACCGTGTTGAGTCACACTCGACATCCGAGTGCAAAAGGTTAAGCCTCTCACTACCCTCTCCTGGGGCGGAGAGAGTCATTTTAAATAGCACTGAACACATCCTGAATGTCCTTCTCTAATTGGCTAGAATTAGGTCACATGTCCATCCCTGACCAATCACTATAGCCAGGGGGTGGGACATGCTGATTGGCTTAAGCCAGTGGTTGGCAAACTCATTAGTCAACAGAGCCAAATATCAACAGAACAACGATTAAAATTTCTTTGGAGAGCCAAATGTTTTAAACTTAAACCTCTTCTAACGCCACTTCTTCAACATAGACTCGCCCAGGCCGTGGTATTTTGTGGAAGAGCCACACTCAAGGGGCCAAAGAGCCGCCTGTGGCTTGCGAGCCGCGGTTTGCTGACCACGGGCTTAAGAGTGGTCAGCCATGGCCACTATCAGAGTGGTTGGGGGAGGGGGGGTTCCATAATGGAAAATCAAGGCTCAGCTGGCCAGACCAAGTCCCACGACCCCATCTGAAGGCCCCAGCACCCCTCCTCTGTGCTGGGGCACCCCAGGGAACACAGTGACCACACACATGCTTCCCGGAATCACCCGCCAAGTAAACCAGGTGCACAAGCCTTGGCTCAGGGTTGGCTCTGGGGGCCCAGATCCAGACGGCCACACCTGGGGGCGGAGCCCCTCCCACCGTCCCAGGGCCATGGCTGCCAGGCCCACTGGGCATCGGCGTTTTAGTCGACCCCTGGGTGAGCGTTCCCGGTGCTGGGCCCAGGGCCTGGGTGGGATCTGGGGAGGGAGAAGATGCGGCCCAGCCCCCCATGTCCTGCTGAGGCCATAGGCCGGCACACAGTCTACAACGTGGCCTACAGGGGGCTCGAGGGCCTCTCCCTCGCACTCCCTGCACCCGTGGTCGGCAAACTGTGGCTCTCGAGCCACAGGCGGCTCTTTGGCCCCTTGAGTGTGGCTCTTCCACGAAATACCACGGCCTGGGCCGAGTCTATTTTGAAGAAGTGGCGTTAGAAGAGGTTTAAGTTTAAAACATTTGGCTCTCCAAAGAAATTTCAATCGTTGTTCTGTTGATATTTGGCTCTGTTGACTGATGAGTTTGCCGACCACTACCCTACACGATGCCTCAATCCTCTGTACCGTCTCCCTACCCCAGGCATTCCGGTTTGCTTGCACGTCCCTAGGGATGGGGAGCTTACGACCATTCCAGCAACCGGCTCCGTCTACAGATGGCCCTGAAATGTATTAGCTCCTTAACGAAGATTCCGTGTTGAGTAAGTGACTGAACAAAAGAATGATTTGATATCGAATCTCCAAGTGCCTCCTTTTGGAAGCAAACACCCAGAAACAGAGAGGAGTGCCGGGAAGAAGGCGCTGGGCGCGCGTCTGGAATCTGGGTCAGGGAGAGCCCGCTGGGCCAGGGGGCCGCCCCCGCCCACCCCCACCCCCACCCCCCCTTGTTTCTGTCCACCCTGCTAACTAAGCATCGTTTTTTACGTTTTTAAATGACTGGGGGGGGGGGGGGGGGAAACAGAAAGAAGAATATTTCATGACATGTGAAATTATATGAAATGAAACTCCAGCGCCCATAAATAGCGTCTGCTGGATCGTGGCCACGCGGATTTATTTACGTCTTGTCTGTGGCTGCTTCCGTGACACAGCGGCGGAGTGCTCGAGGCGGAGAGTCTGGCCCACAAAGCCTAAAATATTTACTATCTGGCTCTCTGTAGGAAAAGTGTGCCAGCCCCTGCTCCCGTTCCTGCTCCTGAGCAATGCCACCCCATTTTACCGGTGAGGAGACGGAGGCTCACCGGGGTCAGGGACCTCGAGTTCAACCCAGCAGGGAGTGGGGGGCTGGGCACCCGGGGTGGCAGCCTGACCCGAAGCCTGGGGATCCCCCTCGGCGTGGTGCTCAGACCTCTGAGCAGAGTCCTCCCTCCGGTCCCGTGGACCCAGCCCATCCTGCTGGGCGGCTCCTGCCCTGCTCACAGATCCCACTCCACGGGGGGCTGGAGCCGGGCGCAGCCAGCGGCTCATGGATGCGCTGGCACCTCTCGCGTCAGAAGAATCGATGCTGCCTCCCGGAGCAGCTGGCGAGGGCTCAGAAAGTGGGTCAGGCCCTGGGAGGAGCAGCCCATTTTTAGCTTTTCATTAGGGCCTCATTCATTAATTCCTTCTTTTAATATTTACGGAGCGGCTGCGGGTGCCAGCCCCTGCAGAAGGGGCTGGGAACACGGTGGTTGGGGAGGGGACAAGCGTAGAAACAAGTGTGCGTGGAGGTGTGGCCCCGGGGGGCGGACAGCGCCCCATCACTGCCTTTCAGGACAGGGCAGAGGCTCGAAGATGATAAGGCCTGAGACTCTGAGCTAGACTGAAAGGGGACGCAGGAGGCCGGGGACGCCTCTCGGGCAAAAGGAATAGCGTGGGCGAAGGTGTGGAAGTGTGACAGGCGGAGGCAGGGCGGGCTTTAGCCAGCTGGTGCCTGTGTGGGGTAGGAGACGTGGGCAGGACGTAGGGTGAGGCTGCGGGAGTGGATGTACCTGGGAGAGGGTCATGGGAGACACAGAGTTGCCCTGGGTCCTGTAGGGGGAGGGGGCCCGGCGATAGCCTTGAGATGGGGTCGTGGGCCTCGGTCAGGCCTCAGATGGAAAGCTCATCCTGGAGCCACAATGCGGAGGGGGTACTGGAGCCAAGCGTGATGGGAATCCTGAGTCAGGATGGGTGGGTGGGCGGGGCCTGCTACAAGTGGGCGGGGCCAGGGGAGCTGGAGGAGAAAGATGCTGGCGGTTCTGCAGGGCCTCCAAAGACCCCGGCACCCTTCCTCTGTGCTCCTGCCAGGGGGCTGGGGCAGCGGCGCTGGGGTCCTCTAAAGTGCTTCCCTGAACCCCCTGACCTCAGCCTCCATCCAGAGCCCCCTGTGTGCTCACCTCCCCACTCTGCCCAGGCCGCCTGTGCCTCAGCTCGGCCAGCCTCAGAGAGCCCCCCTCCTGTGTCCCTTTTCTGACATGCCTTCCCGACCCCACCCCTGGGACCGCCTGCCTGATTCAGACAAAGCGCAGACTCCTCCCCTCTCAGCCAGGGCATGGCCCGTGGGCCACCATCAATGCCTACCCCTCTGAAGGGCTGACGAAGAGAAGCGGCCAGGTCCACGTGGGAGGAGGATGCCTGAGCTTATTCAGAAAGCGGCCGCTGCCCTCTGTCTGGGAGGCCACGCCCAGAATTTCCTTGGATCCTGCCAGAACAGGGGGAGGGGTAGGAGGAGCAGGGCTGAGGCGGGAGCCTTAGGGCATGCCTCTGTTGTCACCTTCTGTTCCCTTAATCACAATCAGGCCATGATTCCCACCCGTAGCCCTGTCCTTCACAACCTCCTGGGCCCGGACACGGGGAGGTGGGTCACCAGCCAGCCAGGGCCCGTGGACTGGTGGACTGGCCTGTCAGAGCGCCAATGGGGCAGGAGACGGGCCTCCTGGAGCTCCGCCAGAGACCGCATCTGCCCCATCGGTTTCCACTCTGGAGCCCAGCCTAGGGCAGGGCCACTTGTGCATGGGTAGAACTGGGTTCTGGGGGGGGGGGGGTTGAAACGTGGGGGACAGTCATAGGCTGAGAGGAGTGGGGGGGGCCCCTGCTAAGCCCTCAGAAGCCCCCCTCTTCCTTGGTCTCAGGAGACTTCCCAAACCCCCAGGCTGCGCATTTCTGACACTGGGAGAGGGGACCCTATCGAAGGCCCCCGGAGTCACCCTGGCCAGCTGGGAAATACAGGTGTGCTCGAGTCATCATCACCCACGGCTCCCGTGGCGGGTGAAAGGGACGAACGTGGCCCTGGCCTTTCTAGGTTCTGCAGGTGGCAGGCGTCCGAGGAGCAGGCACCCGGAGCGCTGGGAGGGCCTCGCCCTGTGTGGGGGGCGGAGCAGGCGGTGGCAGGCAGTGGCCTGGTGGTCTTCTGGTGAATCGGCAGTGGCTATTTTGGGCCGTAGATTGGCTGCGTCGGACCAATTTGGCCCAGGGTACCCGTGAGTTTGAAAGTCCTTCTAGCAAATTGCTGAAACGGGGGGCCGGGGGGGGGTGTTCTGGGAGCCCCCACATGCAGTTGGTGTCAGAAGTGAGAGTGGTCCGTGCACTGCCCGCCCCCCCCCCCCCCCCCCCCATCACACAGCGACCTTCCTTCCTGGCAGTGTGCTGTGCGGGACAATGGTTACACACGCCGCTGTCACCCTGGGGGCAGCATTTTGAGAAGGAGCAGGTGATGGGGGGTTGTCCACCCCCTGGGGTAAGTTCTTCCTGTGCAATTAGCGGGAACCGAGAGATGGAGGGGAGATCCTTTCTGCGCTAGAAAACAGTCTGGGCAGCTGCCCACCAGCGGCCCTGTGCTGGGTGCCATCCCAGGGGGTCGGGGTGAGGGAACAGAGCGGGCGGGGTGTGGCTTGGAAGAGGCATGGCCTTTGGTCTGTCCCCGGGGGTGACTTCAGAGAGGCCGCCGGGGGGAGCCGTGCGCAGGGCCCCCTTGCCCGTGGGTCGGGACCCTGAGCTCTAGGAAAACCGGAAGGGGGCTGGCCACCCCTGGGGGCCGGAGTCTGTATTTTGCAGGGAAGCTGGCAGGCTGGCCTGGGCAGGCCCTCTGGGGGGACGGGGAGGGGGAGGCAGCTCCGGGAGCCCCTTTGGGTGGACTGGGTTCCCCCAGCCGTCAAACTTCCTAAATGAATATTCCACGTGGAACCAGAATTAGTAGTTGGTTTTTTAAAAAACATTTAATTTTTTCATTTTCTTTATTGATTAAGGTATTACATATGTGTCCTTATTCCCCCCTCACCCCCCGCCCCCAACCCCCGGCTCATGCCCTCACCCCCCTGTTGTCTGTGTCCATTGGTTAGGCCCGTGGTCGGCAAACTGCGCCTTGCGAGCCACATGCGGCTCTTTGGCCCCTTGAGTGTGGCTCTTCCACAAAAGACCACGGCCTGGGCGAGTCTATTTTGAAGAAGTGGCATTAGAAGAAGTTTAAGTTTAAAACATTTGGCTCTCAAAAGAAATTTCCATCGTTGTACTGTTGATACTTGGCTCTGTTGACTGATGGGTTTGCCGACCCCTGGGTTAGGCCTATATGTATGCATACAAGTCCTTTGGTTGATCTCCCCCTCCTCCCCCCACCCTCCCCTGCCTTCCCTCTGAGGTTTGACCGTCTGAACGACGCTTCTCTGTCTCTGGATCTGTTTTTGTTCATCAGTTTATGTTGAGCATTTTGCTAAGCGAAATAAATCAATCAGAGAAGGATAAATATCACATGATCTCTGTCGTTTGTGGAACGGAATTAGTAGTTTTTGAGCTGAAAACCAAGGCCCCTCAGGGAGGTGGGCTTTCGGCGTGCCCCGTTGGTCTGGGCCGGCTGCCTAAAACAACGCTGTCCAGAGGCGGACAAGGGCTCGGTTGTGCAGGCGGAGAGGAGTGGAATATGTGTGCCCGCTTGTGCCCCACCAGCTCGGCACGTGCCCGACCCAGAGGCCAGGCTCCCGGGGAGGTGGCATGAATGAGGCCTTATTCCGAGGCGGGAGCCCCGCCCCTCGCTTCTCCAAAGGAGGTGCAGACGTGGAAATGGTCAGCCGTGTGGATCCTGCCTGTAAGCCTTTCACATCTGCCCTTCTGAGACAGGAGGCAGCTTTCTGCCCCCCGCCTTACACCCCCCTCCCCAGGATCCTGGGGCTTGGAGGGGGCGGGCTCAGTTACTCCAGGGGCAGCCGCCTGCCCTGGGCTTTCCAGGGCACTGTGATCCGACCGGGCTTCCTCTGCCCTGGGGCGAGGGTGAGGGAAATGGGACAGTCGCGTCTCCTCTGTCCTTCCCGGAAGGACACGCGCAATGGCGTTTGGCTCCTGTAACCTCGGTGAAAAGGAACCTGAGTTCAGAAGGCCGGGTGACTTCCAAGGATAACTGGACTCTGAGTGCCAATGCAGGCTGCCCAAATTCTGTCCCCCCGTGTTCCCCTGGACCCCTTTAAGCCACCCCAGCCTGAGGGTGGCAGCCCTCCCAGCGTCCCGGCAGCCCACCCCCACTGCCAGCAGCACCACCCACCCCCTGACCCAAATCCACAGGAGGCTGTTGTGGGCGTGACTGATCACGTCGGGGGAAGATGCCGCCTCTCACTGTGGAGACACTGACAATCTTGTGTGTGGGAGGGGGCTACCCCAGGTCCCGCTCGTAGTAATAGTTGATGTATGTACCCAATGGCCTTTCAGAAATCACAAGCTACCTGCACCCCCATGTTCACTGCAGCATTATTCACAAGCCAAGATATGGGAGCAATCCAAGGGCCCTTCGATGGATGACTGGATAAAGAAGACGTGGTACAGATGCACAATGGAATACTACGCAGCCATAAAAAAGGATGAGATGCCATTAGTGACAACAGGGATGGACCTTGGGAATATTAGGCCAAGTGAGATATGTCAGAAAAGGGTAAGAACCATATGATTTCATTCATATGTGGATGTAAAACTGAAAACAGCCGCCCTAACCGGTTTGGCTCAGTGGATAGAGCGTCGGCCTGCGGACTGAAGGGTCCCGGGTTCGATTCCAGTCAAGGGCATGTCCCCTGGTTGCGGGCACATCCCCAGTAGGGGGTGTGCAAGAGGCAGCTGATCGATGTTTCTCTCTCGTCGATGTTTCTAACTCTCTATCCCTCTCTGTAAAAAAATCAATAAAATATATTTAAAAAAAACCACCTGGAAACAACCAATGAACAAACAAACCAAAACTCATAGACACAAACAACAGTGTGGTGGCTGCCAGAGAGGGTGGTGGAGGATGAAGGAGTGCAGGGTGAATCCCTGGTGATGGAAGGACACTAGACTTCGGGTGGTGAGCGCACAGGAGCACACCGACAAGGAATCACAAAGTTGTGCACCTGAAACTTATGTAATGTTGTTAACCAACATTACCCCCATACATTTCATTAAAATAAAAAAGATGTAGAAAGAAAACACAGCTGGCCTTGCAGGGTTGGCCAAGTGCTTTGGGCCTCGCCGTGTCTCAGGGAGGGGGTGTTAGAGATGTTGGCGTGAGAAAGGGCAGCTGGGATGTGAGCCCAGCCCGTCAGCCCCGAAGTCCCAGCGCTTTGCAAGCTTCCCGGGTGTACCAAGTCCAGTCCGGCTCAGCGGGGACACACTGGATTTGCTCAAAGGAGACCGTCTCTCCAGCCCTCCCTGGACCTGCCAGCCCTTCAGGAGGTCACAGGGCTGTGCTCAGACCCTTCAGGACCACCAGACGTTCGTGGACAGTCCCTGTCACCACAGTCATGGTCACGGAGGACCAGGTCTGGACTGATGTCCTGGCGATGGGCCACCATCCTTCCTTTGCAGGGGGACCCAGGCTCCTGTCACAGGGCTCACAGCGGCCCAGTGAGTCTCTGAGCTTTGTCCACGGTTTGCAACAAGGAGGCAGGAGAGACCCATTAACAACACTATTTTGGATGCCCTCGGGGGACCCACGCATGGGTCTGGCCTGGCCCCTGCCCCCAGGGAGCCCTGGTCTAGTACAGGGAACCCACAGCCGGCAGAGGGGCAGGTCCAGCATATGATAGGTCATTGCCAGGGCCTGACGAAGGACCCCATAATCTCAGGGGTCCGCGCCCTGGGCTGGATCCAGGGGGTGCCTGTGGCCTCACACCCACCCTCCCTGCTGCCCAGAGCCCAGAGAGGGCGCAGAGGAGGCAGCCCCGGCTGGTGCACCGTGCCAGGAGCCCCGAGCGCCTCCAGGCTTCCAGGCCCCTTGCAATTTAGGGGAACGGCGGCGGTTGGCTTTTGGCAAGTGCTAATTTTTCAGCTGCTGCGTTCATGTGGAACCTGGAAATTAATTAGCTCAGACAAGAGCTGCACAGCCCGAGAGCATAAAAAGGATCCTCATTAGTAAAACTTTGCCCTTTGCCTGGCAGGGGTTGGCTGCCAGGAGTCTGATCAGGTTGCTGGGGCCGCAGCGATGATGGAAAGGCCGGAGTACGGCACGTCCCACCGGCCCAAACCCGGCTCAGGCCCACCTCTCTGTCAGCCACCGCCACCAGGGCGTCCCTGATATGGACCTAAAGGGGACTGGGGGGCTCCCAGCAGGCTTCCAGGGGCCCTGGCTGTGCCCTCAGAAAGCCCACAGTGAGGATTTCATTTGGACGGGGGTGGGGGGGGGAGGGAAGGGTCAGGGGAGGCCTATATCAGGTGACTTAGGCATGTAAACATTTAAGCAAGAACCCAAAGTAGGAGTCAGAATTAGCCAGGCGAGGGGCAGAGGGAACAACACTCCAGACAAGGAACAGCCCTTGCGAACACCCTGAGTCAGAAAAGAGCTTGGTGGAAAGCCAGGGTGGCTAGAGCACAGGAAAGGTGGGGGGTGCTGTGGAGACCAGGGGGTACAAGGACCGGTCCAGGTGGGGCCTCAGAGGTCGGTCTTCACTTTAAGAGCACTGGGATTCCGAAGGGCCAGCAAGGGAATGAAGGTCCAGGCATCTTCCCCCACCTCCCTCCCTCCCCCACCTCCCTCCCTCCCTCCCTCCCTCCCTCCCTCCCTCCCTCCCTCCCTCCCTCCCTCCCTCCCTCCCTCTTCCCTCCGCCATTGCCATCACCATGTGGGGAATTGCGAGGTGGGCTGGGGTGCACTTTCTCTTCTGCTGAGCCTGCAAGCACCCGATAACCACAGCTTTCACCATCCTCCCCCACAGCACCCCCTTCCCCACTGGCCTTTATTCGGCCAAGCCCAGAGGAGCCTGCACAGCCGCTCTGGGCCCAAGGACCAGGGGGGCCTGGGAGGCCACGGCGATGGCCAGGTGACCGGCAGGCTTCCCGACAATAACGATGCTGATGCTGCTATTAACACGGAGCCAGCACTTACCGAGCCTTTACCCGGCACCGGGACTCCCGTACGGGCCGGGCGAGGGAGGGGTTGTGTCCTCACGTGAAGACCCAGGGCGTTGTCGGGCATGATGTGGCCTTTCTTGCCAGCGAGGAGTGAGTGAAAGGAGGGACTTGGGTGAAGCTCTGGGCCTAGAGCGTGCACACGGGGGCTAGTTAACAACCCGTCCTCACAACCAGACACGGATCCTAGGGCTCTTCTTCCTCCGAGACCTCCCTGCCTGCCGACCCCTGCCCCTTCCCTTCCCTGCCCGGCCCGCCGCCAGGCCAAACCACATCAAGGGCAGAGGCGTGTCTTTGGAGGATTCTTGTACATTTCCAACTTGGCTTTCACTTTGATCGAGAAAAACCAACCAGAGAGACTGACGTGCGGCCGACGGAAGCGGGTGAGCGGGTCTGAGGGGTCAATCACCTGTGGCCGGGGGTCCTCGGGGCGGCTGTGCAGGCCGGCGTTGACGGCCGGCTGACAGGAGCGCCTGGAGCCCGCGGTGCCACGGCCCAGGTGGGAGAGGTTTGATTGTAAGGTTGGTTTGTATTGCTTTTGGCCAAAGGCCTTCTGGAGAGCGCAGGACTGCGCCCTCGGGGAGGGTCAGAGTTCAGGACAGTTAGCTCAGGACTGACTTAATGAGAGGGCTCCGTGGATGCATCTCGGGGCCGGTTGGGCCGCGGTGCGGGGCCGAGGTGATTAGCGAGGAGGCGGCCAGAGGAGCCGGCCGGCCCAGCACTGTGCGCCCTCCCTGTCCCCGCTCTGAGGCCTTGGCCGGGGGTCGTGTCCCAGGACAAGGGGGACCCCAAACGGAGACTCCGCAATCCTAGAAAATGAAAGGCACCTGCAGTTTGTCTGGCCCCCGCCCCAGTGTTTAGACTCAGAATCCGAGCACACGAGCCTAATTGATTTCTAACGATGTGGTAGTTATCTCCATGCCTTCCGGTGTCTTCCGAGCGTCCGCCGTGCCAGGCTCTTTCCCTGCGTTTGGACCAGAAAGCTAAGCAGGGTGAGCGGTACGCTGAGCCCGTGTTACCTGGGGACAGCGCTCTGATCCTGCCCACCTGCCCTGGACGGCGCCTCATTAGCCAGTCCACGCAGCTGGACTCGGCCAAGGCAACGCTGGCAAAGCCCACTGTTGCCCGGGGCGAGCGGCTGCTCTGAACCTGGCAGAGGCGGCCTGGAAGGCAGCACGGGGGGGGGCGGGCAGGGATCACAGTGCACAGCCGGACGGTGAGCCGGCAAACACCCCGGGAGCCCACCGGGAGCTATGGACACGCCTCATTCCGTTCCAGGAACGCGCTCCAGGCTGCAGAGAACTGTCGGGTCTCCGCCCGCAGAGCCCCCAGCGGCCGGGGACGAAGCGACCGTCGCCTCTGATGGCCGCGGGGGACCAGCACCCTCCGGGCCGTCCCAGGCCCCACAGCGAGCGGACAGGCTGGCCTTTGTTTCCCCAGGCACCTTCGGAAGTTGCTGTTCCTGGCCAAAAAAACAAACAAACAGTTAAGGAGGGGCCGTGTTATATTGAGGGAACCCTCGCTTAGCCTTTCTCTGTGCAGCAGAAAATATAGCACCCGGCTTCCATTTCCCCGGCCAAGTGCTCGGTCCGGCGGGCTGAGCCCCACCGTCCAACAGGAACATGGCTTATAAGTTGGGGTGTGTCCTTCTTGCTGACTGAGGGCCAACAAGGAGCAGAGGTGCCTCCAAACCCCGGTGCTTTTTTTGTCTATAAAACGCCTCATGCGCCCTAGCCCGTTTGGCTCAGTGGATAGAGCATCGGCCTGCGGACCGAAGGGTCCCGGGTTCGATTCCGGTCAAGGGCATGTGCCTTGGTTGCAGGCTCCTCCCCGGCCCAGGCCCTGGTTGGGGCTCGTACAGGAGGCAACCAACTGGTGTGTTTCTCTCACATCGATGTTTCTCTCTGCCTCTCACTCTCCCTTCCACTCTCGCTAAACATCAATGGAAAAATATCCTCGGGTGAGGATTAACAACAACAACAACAAAAAAGGTGCAAGCTGTAAAACGCCTCACGTACAGAGGATGCCTCTCCGCTCGTCCCACACCGTCTCTGTGGGCTCCTGTTTTGAATTTTTGGTGTGAGCGCTTCATCGAGGCCCAGTTCGGGTCGACAGATGTCCCTGGGAAGAAGCAGAAAAGGGTGAAGCAGAGCTGGGGGGGGGGGGGGGGGGGGACTCGGCCTCTCACACCTGCTGTTCTGTAAACAGATGGTCACTGAGCACCTGACTGTCCCCGCCCCGCCCGTCCACGTGGCTACGCTCAAACAAGGCAGTTGGGACCGGCAAGGCGATCTGTTAGAGACCCGTTTCGATGTCATTTGGGGGCAAAGGTGCCTCCTGGTCTCTGAAGCCTGCTGGCGAGGGCCAGGTGTGGGCCACTCCGCCTCCCCTCCCAGACAGCCCCATCCTCCCCATTCCAGCAGCCACGGCCTGCCTTCCAGGGAGCAGCAGTCTCTGGGGTCACTGGCCCCCCCCCGCCCCAACACACAGAAACCTTGGCAATGGCTTCGAGGTGTCTGCGGCAGAGAGCCCTCCGCCACGGTCCCGCTTGTCCAGGCGTCAGGCCGCGGGCAGGCCGTGTGGGGCAGAGTCCGAGGCACGGGAGAGCCATTATCTTGCAGAGCAGGGTCCTGGTTCTGCGGGCGCCCGAGTGGCCGAGGCTGTCCTTTGCGGATCACGCCTGGGAAAGGCCGCCATTGGCCTTGGCTTCTGCGGCTCCGGGTGATTCAGCCGGGCCCTGCGGCGACCTCCCCGGAAGTCAGCCCATGCCATCGCTGCCCTGCCCATGCACACAGCGTGCCCACCAGGAGCCCTGGAACCAGAATGAGATGAGCCCATCACCCCACCGTGGGGAAACTGAGGCCGGGAGAGGGGAGGTTGCTTGGCACCAGCTCCCGGCCTAGCGCGAGTTCTCGGGGGGGGGGGGGGGGGTAGATGGCAGGATAGCAGGATACCCCGCTGCCTTCAGAAGGGGCAATGGGTGGGGCCGGGGGGGGGGGCTGTGGCTTCCCACGTAGGATGAGCGAACAGTAATAATAGCCGCAGCAGTAGCCAGCTCGTCATGGGTGCTGGACGCTGTAGCAACCGGGTCATTCTTTTTTTTTTTTTTAATATATTTTATTGATTTTTTACAGAGAGGAAGGGAGAGGGATCGAGAGCTAGAAACATCGACCAGCTGCCTCCTGCACACCCCCTCCTGGGATGTGCCCGCAACCAAGGTACATGCCCTTGACCGGAATGGAACCTGCGACCTTTCAGTCCGCAGACCGATGCCCTATCCACGGAGCCACACCGGTTTCGGCGTGGGTCATTCTTGACTCCTCAGCGGCCTCTCCCGTCCCACAGCCAGGCCATCTGCCGCTCCGGTTCGCGCTCCGTGTCTCTAGAGCAGCGCCGTCCAGTAGCGCTTTCACGAGGAAGGGCAGGGTCTCGTCTGTGCTCGCGGGCGTGGCTCCGGAACACGTGATGTGTGGCCAGAGGGATCAAGGAACTGACTTCTCTTTCATTTAATTTTAATTAATTTAAACTCAAACAGCCACCAGGGCTGGCGGCTGCCACAGCGGACCGCAGAGTGTTAGACTATCTCTAGGATCCAGCCGCCTTTCCCTAACTCCTAGAGAGCCACCCTGTCCCAGCCACGGTCCCCTCCGCCTTGGACCACGGCCCTATTCCCTCCAGCCTCCTTGCACCTGCCTCTGTCCCCGCAGTCTTTTCCGCAGCGGGTCTGCCACAAACCCCGCGGTGGGGCCACCCCCGAGGCCTCCCTGTGTGCTGCGGCCCCGTGGGACCCCGCCCCGCTGTTCCTCTGATCTGCACACTGGTCCCTGCGCCTGTTCTGTCCCCCGGTCCTCACCACCTGGCTCTCCCTCTCCACGCCATCGTGCCCCTGCCTCAGGACCTTGGCACGGGCAGATCCGTCCGTCCTAAGGCTCTTTCCTGGGAGAGTCACCTGGCTCGCTGTCTCCCTTCCTTCAGGCCTCTCCTCAGACTCCACGTGCCCAGCAAGGCCTGTCCTGACAACACGCACGGGATGCGGATTCGTGGTGCCCACCCCGCCCGCCCCTTTTCCATCGGCGTGTTTCTCTTCAAAGCATTTACCACCGCCTGGCATTTTCATGCTTTTCGGTTTACGGTTTATTTTCTACCTCCCCGACTCGAATGCAGATTCCACGAGGGTAGGTTTTCCCCTTCTGTCTTGTTCACGGATGTGTCCCCTGCTTGTGGGACAGCATTTGGCACACAGTAGGTGCTCAGTAAATGTTTGGGGACACCAAGTAGAGAACAGCCCACCCTTCCTGTTGCCTCAGAGCCGTGGTCGGCAAACTGCGGCTCGAGAGCCACATGCGGCTCTCTGGCCCCCTTGAGTGTGGCTCTTCCACAAAATACCACGGCCTGGGCGAGTCTATGTTGAAGAAGTGGCGTTAGAAGAAGTTTAAGTTTAAAACATTTGGCTCTCCAAAGAAATTTCAATCGTTGTTCTGTTGATATTTGGCTCTGTTGACTAAGGAGTTTGCCGACCACTGCCTCAGAGGAAGGTATCCTTACCCCCAGCGATAGGTGAGAAGACTGAGGCGGGGGTTAGCTTTACACCCACTGCGTCCAACTGGGCAACCCCTGTGCACAGCCACCACGTCCCAGCCATGGGACAGGCGAGTCACCGCCCTGGAGCCTTGGTTTCCTTGACGGGAGGGTCTATGGGGCTCCAAGGCTCCAGGCCCAAAGTGGACTGACCGCAGCCCATATGGGGGGGGGGGGGCAGATGCCAGCTGGCGTGGGACAAGCATGCCCTCTGCCTGGCACATGCCCCATGGGGCAGATGAGAGGAGGGGGTGGAGGTGCGGCCAGCGGCAGGACTCAAAATCGAGGCTGGGGTTTCCCGGGGCCTCTTGTGAGGCACCTTAAGCTTCCTCATCCCCACCTGCCCGGCCTGGCCACTTCCACCTTCTCGTGCTGCCCAGCGTGAGGAGCAGCACCGGGGACCGAGGCTGCAGAAGCCGCCTGCCGGACTCCGGAGAATTCCCAGGACCCCTGGGCCAGAGCGGCCTGTGGATGGAGACGTCCAGGCCCAGCAGGGTGTGTGGCCTGTGGGTTTGGGGACCTACTGCCTGCTCTCACACTCTCCTGTGCTAACTGGATCTGCCCTCCCCAGGATGGCCCCACACACCACCCCTCAGGCCCACCTCCCAGAGCCTGATGGGAGGCAGGGCACACCTGTTCGCACCTGTTTCCTCGAACCTGAACCGTGTCCTGGGCATACATCTTCTCTGCCTGCTGGGCCTTAGGCTCAGTCACTGTTTCTACCCTTGATGCTGGCCCTGCCCTGCTCTGACTAGCCTCCCCCTACTGGTATATAAAAGAGCAGTTGGTTTTTGTATATTAACCTTGAAATAAATGCTTATTAGTTCTAGGAGGTGTTTTTTTGTTGTTTTTGTTGTTGTTGTTGTTGTTGTTTGTCAGTTCTTTCGGATCCTTTACATGGACAGTCATTTCATCTGTGAAAAAGACTATTATTTCTTCCTTCCCAATCAGTATACCTTTTAGTTCACTTTATTGTGTTACTGCATTAGCTAAAATTTCCAGATTGATGTTGAAAAAGGGTGGTGAGGAGGGACGTGTGTACCTTGTCTTGTATCTTATTAGGGAAGCTTATAGTTTCTCACCATTGAGTATGATGTTAGCAGTTTTTTTGTAGATGGTCGTTAGCAAGTTGAGCAAGTTTCCTTCTATTTCTAATTTACTGAGAGTTTTTATCATGAGTGGATTTTGGATTTTGCCAAATACCCTTTCTGCATCTATTGCTATGATCATGATTATGTAAGGCCCGTTGAGGTGATGAATTGCATTAATTGATTTTCAAATGTTGAACACGCTTTGCATACCTGGAATAAATCCCACTTGGTTGTGGTTTATCATTCTTTTTATCCATTGTTGGATTTGATTTGCTATAATGCTGTTGAAGATTTTTGCATCTGTGTTCATGTGAGATATTGGCCTGTGGCTTTCTTTTCTGGTAACGTCTTGGTCTGGTTTTGGTATTAGGGTGATGCCGGCCTCGTAAGATGAGTTAGAAAGGATTCCCTGAAAGAGATTTTAGAGACTTGGTATAATTTCTTCCTTCAATGTTTGGTAGAATTCATCAGTGAATCCATCTGGGTGTGGTGCTTTCTTTTTTGGAAGGTTAGTAATTATTGATTTAATTTCTTTAATAGATACAGGCCTTTAAGATTGTCTATTTCTTCTTTTGTGAGTTTCGGCAGATTGTGTCTTTCAAGGACTTGGTCCGTTTCCTATAGGATATCAAATTGGTGGGAATAGAGTTAGTTGTTCATAGCATTCCTTTATTATCCTCTTAATGTCCAAGGGAGCTGTAGTGATGTCCCCACTTTCCTTCTAATATTAGTAATTTGAGCCCTCTCTTTTTCCTTTTACTGCTAGAGGCTTATTGGTTTGATTAATCTTTCCAAAGAATCAGCTTTTGCTCTTGTTGATTTTCTCTATGGATTTCCTGTTTTCAATTCCTTGATTTCTGCTATAGTTCTTATTATTTCTTTTCTTCTGCTTACTTTAGATTTCATTTGATCTTCTTTTGCTAGTTTTCTAAGGTGGAAGTTTAGACAATTCAGTTATTTTACTATTTTTTAATAGAATTTATTGGGGTGATGCTGGTTAACAAAATTATACAGATTTCAGGTGCACAGTTCTACAACACAGTTCTGTATTGCGTGTTTACCACCCCAACTCAAGCCTTCATCCAGCACCGTTTATCAGTAGATAATTGATTTTAGATCTTCCTTCTTCTCTAATATGTGCACTCGATGCTATACATTTCCCTCTGAGGACTGCTTTTGCTGTGTCCCACAAATTTTGATAAGTTTATGTATTCGTTCTCACTTACTTAGTGCAAAATATTTTAAAATTTCTCTTTTGACCCATGTGTTATTTAGAAGTGTGTTGTTTAGCCCTAGCTGGTTTGGTTCAGTGGATAGAGCGTCTGCCTGCAGACTGATGGGTCCCGGGTTTGATTCCGGCCAAGGGCACATGCCCGGGTTGTGGTGCTCGATCCCCAGTGGGGGGCGTGCAGGAGGCAGCCTATCAATGATTCTCTCTCATCATTGATGTTTCTATCTCTCTCTCCCTCTCCCTTCCTCTCTGAAATCAATAAAAAGTATATTTAAACAAAAAGAAGTGTGTTGTTTAAGTCTCCAAGTGTTTTGGGATTTCCCAGTATTCTATTTTTAAAAATTAATTGTGGTTTGAGAGCAGACATTACATGATTTCTGTTCTTTAAAATGTCTTAAGGTAGGTCTTATGCCCAGAATGTGGGTCTATCTTGGTGAGTGTTCCATGTGAGTTTGAGAATAATGTGTAATCCGCTATTGTTGGATTATGTAGTCTACAAGATGTCAGTTTTATCCAGGTGATTGACCTCTGTCCTTACTGATTTGCCGCCTTCTGGATCTGTCCATTTCCTATAGAGGGGTGTTGAAGGCTTCAGCTCTGATAGTGGGTGAATCTATTTCTCTTTAAAGTTCTATCAGTTTTGGCTCTGTTGTTAGGCGCACACACATGAGGGATTGTTTTGTCTTCTCGGAGAATTGACTCCTTTTCTGTTATGAAATGCCCTTCTTTATCCCTGATAACATCCTTTCCTTTGAAATCCGCTTTGTCAGGAATTAACAGCTACTTCTGCTTTTTTTGTTGTTGTTGTTGTTAGTATATTTTTCCCCATCCAGTTACTTTTGTGCCACTGTATGTAAAGTGGTTTCTTTCAGACAGCATATAGTTGGCCCTTGTGTTTTGATCCATTCTACCAATCTCTGTCTTTTAATTGGTGGATTTAGACTAGTGACATTCAAAGTGATTATTTTTTAAAAATATATTTTTATTGATTTCAGGAAGGAAGGGAGAGGAAGAGAGAGATGGAAACGTCAATGATGAGAGTGAATCAACCATCAGCTGCCTCCTGCACTGATTGAGCCCACAACCCTGGCATGTGCCCTGACTGGGAATCGAACCATGACCTCCTGGTTCATAAGTTGATGCTCAACTATGCCAGCTGGGTTCAAAGTGATTATTAACATTAGTTGGATTAATATGACCACATTTATTACTGTTTTATACTTGTTGCTATTGTTCTTTGTTTCTATTTTTGTCTTCCACTCTTTTTCTGTCTTTTGTGGGATTTTTTAAAATTAGGAACAACTCTTAGGTACTTGATATTTGCTAATTTATGTAGTAAAGTAACTATTCTCTTCTCCCCCAGCTTTACTCAGATAAAATTAGCAAATAAAATTATATAAATTTAAGGCATACAATACGATGATTTGATATATTGTGAAATGATTACCACCATGAAGTTAGTTAACACATCCATCACCTCCCACAGTTACCTGTGTGAGTGGTGAGAACTTTTAAGATCTACTATCGCAGGAACTTGCAAATATACAATACAGTATTGTTGACTACAGTCACCATGTTGTACAATTGGATCGTCAGAACGTATTCATCTTACACCTGAAAGTATAGACCCTTTGACAAACATCTCCCCATTTCCTTCATTCCACAGCCCCTGGCCATTACAGTTTAACTCTGCTTCTATGGATTTGAGCTTTTCAAGAATCCACATATAAGTGAGATCATATAGTATATGTCTTTCTCTGTCTGACTTATTTCACTCAGCATAATGCCCTCAAGGTCCATCCATGTTGTTGCATATATTGTCTTTTGTGGTTTTAATTGAGCATTTTATGTAATTCAATTTTTTCCTCCTTTTTAGCATATCAGCTATATTTATTTTTTAGTGGTTGCCCTACAGTTTGCAATATACATTTATAGTAATCCAAGTCTGCTTTCAAATAACATTATACCACTTCATAGGTAGTGCAAGTACCTTATAATAACAAAATAATAACAAAATGATCCTAATTCCTCCCTCTGATCCTTTGCATTATTGCTGTCATTCATTTTGCTTATATATAAGCGGACATACACATATATAACACATGCATAACATATATACATTAGCATACATGATCAAATACATTGCAGGTATTATTATTTTGAATTAATTATTATCTATAATTAAGAATAGATCAATTAAGAATAAGAAAAACAAAAGGTTTTATTTTACCTTCACCTATTCTTTCTCCTATGTTCTTTCTTACTTTAGGTTGCCCTATGTTTCTGACCTATATTATTTCCCTTCTCTCTAAAGACTTTCTTTTAACATTTCTTTTTAAAAAAAAAATCTTTATTGTTCAGATTATTACAGTTGTTCCTCTTTTTTCCCCCATAGCTCCCCTCCACCCAGTTCCCACCCCACCCTCTGCCCTTACCACTCCCCCCACTGTCCTCATCCATAGGTGTACGATTTTTGTCCAGTCTCTTCCCGCACCCCCCATACCCCCTTTCCCCCAAGAATTGTCAGTCCACTCCCTTTCTATGCCCCTGATTCTATTATATTCACCAGTTTGTTCTGTTCATCAGATTTTTTATTCACTTGATTTTTAGATTCACTTGTTGATAGATATGTATTTGTTGTTCATAATTTTTATCTTTACCTTTTTCTTCTTCTTCCTCTTCTTAAAGAATACCCTTCAGCATTTCATATAATACTGGTTTGGCGGTGATGAACTCCTTTAGCTTTTTCTTATCTGTGAAGCTCTTTATCTGACCTTCAATTCTGAATGATAGCTTTACTGGGTAAAATAATCTTGGTTGTAGGTTCTTGCTATTCATCACTTTGAATATTTCTTGCCACTCCCTTCTGGCCTGCATAGTTTCTGTTGAGAAATCACCTGACAATCGTATAGGTGCTCCCTTGTAAGTAACTAACTGTTTTTCTCTTGCTGCTTTTAATGTTCTCTTTTTGTCTTTTGCCCTTAGCATTTTAATTATGATGTGTCTTGGTGTGGTCCTCTTTGGATTCCTTTTGTTTGGGGTTCTGTGCGCTTCCTGGACTTGTAAGTCTATTTCTTTCACCAGGTAGGGGAAGTTTTCGGTCATTATTTCTTCAAATAAGTTTTCAGTATCTTGCTCTCTCTCTTCTTCTGGCACCCCCATAATTTGGATGTTGGTACACTTGAAGTTGTCCCAGAGGCTTATTACACTATCTTCATATTTTTGGATTCTTTTTTCTTTTTGCTTTTCTGGTTGGGTGATTTTTGCTTTTTCATATTTCAAATCTTTGACTTGATTCTTGTGATCCTCTAGTCTGCTGTTGGACCTCTGTATATTATTCTTTATTTCAGTCAGTGTATGCTTAATTTCTAGGTGGTCCTTTTTCATATCCTCTAGGGACTCACTAAATTTATTGGCAGTTTCTATAAGATTCTTGAAAAACCTTATAACTGTGGTTTTGAACTCTATATCCAGTCATTTGCTTTCCTCCATTTCTGTCATTTATGACCTGTTTCTTTGTCTCTGCATTTTGGCTGCTTCCCTGTGTTGATAGCGTGGCTTTGTGTCCTAGGTGTCCTATAGGGCCCAGTGGCTCAGCCTCCCCAGTTACCTGAGGTGGACACTCTTGGTGCACCACTTTGTGGGCTGTGTGTACAGCCTTGTTGTAGTTAAGTCTTAATTGTTGTTGGTATCACTGGGAGGAATTGACCTCCAGGCCAATTGGCTGTGAGGATAAGCTGTGTCTACACTGGGAGACCTGTGCTGGACATAGCAAAAGCCTCTGTGCTCAGCTTGGATGGGGCTGAGTCTCAGGGCTGAGCAGACAGTCTTGGCTTCCCGTCATCCCTGCCCTTGCACGCGCGCCTCCAGACCTCTTCCTTCCGCACTCCCCTGAGTTTCCGCCTGACAGTCCAGATTCCCCCAGGCTCGCCCGGAACTGGGGTTCAGTGCAGTCGGAACTGGGGTTCAGTGCAGTCAGGAGCTTCCGATTCCCTTCCACTAGGGAGAGCTAGCAGCAACCTCAGCAGTCAGTCATGCGCGCACTGGTGCGCGTGCACCTCCAGACCCCTGCCCGCCGCGGCTCCCCTGAGTCTCTTAGGCTCCGTGTGCCTTTCTCTCTACCTGACAGTCCAGACTCCCCCTGTATGAGCCTGGGTCCACGGCGTTTCGCCTGGAACTGGGGTTCAGTGCAGTCAGAACTGGGGTTCAGTGCAGTCTGGGGCTTCCTTTCCTCTCCCACCAGAGAATGCCAACCAGGCACTCAGCCGCTCTTCTCTCCGCGTGCGTGTCTCTGTACCTCAGTCCTTTGCAGTTCTGATTCTCCGTGTGCTTTCCTCTTTCCTTCCAGTTGTAGAATTTCCACTCAGCCAGCTTTCCTGTGGTTCTGGGTGATGTCCATTCTGTCTTTTAGTTGTAGTTTTGAAATTGTTGTGGGAGGCAGCAGTTTAAGTGTTTATCTATGCCGCCATCTTGGTTTCTCCTCTCTTGGGCCTTTTATTGATAGGTTTGGGGCTCTCATACTCAACTGTAGTTTGTTTGACAGATTTTAGCCTGTGCAAAGACAGGCCATTCATATGCAAAATCTGCTACTCACAGGATGGGTGGGGCTGCAAATTGGATGAGGCAGGGTCTCAGGGAATCACCAGGGCAGAGCAAATAGAAATGGCTGCCAGTCAGCCCTGCAACCAGGAAGGTCCCAGTATAGGAACAATGACCCCTGCAAGCACCTTCATCTAGGACCTAGGTCAGCAAACACAGGCTCGTGAGGCAAATGTGGCTCTTTGGCCCCTTGAGTGTGGCTCTTCCACAAAATACCATGGCCTGGGCGAGTGTATTTTGAAGAAGTGGCATTAGAAGAAGTTTAAGTTTAAAAATTTTGGCTCTCAAAAGAAATTTCAATCGTTGTACTGTTGATATTTGGCTCTGTTGACTAATGAGTTTGCCGACCGCTGATCTAGGAGAAAGCTGTCCCCAAGTTCCTGCCCCGATGCCAGACAATCCAGTTCCTCCTCATATGTGTCTGTGTCCCCCAGATCCTCGCCCTGGCGCTGGAGCTCAGAGGATGCGGGAACTTGTACCTTCAGTTCATGGTGCCGGCCTTTTAAGAGGAACAACTGGGTCTCCAGCAGCCTCTGTGTCACTGAGCCCCAATCCACACTGGTTTTTACAGCCTGTAGTTCTTATTGCCCGTAGGGACTTCTTTTCCCAGCTCTGCAACCCTGGGCTGGGCTTTGGGTGTGAGCCTAGGATCTCTTGCTCCTCACCGGTGGCCTCTGCAGAGACAATCTCCCTCCTGATTAAAAAAGTGGCCCATGTGGGTGCCGGACCAGCCTGTTTTGCGCCTCCGCACCTCCTACCAGTCTCAGTGTGCTTTCTTCTTTATTTCTATAATTGGAGGACTTCCATTCAGCCAGCTTTGGATGATGTTGTTCTGTATTTTAGTTGTAATGTTGATGTGGTTGTGGTAGGTGGCAAGTACAGGCATTTACCTATGCCACCATCTTGGTTCCTCCCCATTTACCCCTTCTAGCCCAGCCGTGTCCCGAACCCACCCTATTGTCTGTGTCCATGGGTTATGGATAAATGCATACAAGTTCTCTGGTTGATCACTTCCCACCTACCCACCCTCCCCTGCCTTCCCTCTGAGATTCCACAGTCTGTTCCATGCTTCTATGTCTCTGGATCTATTTTGTTCAACCATTTATTTTGTTCATTAGATTCCACATATGAGTGAGATCACATACTTGTCTTTCTCTGGATGGCTTATTTAGCTTTGCATAATACTCTCCAGGTCTCTCCAAGATCCTTCTTTTTTACGGCTGCATAGTATTCCATGTGGTATAAATGTACCACAGCTTTTAATATTTTTTATCTTTTTTTATTTCAGAGAGGAGGGGAGAGGGAGAGGGAGGTGGAAACATCAGTGAGGAGAGAGAATCATTGATCAACTGCCTCCTGCACGCCCCCCCCCCCCCACTGGGGATTGAGCCCACAACCCTAGCATGTGCCCTGACTGGGATTCGAACTGGGACCTTCTGGTTCATAGATCGAGGCTCAAGCACTGAGCCATGCCGACCGGACTGTACCACAGCTTTTTTATCCATTCATCTACTGAGGGGCACTTTGACTGTTTCCAGATCTTAGCTATTGTAAATTGTGCTGCTATGAAAATAGGGGTGCATATATTCTTTCTGATTGGCATTTTGGATCTCTTAGGATATATTCCTAAAAGTGGGATCACTGGGTCAAATGGCAGTAGCATATTTAACTTTTTGAGGAGCCTCCATATTGTTTTCCATAATGGCTGCACTAGTCTGCATTCCCACTAGCAGTGTACTAGGGTTCCCTTTTCTTCACATCCCCATCAGCACTTGTCGTTTGTTTATTTGTTGGTGGTAGCCATTCTGACAGGTGTGAGGTGATACCTCATTGTCATTGTAATTTGCATCTCTCTGATGATAAGTGACTTTGAGCATTTTTTCATATGACTCTTGACCATCTTTATGTCCACTTTGGAGAAGTTTCTATATAAGTCCTTTGCCCATTTTTAAATTGGATTGTTTGTCTTCCTTTTAAGTTGCATGAGTTTCTTATATATTTTGGATATTAACCCTTCATCAGATGTATCATTGCCAAATATGTCCTCCCATAGAGTGAGCGCCCTTTTTGTTTTGATGATGGTTTTTTTGTTTGTTTGTTTTTGCTGTGCAGAGGCCTTTTATTTTGATGTAGTCCTATTTGTTTATTTTCTCCTTAGTTTCCTTTGCCCTAGGAAATGTATCTGTAAACATATTGCTCTGAGACAGTGATGGGCAACCTTTTGAGCTTGGTGTGTCAAACTTCGCCAAAAAACTGAGCATAACTCGCGTAGTGTGTCACTTTGAGGAAAAAACATTATTTCGCGATATTTATAGTTTAAATAACATAAATGTATAATTGTTATATATAATTGTATTTAATAAACCAAAAACTAAATATTTAACTTACCTGGTTAGTGACTTCTCTGTTCATCCGTCAGTCAGTTTCTTTCGTTGGTCTTGATATTATTTAGCTTTTGTGGGGTGCCGTGAACTAAGATAAGTGAGGGGGAGGGGGAATTCTTTAACTAACCTGCCTATTAGTGACTTTTTTGTTGCTGAATTTCATTGGCTAAATCTTCAATTGAAGGTTGGTATTTTGTACACTTCAGGCCCAAGCAAGCACTACTAACTTCATCTGTCAATCTGTTTCTTTTGTTGGTTTTGATATTATTTAACGCTGAGAATAAGGCCTCACAAAAGTATGTAGAGGGAAAAATTGTAAGTAAAGCCATTGCTATATTTTTCAGGGTGCTAAAAGTGTCTGGTAGTCGGTTCCAGGCACTCCAAATTTCCTGTTCGTAGTGGCACTCCTCTTGATTCTCCAAGCGGCACCTTTCCAGATTCTCAAGCTTTGACCTCAAGTCGACAAACACCTGAGCCCAGATACTGTCTTGAAATTCTGCAAGTTGCATCTCCAAATCATCAATTTGCATCCATTGGAAACCATTTAATTCCAAACTACTGTAGACTACTACATCAGGATACTTAATTATTTTCATGGTCTGTTCTAGACTTCTAAATTGACTAAATCTATCACTAAACTGGTCAAGTAATGAGTCTAAAACGTGCTGGTACATCATATGCAAGAGTTCCATGTCATTTTGTATAGCTGCATTGGCCTTTTCAAAATACTTTGTTACTCGAGGAAAATACTTACAAGTTTTAGTTTCTACATCTCGCTTGAAAATTTTAACCTTACTTTCAAAAGCTTTTATGTATCCAAACATAATGTCAATACTTTTGCAAAACCTTGTAACTTTAAGTTCAGTTCATTAATATGAACAGAGAGATCTGTAAAAAACATCAGGGTGTTGACCCACTTATCATCATTAAGCTGAGGAAAGTTTCCCAGATCCTTATCGTCAAGAAATACCTTAATTTCTTCAAAGCACTCCACAAAGCGCTCAAGAACTTTGCCTCGGCTCAGCCATCTTACATTATTGTACATCAGCAGTCCACTGTAGATGGAATCAACCTCCAGTAAAAGTGCCGAAAATTCTCGCTTGTGAAGGGGGCGAGCAGCTATTAAATTAACTATTTTTGTAACAACTGACATTAAGTCGTTTAAGTCGGTGAATCCTGCCTTGGCACATAAAGCCTCCTGATGGATAATACAATGAAAAGGCACAATCGGATGTCCAATAGCTTCTGTAAACAATTTGACAAATCCGACTTTTTTCCCCACCATATTTGGTGCCCCATCTGTCGTCACTGACACAACTTTAGAGATATCAATGCTTAGGTCACGAATTGTTTGTATAACAACCTTACATATTTCTTTTATTTTTATTTTTATTGATTTTTTACAGAGAGGAAGAGAGAGGGATAGAGAGTTAGAAACATCGATGCGAGAGAAACATCGATCAGCTGCCTCCTGCACACCCCCTACTGGGGATGTGCCCACAACCAAGGTACATGCCCTTGACCGGAATCGAACCCGGGACCTTTGAGTCCGCAGGCCGACGCTCTATCCACTGAGCCAAACCGGTTTTGGCCAACCTTACATATTTCGCTTCCTGATTTACTTGTTGACACTGATACTAACTTTATCAACTCTTCTCTCATTGTGAGAACATCAGAATATCGACCAATAATGGCCAACTGAGCATGTGATGTGACATCTGTAGTTTCATCAAGAGAGATCGAAAAATATTTACACTTCCTTATGTCTCTCTTTAATTGATGTTGTACGTTTGTGTTCAGTCTCATTATTCGGTCTTTTATGATATTTCTATTGAGTGGCAACTCAGATATTCTCTTAATAATTGCATCTTTATTCTGCATATCGTGAAATAGAACTGGTGCACATCTTAGGAGAGTTTCTTTAATAAATTCTCCCTCACTGAGTGCTTTTCCATGCTGAGCTATAGAGTGAGCAATGCTCAAACTTGCAGATGTTAAATTTGTAGAGCTTTTCATAAATTTAAGGATGGAATTAGATTGGCTCTTATAAAGGTGTAGCTGCCTGGAAATGTATTCCTTCCTTTCATCCTCACTTTTTTCCAAGAGCTGGGAATGATTAGTTTCAAAATGTCTATTTATATTCCATGTTCTGCTTACTACTGTTTCAGTACATAGAACGCAAAATTATCTGCCATTTTTTTCTATAAAGCCATACATCTCGGTCCATGTCTCTTGAAAGGGTCGGCCACTGCTACTACCACTTCCTTTACTTAACCTTAGTTTTTTATTTTTTGGGTTCTCCATCAGGGTGGCAGTGACAGAAGATAGAATTATAGATAGCTTGTTAGGTCTGCAGCCAATTAGGCGTTAACTAGCGTAACTAACCACGGAATGGTGCGTTTAACTGTCCTTTAGGAAAGGGCAGGGTTAATAAGCAGAAATAGGGGTTAATAAGTATGCACAACAGTAATAGTGGTGAAATGGAGTCTGCACTATGGAGCAAGATGGTGTTCCTTATGTGAATTAAAATGGCTGCCGCTATTTCTAATGGCGGGAAACGGCACCCATAGCACACCACAAACCCTCGCCTCTCCCAGCCTCCCCCTCACTTATCTCAGTAATGATGGATTAGAAATCCATGACACCCCAGAACAGTAGATAATGGTTGCTGTGGTTAACTGTTATTTGGTTACTGGTAATGGCAGGGCCCCCAGAGATGCGTCCCCCGCTGCGTTCGGCTGCTCCCTGCTCTGCCGGCGGAAGTGAGGGCAAAGATCCCGGCTTAACCGGAAGTCCCAGAAGTAGACGCTCTGTGCCGGACTTCTGTTGTTTTGGCCTACAGACCTCTGGCACAGAGTGTCTAATAGGAGAGGATGAAACATTTGCGACTAGAGTCTCATTTGCGACTAGAGTCTTGGAGTTAGAGTCTAACTCCAAAACTCTAGTCGCAAATGTTTCATCCTCAGGAGCAGCAAATGTTTCATCCTCGGCATGTGGCCGCCTCAGCAGCTGTGTGTCATCAGAAATGGCTACGGATGTCAGTGCTGACACGCGTGTCATAGGTTCACCATCACTGCTCTGAGAGATGTCTGAGGTTTTCCTGCCTATGGTTTCTTCTAGGATTTTTATGGCTTCACTAGAGGCCTGGTGCACAAAATTTGTGCACGGGGGGCGGGGTTGTCCATCAGCCCAGCCTGCACCCTCTCCAATCTGAGATCCCTCTCACAATCCAGGACTGCAGGCTCCCAACTGCTCGCCTGCCTGCCTTCCTGATTGCCCCTAACCGCTTCTGCCTGCCAGCCTGATCACCCCCTAACCACTTCCCTGCCAGCCTGATTGATGCCTAAGTACTCCCCTGCCAGCCTGTTTGCCCCTAACTTCCCTCCCCTGCAGGCCTGGTCACCCCTAACTGCCCTCCCCTGCAGGCCTGGGTCCCCCCCAACTACCCTTCCCTGCAGGCCCATTCACCCCCAACTTCTCTCCTCTGCTGGCCTGGTCACCCCTAACTGCCCTCCCCTGCAGGCTTGATTGCCCCCAACTGCCCTCCCTTGCAGGCCTGGTCCCTCCCCACTGCCCTCCCCTGCTGGCCTGATCACCCACAACTGCCCTCCCTTGCAGGCCTGGTCCCTCCCAACTGCCCTCCCCTGCTGGCCATCTTGTGTTGGCCATCTTGTGTCCACATGGGGCAGGATCTTTGACCACATGGGGGCAGCCATCTTGTGTGTTGGAGTGATGGTCAATCTGCATATTACTCTTTTATTAGATAGGATAGAGGCCTGGTGCATGGGTGGGGGCCAGCTGGTTTGCCCTGAAGGGTGTCCCGGATCAGGGTGGGGGCATGGGGCGGCCTGGGCGAGGGGCCTGTGGTGGTTTGTAGGCCGGCCATGCCCCCCGGCGACCCAAGAGGAGGCCCTGGTATCTGGGATTTATTTATCTTCTACAACTGAAACTTTGTAGCCTGGAGTGGAGCCAAGCCTTCTGTTTGCTCCATGGCGGCAGCCATTTCTGTTGGGATTTATTTATCTTCTACAATTGAAACTTTGTAGCCTTAAGTGGAGGCCAAGGCAGGCCAGGGTGTGAGGAAAGCTTGGCTTCCTCCATCGCCGGGGAAACCCAAGCCTCCCTCCTGCTCTCTCTGTGGCCGCAGCCATCTTGGTTGGATTAATTTGCATACTCACTCCCTTTTGGCTGGTGGGCGTGGCTTGTGGGTATAGCAGAGGTACAGTCAATTTGCATATTACTCTTTTATTAGATAGGATAGGGTGTAAGTTGTTGGCCTAGTTTCATTTTTTTGCATGTATCTGTCCAATTTTCCTAACACCATTTATTGAATAGATTGGCTTGATTCCATTGTATGTTCTTGCCTCCTTTGTCAAATATTAAATGAGTATAACAGCTTGGGTCAATTTATGGGTTCCATTGATCTATATACCTGTTCTTGTGCCAGTACCAGGCTGTTTTGATTATGGTGGCTTTGTAGTATATCTTGAAATCTGGTATTGTGATTCCTCCAACTTTGTTCTTCTTTCTCAAGATTGCTGCAGCTATTCGGGGTCTTTTTTGGTTTCATATAAATTTTTGGAGTATTTGTTCTATATCAGTGCAGTATGCTATTGGTATTTTAATGGGGATTGCATTGAATAAGTAGATTGCTTTGGGTAGTATGGACATTTTGATGATGTTAATTCTACCAATCCATAAACACGGTATATTCTTCTACTTGTTGATATCTTCCTCTATCTCTTTTTTCAACGTTCTGTAGTTTTCTGAGCACAAGTCTTTTACCTCCATGGTTAAGTTTATTCCTAAGTATCCTACTTTTTTTGTTGCAATAGTAAATGGGATTATTTAGTTTCTCTTTCTGATAATTCATTATTGGCGTATAAAAAAGCCATCAATTTTTGGGTGTTGATTTTGTATCCTGCTACATTGCCAAATTCATTAATTACACCTAGTAGTTTTTTGGTGGTCTTTAGGGTTTTCTATATACAATATCATGTCATCTGTGAATAATGAGAGTTTTACTTCCTCCTTTCCGACTTGGATTCCTTTTATTTTTTCTTCTTGTCTGATTGCTGTGACTAGGACTTCCAGTGCTGTGTTGAATAAGAGTGGTGAAAGCGGACATCCCTGTCTTGTTCCTATTCTTAGGGGAAATGCTTATTTTTTTGTGTCCATTGAATATGATGTTCATTGTAGGTTTGTCATTTATGGCCTTTATCATGTTGAGACATGCTCCTTCTTTTCCACTTTGCCGAGAGTTGTTATAAAAAACTAGAGGCCTGGTGCACAAAATTCGTGCATGGCGGGGGAGGGGTGTGTGTCCCTCAGCCCAGCCTGCACCCTCTCCAATCTGGGACATCCCTCTCACAATCCAAGACTCCTGGCTCCCAACCGCTCACCTGCCTGCCTGCCTGATTGCCCATAACTGCTTCTGCCTGTCAGCCTGATCACCCCCTAACCACTCCCCTGCCAGCCTGATCAATGCCTAACTGTTCCCCTGCCAGCCTGGTCACCCCTAACTGCCCTCCCCTGCAGGCTTGATTGCCCCCAACTGTCCTCCCTTGCAGGCCTGGTCCCTCCCAACTGTCCTCCCCTGCTGGCCTGATTGCCCACAACTGCCCTTCCCTGCCGGCCATCTTGTGGCGGCCATCTTGCGTCCACCTGGGGGCAGCCATCTTGTGTGTTGGAGTGATGGTCAATTTGCATATTACTCTTTTATTAGATAGGATGGGTGCTGGATTTTGTTGAATGCTTTTTCTGCATCTATTGATATGATCATATGGTTTTTGTCTTTCAATTTGTTTATGGGATCTATCACATTTATTGATTTGCAAATATTGTACCAGCCTTGCATCCCTGGAATAAATCACACTTGGTCATGGTGTATGACCTTTTTAATATATTGCTGGATCTGATTTGCTAATATTTTGTTGAGGATTTTAGCATCTATGTTCATCAGGGACATTGGCTTGTAATTCTCTTTCTCTGTGGTGTCTTTATCTGGTTTTGGAATTAGGATAATGCTGGCCTCATGAAAAGAGCTTGGAAGTGTCTCTTCCTCTTGGATTTTTTTTGGAATATTTTGAGGAGTATAGGTGTTAGTTCTTCTTTAAATGTTTGGTAAAACTCCCCTGTGAAGCCATCCAGACCCAGGCTTTTGTTTGCTGGGAGTTTTGTTGTTTTGTTTTGTTTTTTGTTTTTTTACTGCTTTATTACTTCTACTTACTCTGGCCTATTCAGGTTTTCTGATTCTTCCTGATTGCGTTTTGGGGGTTGTACTTTTCTTGGAATTTATCCATTTCATCCACATTATGCAGCTTGTTGGCATATAGTTGTTCATAGTATTTTCTTACAATCCTTTGTATTTCTGTAGTGTCAGTTGTTATTTCTCTGCTTTTGTTTCTGATTTTATTTATTTGAGTCCTCTTTGTTTCTTGATTAATCTGGCTAACAGTTCATCAATCTTACTTATCTTTTCAAAATAATTATATATATAATTTATTTCAGAGAGTAAGGGAAAGGAAGAGAGAGATAGAAACATTAATGATGAGAGAGAATCATTGATCGGCTGCCTCCTGCATGCCCCCTACTGGTTCAAACCCATAACCGGGCATGTGCCCTTGACTGGAATCAAACCCTGGACCCTTCAGTCTGCAGGCCAATGCTCTATTCCCTGAGCCAAACCAGCTAGGGCTCATTGATCTTTTGTAGAGTTTCTTTTTTAGTCTCTATGTCATTTATCTCTGCTCTAATCTTTATTATTTCCTTCCTTCTACTTATTCTGGGCTTGTCTTGTTGGTCTCTTTCTAATTCTTTAAGATGTAGGGTTAAATAGTTTATTATTAATTTTTCTTTCTTTTTTTTTTTTTTAGGTATGCCTGTAGTGCTTTGAACTTCTCTCTCAGGACTGCTTTTGCTGTGTCCCAGAGATTTTGGATTGTTGTATGTTCATTTTCATTTGTTTCCAGGAAGTTTTAGATTTCTTTCTTGATCCCATTCATTATTTAATAACATGCTATTTAGCCTCCACGTGTTTGAATGTTTTTGAGTGTTTTTACTGTAGTTGATTTCTAATTTCATTCCATTGTGATCTGAGAAGATGCTTGATATGATTTCAGTCTTCTTGAATTTATAGAGACTTGTTTTGTGTCCTAACATGTGGTCTATCTTTGTGAATGACTCATGTGCAGTTGAGAAAAAATGTATATTCTGCAGCTTTGGAGGTAAATGTTCTATAAATGTCAATTAAATCCATCTGATCCAGTGTGTCCTTTACAGTCACTGTTTCCTTGTTAATTTTTTTGTCTAGAAGATCTATCCAGGGAGGTCAGCGGGGTGTTAAAATCCCCTGCTATGACTGTATTGTCATCAATCTCTCCCTTAAAGTCCTCTGGAAGTTTTTTAAAAAATATATATACTAGAGGCCTGGTGCACGAAATGCATGCACGGGTAGGGTCCCTAGGCCTGGCCAGCAATCAGGGCCTATCGGGGCCTTCCTTCCCTTGGGTGCTGGCTGCTGGCCCAGGGCCTTCCTTCATTCCGCACCGCCCCCTGGTGGTCAGCACATGTCATAGCGAGCGGTCGAACTCCCAATCAGTCAAACTCCTGAGGGGACAATTTGCATATTAGCCTTTTATTATATAGGATTTAGGTGCTCCTATATTGGTTGCTCTTTATTGTTCATTTAGTGTCATTTGAAAATGAAATGCCTAAGTGTGTGTTGTTTTATCCTCACCTGAGCACATATTTTTATTGATTTTTTAGAGAGAGAGGAAGGGAGAGAGAGAGAGAGAGAGAGAAACATCGATCAGTTGCCTCCCATACACTCTCCAACTGGGGATGGAGCCTGAAATCTAGGTATATGCCCTGACCGGGAATCAAACCTGCAACCTTTTTGGTGTACGGGACGACACTTCAACCAACTGAGCCACCTAGCCGGGGTCTAAGTGTGTTTTGTTTTGTTTTGTTTTGTTTTGTTTTATATTTGTCCTGCTGGTTGTTCTCTGAGCTTCCTAGAGCTATGGTTTGGTGTCTGGCATTAATTTTGGGAAAATTTAGTCATTATTGTTTCACATATTTTCCCTGCTCCGTTCTTATTCTGGTGTTCTCATTAATGGATGCTCCACAGTTGCCATTGTCCTACAGTTCTTCGGCACTGTTCCTGTCCCCCTGGTTCGCTTTGGGGTTTGAGGATTCTCTTACTTTCTCTCTCTCTCTCTCTCTCTCTCTCTCTCTCTCTCTCTCTCTCTATATATATATATATATATATATATATATATATATTCTCAAGCTCCAAGTTTCTCTCCTCAGCCGTGGCCAGTTTACTACAAAGCCCATCAGAGGCCGTCTTCCTCTGTTACGGTGTTTGATCTCGAGCATTTCTCTTTGGTCGTTCCTCAGGATTTCCATCTCCCTGCTTACAATTCCCATCTGCTCGTGCATGCTGTCTATGTAGTCCATGAAAGCCTCAGCATATTGATCACAGCCGTTTTACATCCCTGGTCCGATAATGCCAACATCCCTGCCGTAGCCGAGTCTGGTTCTGATGTTTGCACTGTCTCTTCAAACTGTGTTATTTGCCTTTTAGTATTCCTGGCAATTTTTTCTCGGTCGCCGGGCATGACGTGCCGGGTGGAAAAGGAACTGCTGTCCATAGGCCGTCAGCGCTGCGGTGGGGCGGTGTCCCGAGCGGAGGGCTTCTGTGGTCCCACGAGAAGGTCTCGGCCTTCCGGTGAGCCTGTGCCGCCGTGAACTTCACCATGTCTCTCAGTCCTCCCCCCTGACGTGGGCCAGGACGGCTAGAGTGGGCAGGAGCTGGGCGTCTCCCGTTCCCCTGGCCAGTTAGGCTCTGACAAAACACCAGGGGGTTGGGCGCTGGTTAACTGGATTCCCCTGAGGGCAGGACTTGCTGGGAAGAACAGAATGTATTTCCAGATGGTTCCTTTCCCTCCACCCCAGAAGCACTGGGCAGGGGCGGGGGGATTTTACTCCAATATTCACGTGTCAGGAATAGACTGAGCTCCTGCAGGTCAACCCCACAGAGGCGTGAGAGCCCCCTGGGACCGCCCGCCGCCCCTGGGGCTTTAACTCTCAGACGTGCCCACGCCGAGCCCCCAGCAATTCGTCAGTGCCAGTCCGGTTTCCGGGCAGGTCTGCGCTGCTTAGAGTGTGGTTCTCTCCACGCACCTGTCGGTGTTTCCAGTTCTGAGGGCGGCGGTGTGCTCGGTGGCCTCACCTTTCTCACGGGTCGAGGGAGAGTTATTGATTTTTCAGCTCCGTGTTTTAATAGTTGTTAGAACTAAGTGGCGACTTCCCAGTGTCAGCTTGGAGATCTGAAGGCTGGGGTTCGCTTTTCAATAGCTCACCCGGCCTCTCGGGGGAGGATGGGGTGGCCCAGTGTTGGAGAGCCGAGTGGGGAGGGGCAATAGTCAGGGGTTTACCGGAGACATTGCCCTGTGTAGGCCTCACCCATGTGGCTCCCTGGCACGTTCCGAGGCTCTGCCATGTTCCTGGAATCCTCTGGGGGCTCCAGGGACCTTCATTGCCACCCCCCTTCCCGCCGGCTTCCAGCTCCCTGTCCCCATCAGGTGGGCAGGTCCCCGTTCTCAGTGGTCGCCACCCCTCCCAAAGCCAGATCCTCAAGGTGAAGCCGAAGGGCAGAAGGGGCGGGTCAGAGGGGAAGGGGGAGGGAAAGGCATCAGGAGGCGGTTCAGAAGTGATGGTCTTCTCAGGATGGCACCAGCCTCTGCAGGCAGAGCCTGGGTGCGCCTGCCTGCGCCCTGGCCTGGGCGGCCAGCACAGTGCACCCCGGGAAGCACCTGCTGTGCCCGCGCAGCATCCGCCGCCCCAGGGCACTGTCCGGACTGCGCTCATGCGCAGAGCGCACACGGAAAGGTCCCTCCCAGCTCCAGCGCCAGCCTGGCCACCCTCCTTCCAGAGCAGTGGCTCCCAGCGTGGGGCACCCGCCCCACAGGGGGGCAATTTGATTTTTAAGGGGGGCCATTCAGGAATGAGTTATGAACAGTGAATTTTTTTTGCATTTCTTATGGTTCTAGGGGCCTCATATACAGTATATAAATATATATATTGTGACATATTTATGCATTGCAGCTCTCTATTAAATGTTCTGAAACTTTATTGGCTATTTTTTCATGTCACTTCGTATTACTGTTATTTTAACAATTTCTTAGTGATTTCTTCCTCAGGACTTCAGCTGTCCTTTCATTCTTTTATTTTTCTCTTTCATGGATGCCATGTTCTTTGGGAGCTTGTTCAGACCAAGTTAATGGCCTTTTAGGCTTCCTCCACATGAACAGGAGTTCACTTTTTGAATAATAAGAATTCTATGTCACGGGGGCATCAGGATTTCAGAGATGCTTAGGTGGGGCGTGGCCAGAGAAAGGCTGGGAACCCCTGTGCTGAGGGTTCTGCCCCCCAGAGCCTGCAGGGGCTTCCCCGTAAGAAGCCGGGTGTGGACTTGCCCACTCTGGCGCCTCCCCTGGCGCTCAGCCCGGCGCCATCAGTGCCCGCGGGTGACCGGGTTCTGTCCGTCCTGTCTGTGCTCGCAGTGTCCGCAGGACTCTGGTCCCACGTAGGCACGCAGCCGACTTCTGCTGCTGAAAGGAGTGAACGTTCAGCAAACAGGTGAAGCCAGAGCCTGGCTCACGCCGGACGGCGGGGAGGACCCGGAGGCGGACGACATGCCCGGCCCTGGCCCCCCCCCCCCCCCCCCCCCCCCCCGTTCACCACCCGCCGCCGGGATGACTCGGAAGCAGGTGGGTGCCTGGCTGAGGGCGCTGGCCAGCTCCGCCTCAGACTCTGAATTTCTGAGCGTGAAGCCACTGATGGGCGAGGAAGAGATGCAGGAGAGAGGGGGACGCGGAGGGCCTCCAGGAGGGGACCCGGCAGGCTCGCAGGGGCCCGTGCCAGGCCCGGGTGGCGTCGGTGTGGCGTCGGCAGCAGCAGCACCCGCAGGCTGTGAGCACACGCTTATTCGGGAGGATGAGTGCGGGACTGGGACGGGGAGGCAGCACAGGGGGCCTTTCTAGGGGCGTCACTCCGGGAAGTGGGGGCCTGGAGCCCCGTCCATGGGTGTCTCTGGGGCACAGAGAGGAACGTGCAGCCGCGCCGCACTCCGGGGCGAGGCAGCTGGCATCGCTGGCTGGGCTGACCCGGCAGGACTCTGCTTGGCATCGGGCGCCCCCGCCGAGCTGGGGGGCCCTGATGGCAGAGGAGCTGCAGGTGAAGGTCCAGGTGTGGACAGTTGGGTCTGTGAGGGCAGGTGCTGGGGCGGGAGGCCCCGGGGCTGTGGGAGGGGCGGCGGCAGCATTAGCTGCTCCCCCGCCTGAGAGCAGAGGGCTCCCACTCCCTGGTAGGGCCCGGGTACGAGGAGCCCCTGGTCCCTCTGAGCAGTGGGGGGCGGTCCGAGGCACCTGGAAGAAGGGCCGTGGGCTGCCCCTCTGACCGCCCTGCACCCGGAGGGGCTGCAGACAGAGGGGAGCGGGGTGGGCCGCCCGAGAGGGAAACCCACCCTGAGGAGCTGGGTCAGGACACCTGCGTGACCTCCACGTCAGAAACCAGGTAGGTGAGGGCGTTCCCCTGAGGGCAGGGGGTGGAACTGTGTCCCCTCAAATGAAGTCCATCTAGAACCTCAGAGGGGGCCTTCACACACTGGACGTGGGGTCACGGGAATGGGGTTATGCAGATGCGATGGGGTGACACGGAGGCCGCCCCGGAACAGTGGCCCTACATCCAGCGGCCGGTGTCCCGAAGAGAGGGGGCTCCCAGAGGCAGGAGGGGTCTTCCCAGACCCGCAGAGGGAGCGGCCCCAGGACGCCTGGACCCCGGCCTCCCGGCCTGGGTCACCTGTGAGGGCAGCCACAGGACCCTAACCAGACCCCAAGGCGCCTCCTCGTCCTGAGCCCCAGGCAGGCCAGGGCAGAAATACCCGCCTGCTCCCGGACCCCAAGCTGACTGAGATGAGAACAGTGTGCAGAGCTAACGAACATTACCCTCCATTTTAGAAAAACAGAGCATAGCATTTCCAGGGCCCCCGAGATCAGGGCGAGGGGAGGCAGCCACAGGTGGGGGCCCCGTGTCAGGCTCCGGAGGGGAGGCGGGCCGGCCTGGCCCGCCCCGGCTGAGTCCCTGGGTCCCGGGTTGGCGTCATCCCTGACCTCGGGGCAGCGCAGAGCCCCAACCCGCGTGCGAGTGGCGCCGTGTCAGCGCCCCACATTAATATTTGATGATGTGGAATCGCTTTCTTCTGAGACGGAGAAAAGGAGGCCACTCCACGTGGGTAATAAGATGCGCGGGGCTGAGCGGCGAGCTCTCGGCTGTCCAGGCCTGAGGAGGTCGACGCTGCCGTGAATAATTCATCCACCTGCAATGATTTCTCCAGCTCTGCTCCCTGGTGACCGGCGAGAGCTTGGCTCCCCGTCCCTGGCAGTCCAGCCAGGCTCTCGGTCACTCCTGGTCACGCCAACTTGAGCGTGAGGGGCACACGCTCCCCTTTGCCGGGTGATCTGGTCTTGGGCCTCAGTCTCCCCGGCTTCAGCAGAGGAGCTATATACCCTTCCCCTGGCCCTGTCCCCTGGCCCCCTATAGGGGGGTGCAGAAAGGCCTGGCAGTATGGCATGGGACCTGGAGTGTGAACCACCCATGTGCTGTGCGGCCCTGAGCAAATTTGTTTACCTCTCTGGGCCTTGGTCTTGTTCCGTAATGTGGAGTTAGGGGCAGCTGCTGCCTGGCCTCGCTCCCTGGATTTTATTTCTGCTACTTTGATGAAACATCTCTGAGTATCTTCCCCCTTCAGGGCACACACATCAGCTGTCCTCAGTCTTTTCGACCTTAGCTGGGCCAGATGCTGTGGTCCTCCTGGAGAGGGCAGTATCCCAGTGGGGGCGGTGGAGAGGGCAGAGGACTGAGCAGGGGACAGAGGTCTGCACTGTGAGCGGAGTGCGAGCACCCGGGATCTGTGCCCTGGGAGGGTCTGAGAGGCTTTCCCGGAAGGCAACTCTGAAATCCTGGCTGCGGGAATAAAACAGGCACCGGGTGATAAGGATAATGACAACGATGATGATACAAGAAAGCGGTGCAACACCATGTGAAATAGAGAGGAAAACTGCCCTGCGCCCCTCCGTTCCTCCCTGCGCCCCCTCAGTTCCTCCCTACGCCCCTCAGTTCCTCCCTGCGCCCCCTCCGTCCCTCCCTGCGCCCCCTCTGTTCCTCCCTGCGCCCCCTCTGTTCCTCCCTGCGCCCCTCAGTTCCTCCCTGCGCCCCCTCCGTTCCTCCCTGCACCCCCTCCGTTCTTCCCTGCACCCCCTCTGTTCTTCCCTGCACCCCTCAGTTCCTCCCTGCACCCCCTCCGTTTCTCCCTGCGCCCCTCCGTTCCTCCCTGCGCCCCCTCTGTTCTTCCCTGCACCCCTCAGTTCCTCCCTGCGCCCCCTCCGTTCCTCCCTGCACCCCCTCCGTTCTTCCCTGCACCCCTCAGTTCTTCCCTGCGCCCCCTCCGTTTCTCCCTGCGCCCCTCCGTTCCTCCCTGCGCCCCCTCCGTTCCTCCCTGAGCCCCTCTGTTCCTCCCTGCGCCCCCTCCGTCCCTCCCTGCGCCCCTCCGTTCCTCCCTCCGCCCCCTCCGTTTCTCCGGAGGTAACCTTTTCATGCCTTTGATAAAAACCCTCCAGGGCACCTACTGACTTCAAATACCAGCCAGCCAGCCCGCAGGGTCACACACCTCTGCCCCCTGCCTCTGCTCAGACCTCCCGCCACGTCCTCCTCTTGTCTTGCACCTCCTGGTCTTCTTTCTGTTGCACAAAAATGCCAAATCGATGCTCAACCCAGGGCCTTTGCCGTGGCCACTTCTGCACCTGGAGGGACCCTGTCCCTGCCCCCGTCTCTCCTGGAGCTTCCTCAGTCTCAGAACAAACATCCTCTCCTGGCAGAGGCAGCCCCTGAACACCCGCAGCGGGCACCACTCTCCCAGCCAAGGTCCTGGTCCTCGGAGCCTCCAAGTGTGAAATCAGCCTTTGAACTTGCCTCCCAGCACTTACTGCTCTGCCATGCCCTCGTGCACCTGCACCTGGGCCTGGGTCCCGAGGATGTGAGCAGAGACCATGGCTCATTTTTTGGCTGCTCTCGGGGTACACAGCTGGCCTGCGGCAGCCTCTCAACAAGGACTAGTGAAACCAGTGTGAGTGACGAGACTCCAGTCAGAAGGCAGAACTCACACAGTCCTTTGAACAAGCAGCGTTTGATAGAAAGAGTGATGATAACAGGGGCTTGCAGTAGGCAGAGGCGGGGTGGTAAGAAATGAAGAGAACTTTCAAGATATGAGGAGAGCAGCCACTACGCTAGGAGCATCCAAGGAAGGCTCCCTCACCTGCCCCTGGCCCAGGGCCGAGGTCCAGACCTCCTCCGAGAGGGCATGGCTGGGGCTCAGTGCATGTGGCTACAAGGCTGCAACAGCGGAACTTTCAGGGTGGCGGGGGAGGCTCCGATGGAGCGAGATCTTGCTGGAGGCCATCGGCCGCAAAACCACCGAGAGAGCCAGGGAAGCCGCTGGCCACGGGGTGCTGCTGACCACCGCTCTGTAGGAGCGAACGGAGGAGAAGCCACAGGGCAAGGAGCCTGGTGCTGGCGGGGCTGGCGTGCTGCAGGGGGCTGCCCAGCCCATGCACCAAACCAGGAAGGAAGCCCTTTCCTCCCGTCCTGCCTCTCCAGCGCCCCTGCTGTCCAAGCTCGGCATGTGCCAGGAGGCACAGGAAAGGGTGTCTGAAGGCCCAGCTCAGAGTTCCCGCAGCGGGCAATGCAGGGCACGTATGCAGCTGAGGGACAATCAGTTGGTAACCGGCACCTTCCACCCCGCCGGGGCTCAGCTCCCAGCTGCACACCTCAACTCCGATTTGATAGCAGCACAGCGTTATCTTCCCACCTCACAAGATCCCGCCATACGTCGCACACGTGACAAAGCTCCTACCCTCTCCCTGGACACCAGGGTACGTGTGGCGCCAACAGTCCTTGCGGCCGGCGCTGACGATGGGAACTGCTCCTCAAACTCGGAGCAGCCCGCGGAGAATCTTCTTACCTGCAGGCTACGCTGTAAAGCGAACGTCCACCAACTTGTATATACAATAAAAATGGGAAGGAGAAGGAAGGTGAAAACAGTTCGCATCCTACATAATAAAAGGGTAATATGCAAATTGACCGCACCTTCGCTACGCCCAAGCCACGGCCACCAGCCAAAGCCACGCCCACCAGCCAATCAGGGTGAGTATGCAAATTACCCAACAAAGATGGTGGTTAATTTGCATACGCCGGGGGAGGGAGGAGTGAAGACTGAAGACAACTTAGAAGGAAGAGGGAGGAAAAGCAGAAAGCAAGGTGGCTGCCAGAGGGAAAGCCCGGGCGGGGCGGGGCGGGGCGGGGCGGGCGGCAGCGGCAGCGGCGTGTGGGTGCAGGCACGGCAGCTGCAACAGTGGTGGCTGCGGTGGTGGCTGCAGTGGCGGCAATGAGTGCGTGGCGGCAGCGCGCACAGCCGCAGCGGCCGCTTGCAGGATTCTTCCTGCAAATGGGCTCCTAGTATGTAAATAAGCACACAAACATCACAAATGCAAACAGGCTGAGCTACTGCGGAACACGGTCTGTCGTTCAGTCGTGGGCCGTCGCTGGGCTCTGTGGCCTCCTTGTCCAGCTCGCTGCCCGTGCCCTGCATCCGGGCGCTCAGCCAGAACCTCCGCTGGCCTTTAACCAGTGGGGTGACCCCACCTTTCCTTCCTGAAGGCTCTGAGTCTTCAATCACCCTTCAATTCTTTGGTTGGTATCGTTCTCCATCAGCCATTATTATTGGGCATGAACAGGCCACAGGGCGCCTTAGTGAACCTTCTGGACTCCAGCTATATCCCCCCTGCAACCAGGATCCATCACTCCAGCCCGCGGAGTCATTTTTTTTTTTCCAGGTCGGTTCAGGGGTTTCACCGTGGCCCGGTGGTGCTCTCCTCTCCCATTGAAGCCTGGCATGCTCATGCCTGGCCTGCAAGTCAGCGCGACCGCGGAGGCGTCCCGGACGCAGGTGCTCTGTGCTCCAATGTGAGTCTAGATTCCCTGGGGAAGGGAGACCTCCAGGGCCTCCTTGGAGAACACCATTGAGGGCTGGGTGTGCAGGTCTCACACTAGACGCAGCCCACCCAGCCCACCCACGTCAGCCTTTGCATTCCCGTCGCCTCCCCAGGCCCGGGCGCCCTGGCCTCCCCGCCCACCTGTGGGGCAGCTGTGGGTGCTGCTTCCGGCAGGTGGTGAGCAGGCTCCGGGGCTGGTCCCAGCGACCCTGGTGATGATGCTCACACCTTCGTGTCATTCCTCGCCTCGGGTGCAGGTGGGACCAGGGACAAACGTCCAGCCAGTAGAATATGACAGGGCCCATGGTGTCAGGTCCAGCCTGACGATTGAACCGGGCTGAGGTAGGGAGGTGGGAATTGAGAAATAAAAAGAATAAGAGAAATAAAAGCAAGAGAAACAACAGCGGGGTCAGGAGGTCCAGAACTCTCGAGAAGCTCTGGCAACTTTTATTAGTAATACAGTGCTTTTTATACATAAGACAGTAAGCAGGGAATCACAAGGAAAACATTCTTTGTTTCTCTAAAATCACTACTGGAGGGATAAGTTGAAGGACAGGTCTCTTGTTACAATAAATCTCACTAGTTGGATACATATTTCTTGGTAAGCCATGAAAGTGGCTCTTATCCTACTGATAGCAGTCATATGAACAAACCCTGGGAAAGCTCTGTAGGCAGGGGCTGCTCTCGTTATACTGATTAGTTGCCACCCAAACAGGCCTGGGAAATCTGTGTGGGTAGGTGCCAGCCTTGCTAGCCCCTACAGGTGCAAGGACCGTGTCAGCTTACAGCCCGTTCCCCACACCATGGGATGGCACTTTTGTGGTTAGGTTACATGAGACGGGACTTCCGTCTCGCTAGCAGATGGTCTTACCTCCTCAGCGTGAGGCTTTGATAAAGTGACTCTGTTCAGGAGGTCCATGAGCTCAGCCTCCAGCCTCCAGCCTCCAGCCAGCAGCCAGCGAGTCCCCGAGGCCCTCCGACCCACAGCCTCCAGGGAACTGACTTCCACCAAGAGCCCGGAGCGGGCTCTTCCCCCTCCCGCCTCCACGTTGCCTGTGAGAAGACTTGAAGCAGCGGACCCAGCCGAACCACGTCCGGATGACGGACCCATTGAAACCGTGAAATAATAAAAGGGTGTTATTTTGAGTCTAAATTTGTGATAATTGGTTATATAATGAACACATCCTTACACAAGCTAAGACATGAAATCCAGAATCTCTCGTGAGTGCAGCTATGCCCATCGATTTGGTCTGATCTAACGCCACATCCCTCCCTCCCGGTCTAACACCCCGGCAGCCACTCCCACACGTGCCCGGGTTTCTGCCTCGCCGTTCTTCTGGCGGATAGACTTCCGGCGGTCCAAGTGTGCACCTGTCCACCTGGCGTGTGCTGAGAAGGGGCCCTTGTTGTGTGCCTGAGGGCGGCAGGGAAGGGCTGGGCTGGGCCTCGAGGAGAACAGGCACCCCTTTGGGGCCCCCGGGGAGTGTGCACGGGGCTTTGGGCAGAGGCGGACTCTTCAGACACAAGAAGGAGAGCGACCTCACCCAGGAGACTCGGCGTGATGTGGGGGTCTCAAGGTTGACCGTCTCAGAGGGGGGGGGGGGGCGGTCCCATTCCGAGTCTCGGGATCCTCGTCTTAGCCAATCGAGGCCTTTGACATGCTCCTGAGAAACTCGTTGAGATGGTGAATTCAATTGTTGTAGGATAGCGACCTGCATCATTAAATCTGGTGTTTGATTTCCAGCAATATCAGCCTCGCAGCGAAAAGAAATGAGTTCCTCTTAGAGCTGTCACGGGGCTCGCTGGCGAGCGGAGCTTCGCCTCTGTGCTCGTCCTCGTCTCTTTGGGGGTGCTCAGGTCCGTGCAAAAGGACCCCAGCTCGCCCAAGCCCAGGACTGCGTCACGTCCCGCTCAGCCCCGCTGCGTGGCAATCCACCACAGGTGGTCGTCGGAGCGGCTGTGATGCTATTGCTACACTATATGGACTGCTCACGCCCGCTTCCCATCGGCAGGGAGCCCAGAGGCATGGCCAGGTCCACCCCCAAATCCCGCCTGCCACCCGGGACCACTCCCGGTACCAATCTTGTCTCAGTCGCGGTCTAATCAGGAGACAGGCGCCACCGTAGCGTGACCAGGGAACGTCCATGCAGGATTACGGCCTACGACAGGAGGTTGGATTATGAAGGGTCGGCTGGTAAGAAGGGAGGAGAAGTCTGCAAATCGCAGGACTGCCCTTAGGGCTGAGACCGAGCCCCCAAGAAGACACCCCGCCCTGGACGGACGGAGATCTGGTATTGCTGGGGGGCGGGGGGGCGCGCTGGGAGAAGCTTTTGGCTGCCCAGTAGGACTGTGGGCTCTGTGCCCGGGATCTGGTGCCTGAGAAGCCTGGGAGCTGGCTGGGGGTGGGGGTGGGGGGGGCAGCCCAGGCCACCAAGGAAACCCCTTCCTCCCCCACTGTCTCTCCAGAACCCCCCGCCCCCAGCAAAGCTCGGCGTGGAGCCAGCCAGCCGAGGGAAGACTTGGCTCGTTTTCTTGGGGCTCATCTTTTTTTCACAAGCAGCAAGCAATAAAGGATGGATTTGGAGCTGAGAGGCAGACATTCACACTTGGCAGGGACACCATCTAACGAGGCCCTCTCCGAAAACTGGCACGTTCGCCCTGGCTGGTGCGGCTCAGTTGGTTGGGCATCATCCCAGGCACCGAAAGGTTGCTGGTTTGATTCCCGGTCAGGGCACACGCCCAGGTTGTGGGCTTGATCCTCGGCAGGGGGCATGCAGGAGGCAGCCGATCCATGTTCTGCATGTCTCTCTCTCTCTCCCCTTCTCCCTTCCTCTCTCTCTAAAAATCAATTTTTAAAAATCTTTAAAAAAAGGACACTGACATATTTGCTCCGTTCTATCTTTGCCCCTGTATCCCATTTTGTTCCCCCATAATGATATTTCATTCTTCCCATTGGTTTTCTTTTATGACTTTAATGATGTTCTTCTAGCTGGTGTCCGGAGCTGGCCTCCGTGGGGTAGAGCGTTTTTTGCTGTGTGCCGACTTGCGCAGGCTCCATGGAAGGATGAGGAGAGCGGCCCCATCCTCAGGTAAGGCAGGTTCTGGGGGCTTCTTTAGAAAATGGGGGCCCTCAGGTTAATTGCTTCAACTCTGGGGGTGAAGGTCCTATTCTGAGAGGAGGAAGTCTCTTCACTGTCCTTGTCCACTCTTCAATTTCTGGGTCTTGTGCTTTAGGTGGTCTCTTAGCTCCTGTTTGGGTGGAACTGTGTCCCCTCCCCTTGCCCCCCCAAATTCATACATTGGTGCACTAACACCCAGGAGCACAGACTGTGATCTTATTTGGAGGCGGTCTTTACAGAGGCAGTAAGATGAAGTCATTAGCGGGCTGTAGTCAATGTGCGTGTCCTTGTGAGAAGTGGAAATTTGGGTACGGAGACACAGAGAGGTCGCCACGGGAACGGGACAACTGTCCACAAGCTGAGAGGAGAGAGGCCAGACTCTCCCTCAGCCTCAGAGGGAACCAGTCCCGCGACCGCCTTGATCTCGAACTTCCAGCCACCAGAACGGTGAGGGAATCCATGTTTGCTGTTTAAGCCCCTCAGGTTGTGGTATTTCGTGATGACAACCCCAGGAAACGGATACAACTCCCAGATGCAAACAGGACCAGGACAGCACAGCACAGCAGTCCAGTGTGGCCTCCGGATTCGAATTGCTTTTCATCCCTGTCTCCCACTTACCAGCTGTGTGACCTTGAGCAAGTTGCTCAGCCTCTCTGTGCCTCCGCTTTCTGGGAGAATATCAGTAGCCACACAGTGGGCTTACTTATGTATTTACTTAAACGAGTGATACAGAACAGCATTTAGCATGTGCTATAGAGGTCCCCATCGCACCTGGTCAGGAGAGGAGGTCAGGGGAGAGCCAGCAGAGGAAGACAGCAGGGCGTCCTGAGGGGCCCCAAAGCCAGAACTTGCTGGGTTGGGTCACGGCTGTGGAGGACCCAGGGTGGGTAGGCACGTCTGGCCTCCGGATCCTCCATATCAGACACCCTCACCCGCCGACCTCCCATGGCCTTCGGTCATCGCCCAACACAGCCCTGTGGGTGCACAGGAAGATGATGGGGTCCTGATGGATGGGGAAACTGAGGCCCAGGGAGGAGAAAGGATCCCCAGATCATGCAGTGAGGACACTTCTGAGCCAGAACTCGAACCCGGGTTTCCCCAGCTCCAAATTCAGTGCCCTTGCTCTGTGAAACACTGCCTCCTGGTGGCCGCCTCAGCCAGAAGCGCTGGGGGGGATTCTGGGTGTGGGAAAGTGAGCTTCCCGGGGTTGTCCAGGCCCCACACGGCACACCCCTCACGAGTCAGTGTTCCCCTTGGCCCCCCTTTCCCACAGAGCAGCTTGGGGGTTCCTGTGGATTGAGCCCCACTGTGTGCTAAGTACCTGCCATTGCACCCTCAGCTCAACCTTGCAAGGTGGGGGCTATCACCCCCGTTCTAAGGGGGGTGGGGGTGGGATAATAGGGATGAAGCCAGGCTCAGAGAGGGAGAGGAACTCCCCCAAGGCCACACAGATGGGAGGCACCAGCGCCAGGGCAGGAATCAACCCTGGAGGAAAGATGTGCCCGACACCCCCATCCCTGATCTCCGGGACCCCCCAACCACTCCCCTCCCTGGAGGAGGGGGTGCAGAGGGAGAGCCCCTCAAAGGAATACTGAGAAAGAGGCAGGTGCTTACAGGAGGTGGGGGTGGGAGACAACAAGAAAGGGGGTGCCTCCTGGCTGTGTTTTGTGTCTGGTGGGCAGTGTGGGTCCCCTTCAAAGTGTAGGAGGGACACTCTGGAGCGACCTTGGTCACTCGCCACTCACTGTCACCCTGTCACCCACGAGTAATCAGAGCGGGAGGAAATGGGGCAGGTTCTCTGAGTAACGGGCTGGGGGGCCAAGGCCCTGTGTTAATGAAGCCAAGCCGCCCTGCCAAGGACTAAACTTTCAGCGGCTGCTTCTCAAGGTTCCAAAAAGAAATAAGGGGGGGGGGGGGGGCAGAAAGGGAGGGCGTTGTTATCATGCCTCTTGCTTCATTTGCATAAGGTGAAAAATGTTTCCATAGAAACAACCGGAGTCTGTAATTTTTGAATAACGATTTCTGCATAAAGCACAACCTGTCTTTTCGCAAAAAGGAATTAAGAAATTCTCAGAAGCACTTCCCACCACAACAGAAAGCCCAGCCGCCCGGCGCCGGGAACGCGGCTGCAGGGGAGGGTCTTGGTTCAAGCCCCTGCCCTCTCCGGGCCTCAGTTTCCCCACTCGTGACGTGGGCCAGGGAGGACGAGATTAGGACCAGTGGGGGTGGAACTTCGCACGCATCAGAAGTGGAGGACGGCGGTGCTGGTGTGAACCCCCCCACCCGTGGGCCCTCCCTGGGGCTCCCAGGCAAGGGGTCTGGCCGAGTTTTAACAAACTCTCCGCGGGAGTCTGGGACAGAGGCCTGAGGGCCATCCAGGCTGCAGGGGGAGGTCTGGTGGGCCCTGCCCACCGCCTGGTCCCCTCTGTGGACGAGCCCGGTGGTGTCTGGCCAGCTTGCTGGATCGGAAGGCCCGTGCCTCGCCTGGGCGCCTCTGCCCCCTGGTGGCTCGAGGGCATCTCAGCACTGCTGCCCAGGGCTCCACCGGGGCTGGGCTCCCTCCAGGGGCTGGGATGCTGGGGCCTGAGGGCCAGGTTAGGCAGGGAGAGGGACCCCAAGACCATCTTGAGACCGGCCCTCCTGCCTAGGTCTCGGGGCAGACAGCCTCCTACAAACCGAGGGGCCCCCGGGTGCCTGGGGGAGTACAGGTGCCTCAGCCGGTCAGACTCAGGAGTCAGGATATGAAGGCTGAGGCGGACTGTGCGGCACCAAGCGGGCCTGGTCTGCTCCCTCGGGTTACAGACGGGGACACTGAGGCCCTGAGAGGGGGCCCCCCGCATTCCGGGGCGGCCCCGCCCAGAGGCCCTGCTCTGTCCCAACGGAGGCCCCAGCTGCATGAGCCGCACGGCGGGGTGCCTGGGGTCCGCAGAGTGTGGCGTGGGCCTCGCAGGAGTCCAGGGCGTCTTTATTTGCCGTCGTTTAACTGTGGGGTGAAATATTGTGCTGGGCTGGGGCTGAGCAGGCAGAAACACCCCGAATCTCAGGCTTAATTACAGCCGGAGGAGACGGGAGGAATGAGCCACGGGCTGCCCAGGACTCAGCGCAGGGAATGAGCCTTCGCGCGTCCCTGCCTTTTCAGTTTTAAGAAATACACATACGATGCCTCCTCGATTGAAATACATCAGCTCCACGGGATGGTGACCTTTTGGGGGTAGGAGTGACCGCCTCAGCCCAGCACTGCTGGAGCCCTCCTCCTCCAGGAGGGCCCCGGATTGCCCCGCTGCTCACCATGTGTCTCCTGTCAGAGAGGTGGCACGGTGCGGGGAGAAGCCGCAGACCACCGGGGGGGGGTGCCTGGCCCGCTGCCGGTGCTCTGGGGCAGGGACCACCCCTGAGGGTGCAGGTGAGAGGGAGCGAGATGGCGGACATGACGCTGGTGGCTCGCCCCGTCTGGGGGTTCAGAGGTTGATCCTCAGCTGCCCAGCTGCCGTCTCCTGCCTCCCAGGTGCGAGCCCCCCGGCTGCCGGCAGGTCCCCCCGGCTGAAGTTGCGTGCAGCTCGGGGCAGAGTGAGGAAGGACGGAACCAGAATCTGGGGCGGCCTCTAGTCAGATACGGTGAGATGGAGAGAGGGGAGGCGTGACCCGCGGGCCGCACGGGCGAGGCCTGTGCCACGCCGTTGAGAACGAGCTCACCGCTAGACAAATCCGCATCGGCTGTGTGACCCGAGGAAAGGGACTTCGCCTCTCTGAGCCTCCGTTTCCTCCTCTGTGAAATGGGGCTTTGGGGAGGGCTGCTGGGAGGGTTCAAAACGAGTGTGTCGCCCTAGCCGGTTTGGCTCAGTGGATAGAGCGTCGGCCTGTGGACTGAAGGGTCCTGGGTTTGATTCCCAGTCAGGGCACATGCCCAGGTTGCAGGCTTGATCCCCAGTGTGGGGCGTGCAGGAGGCAGCCGATCAATGATTCTCTCTCATCATTGATGTTTCTGTCTCTCTCTCTCCCTCTCCCTTCCTCACTGAAATCAATAAAAATATATTAAATTTAAAAAAAACCCACAAACGAGTAAGTTCCGCTCAGGGGTAAGTTCCCCAGTTTGGAGGCAGTGAGAGGAGATGGGGTCACCTTCCTTCCCTCACTGGGGTCTGGGAGGAGAGGGGCTGCCCGTGGGCACGGACCCGCGGGTCTGTGGTGGCTCCGGCGCCAGCTGCAGACAGCCAGGGAGGCAGCCCGCGCCCTCGCCCCGTTGGGTGCTGCGTCTCCCGCTGCTTAGTTGGCGACGCGGGGAGACTGCCAACCTCAGGGCGTTCTCACGGGAACTCAAGCCGATGACAGGGAGGACACCCCCCCACCCCCCCCAACACAACGCACTCCTCACAATCCCGCTCGGAAGCGAGGTGAGAAACCGAGGCCCGTGGACAGAGATGGCCCGCCCAGGGCCACACGGCAAGAGGCGTGGCAGCTTGTGGGGTGACAGCTCCATGGACACAGTTTGGAGGAGCCCCAAGGCTAGGTCAAGGGTGAATATTCAGAAATATTCCCAACAAATGCCCGGCGTCCAAAGTCTGACGGGTCAGCACCGCTGGGACCAGGCGCTGCCCCCCGCCCCGGCCCCGACTCCCTGTCCAGTGCCCCTCCCCGGGCCCGCTTCCCGGGAATGAGCTCCTCGCCCCTGGAAGGAACCACGATCCGGGTCAGGGTTTGGAAATGGTTTTGCCCTGTCTGGCTGCAGCGCCCCCTCCCGGAGCGGGGAGCGGGGGTGAGGCAGGGACATTCTTGGAGACAGGTGGGCGGCATTGGGGGACCAGACAGTCCATTTCCATATTCCCTCTGCTCACGGGCAGGAAACTGCCTCCTTCCCGGCTCCGAAGGCGCGCTCCCCGGGCAGAGGGAAGCTTAGTGGGGCTTTGCGACATGGAAGTCACTGAGGAGGAGAGCCGGGAAGGGCCTCCTCGCGGAGAGGCGAGCGGGGCGCCGCGCGTCCTAAATGATGGCGCGGCCACGGCCTGCTCATGCCACCAGGACGGGGAGGAAGGCCCGGGAGAGCGGGATCCTGTTTTTCTTGGAAAAACAGAAACTGCTCGGGAACGTTTTGGGAGCCGTCCTGAGAAGTAGGTGCCACCAGCAGACCGGAGCCCGGGGCTCCTTGCCAGGAGGGGGGGAAAGCAGCTCCATCGGAGGGTCAGGGGCGGTGACGGACGGAGCGGCTCTGCAGCCCCCGGGGGAGATGGCAGGTGGTGGGGTGCCCGCTCCCCTGGGCCCTGTGCCAGCGGAGGGCACCCGGTGGGGCCCTGGCCCCGGGGAGGAGCCATGGTGGCGGCGAAGGGTTGGAAGCCAAGGACGTGATGAGCCTCTGGTTGGCGTTGAGACTCCCTTTGTTTGGGGTAATTCTGCCTCGAGGGGGGACCCTTGGGGGCCCTGGGAGGTGAGGGCGTGTGAGGGGACAGCGATGATGGCATTGGAGGCAAAGTGTCCCCGGGAGGAGGCGTTGCTTTTGCTCTGGGTACGAAAGGCTCAGGCCCCCATTCGAGGTCTTTTATTCACTCAGCAAACACGCACTGAGCTCTGTTCTGTGCTGGGCCCAGAGAAGCTCAAGGAAAGTAATTGGGGGGGTCGTGGCCCCAAGAAGCCCCCCGGCTTCTGCACAGGCTGACTTGTGACAAACCACAGTCTAGGTCAGGGTGGGGCTGGACAAGGCAGAGGAGGGGCTGCTCGGACCGGACCGGCGAGGGACGGAGAGGAGGCCGCTGAGAGGTCTTGGGAGCCCAGCAGTGGGAGGAACCTTCTAGAAGGAGGATGCGGTCCAGCAAAGGCTTGGAGGCGATGGGGAGCCCCAGCACTCGGGCTCTGGCGGGTCCCAGGGGTGCGGCCGGGCACCGGCGTGGCCGGGGAGTACTGGGAAGGAGCAGGAGGGCCGGCTGGGCCCCATCACGCCGGCCTTGGCAGGAGGAGTGGGGACCAGTGATGATGGGAAGCCACTGGAGGGTCTTGCTGGGGTGACGGGCTCCATTTGAGATGAGGCTCGGGTAAAGGGGGAGCAGAGGCTGCAGCCCAAAGCCAAAGAGGAGGCCGCTGGGTCACAGGGGAGAGGATGGAGGCGCCAAGCTGGTTCCAAACTTGCCAGCCTCCGCTCTGACCCCTCGAGTCTTCTGGGGGTGCCCTCCCTCCTCCCCTCCTCCCCTCCTCCCCTCCTCCCCTCCTCCCCTCCTCCCCTCCTCCCCTCCTCCCCTTCCTCCCCTCACTACTCCCCTCCCTCCTCATCTCTTCTCAGTTCTCCTCTCTTCCTGCTTTGACCCACCCCTCCCTCCCCAATCCACCCCCCTCTCCCCTTCCTCCTATACCTCCCCCCCCACCCCCACCCCCGCCCCAGCAGCTGCAGCAGAAGGTCGTGGTCCTTGGGCTGCTGCCAAGGAGCAGGGGCTGCCTCCCGTCCCTCCCCTCCAGGCTCTGGAGCTCCGCACACAGCCAGCCTGTGCACCCCTTCCCGGGCCTGGGCCCACGCAGCTCTCCGCAGGGATGAGAGGGCGTGGGGCAGGGTCCCCTAAGCTCAGCGGGGCCCTCGATGTCACCCTCCCATTCTCCCACCTGGCAGATGGGGCCAGAGACCTGCTCTGCCACCACCGCGAGGCCAGGGTGGGGGAGGCCTTCTGGAGCCCCGGGCATCCCGGGAGAGCTTGGGTGCTGGGCTGTGGGTGCACCAGGACCCCAGCCCCAGGGAGGACGGGCTGAGCCCCCTTCAGAAGAAAGCAGGGGGCTCCGAGGGCGGGGACGGAGCGGGTGTGACCGAGACAGGGATCCTGCGGCCTTGGGCCCCAGCACGGGCCCCAGGCTTCGCATCAGCAGACAGGCGGCCCCTCTGCTCCCCTCCTGGCGGGGGACAGGGGTGAGCTCATCGCGGCTGTGGGTTTCCGTGAGGCCAGGAAAACCGTCTCTAATCCCCTTCCCACCAGCCTGAGCTGGGCCCGGGGCCCACCGCGGGGCAGGCCTGGCCCACAGCTGGGGGCATCTGCCATGCTGACCACTTCGCCACGGGCCCTGCCAAGCCCCGTCCCGTTCCCTTCCAGCGGGGCCTCCCCCCTCCCTGGCTCTGCGCTCCTGGACGGGAGGCTCCTGAGGTCAGCTCGCCGCCCGCCAAGCGGCAGGGTGGATTTTCCATGCGGGGAGCCAAACCAAAGCTCCGGGCTCCACTTTCCTGCGAAAGTAAATCAGAAAATCTGGAACCCATCAGCTGTCAGCGAGGATAGAGGGGCAGGGGCCCCTCGGCTGAGGAGTCCAAGATGGACAGCGTGGCCACGGGATGGGCCTGGGAACGTGACCTCGTTCACGTCCTGCCTCAGCGCCCGCGCCCCGAAACCCGGGCTTGGCGAACTCGGGGGCCTGGGGGCTGCGGGGGCGCCGGGGCAAGGGGGCACCGGGGGGGCCACTTCACTGGGGGGCACGTGCATCCTGTGCTCAAAACTCAGTTCACCACCCAGTCAGTGGGCGCAGCTGCCCAGAACAGAGGTCCCCAGGGTGCCCGGGGGCTGCGCCAGGGGTCTCCAGGCCCGTCACCCCCTCTGCCACCAGGCAGCCCCCTTGAAATCTGTTCGACGTCTTGGGCTTCTGAATAAGCAATTGCTGGAATGCTGGGCCAGGTGCCCGTCCCGTGCGGCCACCCTCCAGTCCTCCCGCCCCCGACTTTGCTATGTGAGCAGGAGCCCAGCAGCCTGCATGGGGGGGGGGGGGAACAGGGGGTGTTGCGGGGGGGGGGGGGGGCTGCCTGGCTGTGTAGGAAATGGCTGGTTTCAGGATGTCGCTTAGCCTGCTGTCACCCAGCTCAGAGACCTCCTTGCAGACTGTAAGCTCCAGGCTCCAGCGGGGATTCTGGGGGTGGTCCGAGATCAGAGTGGCGTGGCCTCTCCATCGAGGGTGCCTCCTGAGAAGGACAGGACGGGGCAGGTGGCCCTGCCAAGGACCCCCCGTCCCCCATGCCTCAGTTTCCTCATCTGTAAAGTGGGTCTACTAAGAGGCCCTCCTCATGGAGTTGCGCAGATTAAATGGGACGATGCGCCCGAAGCTCTTAGTGAGGCGGCCGGGCACGTGGCAAGTGCGCAATGACCGGCGGCGGCGGCGGCGGCGGTGGCTGTTGCTCGCTCATTGTTAATACCCCCGGGTCCCCACGGGCATCCTTCGGCTTCTGCAAGCGGCACCGCTCCAGGGTGGCTCCTTGGACCCGGCTTCATGAGGAAATTGAGGACAAGAGGCCGGGAGGGGGGCGGTGCCCTGGCCCAGCAGCGCCGGGGGTCTGGGTGCCGGCCTCGGAGTCCGGGCTGGGTCTCTTCCCAGGGCCACCTCAGCAAACCCTTCCCAAGAAACAAGGCCACGGTGCCGTGGGAGCCGGGGCGGGGACCGTAGGCAGCTGGGCCCTGTGACTCGGGAACACGCCGGTCCCGGCGATCCCGGATCCCGGGCGCCACTTCTGCCTGAGCAGGCAGCTGTCAGCGCTGCTCTGCAGCCTCCTCCTCGGGCGCGCGCGCGGGGTGTTTATGATTTTTTTTCTTTTTTTAAGGGCCTCATCAAAGAAAATGCAATAATGATGTTTCTAACTTAACAGCAGTGCTTTAAGGGGATGAATTATTCACATCAGCGAGGAAACGGGGACTCGGCAAACGGGGCCAGCCGAGGCGGTCCCTTCCGTGGGACTATTTTTATCTCTTACAGTCTTTCACCCCGGGAGCCGCGCGGCTCGGAAAGTCCGGGGAGCCCAGTGCGCGGAGCCCAAGCTGGCAGGATGTCAAGGCTGCAGCACTCGGCGTCTGGGAGCTTCTGCCTCGAGTGCGGAGCGCGGGGAACTCGAGGAAGTGCGGGCAGCCGCAGCGGCAGCGCCAGTGCCACGGCCCAGGAGTTCCGGGCACTTGACCGTCGGGGGGCGCTGGAGCTGGGCTGGCGCTGGGCTCCGAGCTCAAGGAAGACCTTTGCCCTTTCCCTCAGTCCTCCTGGCTTACTCCTGGTATTCCCGGAATGACAGGGTGTGCGGGTTCCGTGCAGGCGCCCGGAGCAGCCGCCCTGAGAGAGGAGGCGGTGCTGTGGTTGCAAGGCTGCTCAGGGTCAAGTGTGGGCCAGCGGGGTCCCGAGCTCCACGGGCCACGCCGGTCCGACGCTGCCAAACTCCTCCAGGCCCATGTGCTTCACCAAGCGCCCTGCCCGTGCCGTCCAAGACAGCAGCCCAGACCTGGGGGGCGGGGGGGCGGGGGGCGGGCTGTGGGGACTTGGAATGTGGTTGGTCCCAGTGGAGAGCACGCGGGACGGCCCAGACTCAGAGCCGCGGGAGCATGGAAACTATCTCGTTCGTGTTTCTTTTGTTTTTATTTTATTTATTTATTTTTTATTTTTTTTAATATATTTTATTGATTTTTTACAGAGAGGAAGAGAGAGGGATGGAGAGTTAGAAACATCGATGAGAGAGAGACATCGATCAGCTGCCTCCTGCACACCCCCCACTGGGGATGTGCCCGCAACCCAGGTACATGCCCTTGACCGGAATCGAACCTGGGACCTTTCAGTCCGAAGGCCGACGCTCTATCCACTGAGCCAAACCGGTTTCGGCTCGTGTTTCTTTTGTATCGATCACACGTGGAGGCGACAATATTTTGGATGCTTTGGGTTAAATGAAATATATTGTTAAAATTAATTTCACCTGCTCGTTTTGCTTTTTTAAAAGGTGTCCACTAGAAGATTTAAAATTACCCACAAGGCTCTCATGTGTGGCTCGACTTGTGTTTCTATTGGGAGTCGCTGATCCAGAAGAGAACTAAGAGGCGGCGAACAAAGGCTGCCTTTCGCTGGTGGAATTACAGAAGACGTTTTTCCCCGTGTGCGTGTGTGTGTGTGTGTGTGTGTGTGTGTGTGTGTGTGTGTGTTTCTTTCTGTATTTTCTTCACTTTGCTTCGAAACTAGCCACGCTTGCTTTTTATCAGAAAAGGCACGGCTACTATTGTTCTTAACGAATCCCAGGGCTCTTTGGGAAGTGGAAGTGAGCTAAGCAGCTTCCCCGCGAGCGATAGTGTCACCCACTGTGTGGTGAGAACAGCGGAAAGAATGGGGGGTGGGGTGGGGGCGGTGCTCTGAGGCCGTCAAAGATTAGAACTGGGGCTGGGGTTTGAGAGCGCAGGGCCCTGGCAGGCAGGAACCCAGAGGAGGGGTCGCAGGGAGGTTTGTTGGTGTGACACAGGAAGTGGCACCAGCGAAGACTTTGGCCTAGCAGGGGAGCCTTTTGGAGGCTACACCACAGGAAGCTGCTCTCCCTTCCTGCCGGGGGGCGGGGGGCCAGCGGGGCGGTCCCCCCTCCCCTCGCCTGCAGAGGGGAGGCTGCTCTGGAGGGAGGCCAAGGTCGGGAGGCCCAGCAGGGAAGAAAGGGGCCCCGGCTCCACCTCCCAGGCAAAACGATGTGAAAAACACAGTGAACCCTTGCTGAGCACGTCCTGCAGGGCCAGGCGCCGTTCCACATACTTGACGTGGCTCCGTTCGCCTCTTCCTCAGCCCCAGGCCCGCGAGATAATAATTGTTGTTATTATTACCATTTCGAAGGGGGAGGGGGGGGGCTGGAGCGCAGAGCCCCTAAGTGACTTGCCCTGGTCGCAGCTGGTAACCCAGGTCCCTGGCGGGTGAATTGCCGCGTCCCAGCCACCGGGGGCGCCCTGCACAGCAGCCCGAGCCCAGGGCCGCGTGATCCGGCAGAAACAATGGGGGAACCACCCCTTCAGAAAAGCCGAAAGGAAAGGTGAAATTAATCTTACTAATACATTTTCTTTCACTCAGTGTATCCAAAATAGTATCATTCTGACACGTAATTAACATAAGCGTGATGAATGAGATATTTCACATTTTTTTGGTCGTCTTTGGCACCCGGCGTCGTGTTGCATATTCTCTGCCTTTCAAACACTCAGTAGCCACATGTTGCTCGTGGCTACTGGCTTGGACCGTGAGGCCAGAGCCTGGAAACTTAAGATCTAAGCACTAGCCTGGGATGGCGATCGGTCCCTCTCGTCGGCCAGCCCTGCGGGTGGGTGCTGGCTGCCTGGGGGCTGGAGTGGAGGAGGCTCCTGAGGCAGCGTCCCCACTCGGGGCGGGGGGACGGGACTGATGAGCAATGCCTGCGTGAACAAGGACGGGGACTGTGGCAGGGCCCGGGCCTCTCGTCTGCTGCTAGTGAGCCAAGCCTGCCTCTGCGGCCCCGTGGTGGGCACCGGAGCACACGCTGAGGTTGCTGGCAAGCCGCCTTCTCTGCTTTGCCGTCTGCCTTGAGCCAGGCTCCGTGTACACAGCCTGGGTTCTGGGCCCAGACCCCTGCACCTCCACTTTCTGGCTGTGTGACTCCAGATTGAGCCACTTTACTGCCCTGAGCCTCAGTTTCCACATCTGAAAAACGGGCATAAGGACTGCAATGAGGAGTCAAGGAGATGAAGTGTGTCAGAGGCTGGCACACAGTAGGTGTGCAATAAGAGGTGGCTCCCTGCTCTTCCTTTTTTTTTTTTTTTTTTTTCAATTCAGGGACCCTCCCCGCACCCCCCCAACCTCCATTTCACTCAGGATAGGGCAAAGTCTGTTCCCACCCGAAACCCTCTCAGGAGGCACACATCGCCTCTCGGCGCCTGCCCCGTGATTTCTCTGCCCCACCCAGGGCTGAGTGAGGGCTGCTGCTCGCTCCTGCCCCTCGGAGGGCCCCTCCATCAAGGCCAAGGACAGCCTCAGCCCCCAGCCCTCAGCACAATAGCCTCAGCCTCTCAGGCTCCGCTGGCAGGCACGCCGTTGCCGGCTCCAAGTCGGGCCTCCACACCTATCAGGCGGCCGATGGAGCTGAGACCCTGCCAGGCCCATGTTTTTAATTACTCCCTCCAGGACGCTGCAGGCAGGACGCCCTCGCCCGGCCTCCCCGCAGGACGCTGGCTCCCCTCCAGCCGAGCGTGCAGCGGTCTCCCGTGGCCCCCACGACTTCACACCTTCCCCCCAAAAACACCCCAGGTTCCCTTCTGGGGAGGAACTGACATCCAGCAACATCTGGCAGAAAATGAACGGTAAATGGCGAACGTGTCAGCGAGGCAGCGGCTGCAATTAGGGAACAACAGGCTTCTCTCAGTACGAAGGGGAAAGTGAATCTCTGGCCAACAGAGTTTAATCAAAATGTTTTATGCAAGATGTATTCCTGACCCTGACAAATATTCCCCCTCTTGCTGGAAATTAAACAAATATATTGTCAGCACAGATTCCAATGAGCGCATAAACAGATGTGGCCGGTGGAGTCAGGAGGTGACGGGTTTCAGCAAACTGAGATGAGCAAGGAACAGGCTGGACCCTCTCGCGCGAGGTCCTGGGGGGCTTTGAGCAGCTCGGCTGTGGGGGCGGGGGCTGCGGGAAGCAAGCCTTCCTGCCTCCTCTGTGGCCTCTCTGGCCCCCACCCCCGAGCTGCGCCCCCTCCTCTGAGTGGCCCTATCTTCTGAGTCACATCCTGAATGCACTTCTGTTCTGACTCATGCCACCCTGTCCTGCGCGCATTTGCTCCAGCATCTGTCTCCCCTGGCAGGCCGTGTCCAATCTGTCTTCATACCCCCTGGCACCGAGGACAATGCCTGGCACACGGAGGAGCTTGGACAACTGTTGGGGGGAGGAAGGGAAGGGAGGAGGGAGGGCCGGCAGGTGGTGAGGTACAGGGGTCCCGTGGTCTAGACCTGTCCAGGGTCAGAGTCTGGGGAGCAGAGTTTCAACTCTGCCAGCGTTCAGCTCCGTGGGGCTCAGTTTACCCATCAGGGAAAAGGTTCCATCACAGTCCGACGCTACCTGGCTGACTCTGGAAGGTGGAGGGACCAGCCCAGAGAGGTGGCAAGGGCGCCCCGAAAGGAAGCCCATGGGGCAGCCAGGGCTTGTCCAGGACGCTGAATCCAACGCCCGTGGTTTCGCTGTTACCTTCCCCCAGGTGTTTCTGGGAGAGTGTAGGCTCATGGGTCATCCCACTGGCTGTAGAAGAATCACCTGGGAAACTTGAAAATTTTTCAGTCCCCAGCTTCGCCCCTGCCCCCGCCCCTGCCCCCACCCCCCACCCTGGGAATTCTGGCTCCGAAGAGGCAGGAAGGACCCTGCGTCTGGGACTAACTGCCCAGGCCATTCTCATGCCTGGGAACACTGGGAGCAACGGGTGTGGACCATCCATCTTATAAATGACTGTAAATATTTGTGCCTTAGTCACAAGCACTTCCTTGCATCAAGGCGGGCAAAGCCGGTGGAGGGAGGAAGAAGCAAGATCAAATCAGCCTGGCCCGGGGGGTGGGGGGGCCTCTGGGCTCTCCAGCCCTGCCCCGACCTCCTCCCGGGGCCCCAGGGACCTCCACTGCACAGGGAGGCCGAGGCTGGGGAGGATCGCTCTGCCCGAGCAGCTGCCCACCACCTCCCGCCACGGAGAAGCCTGGCCTTCCTCCCCTTTATGTTGGTCTTGTTATCTAAACAGCACTGGCTTTAGGGGTGAAGGGCAGCAGCCACCCAGGCGGGCATTGCAGAGTGATGGATTCTGGGGTCAGACAGGCTGGCGTCCTCCTTATGTTATTGATGCAGAAAAAGAGCTCAAGGTCAGAATGGCCCCCATCAACACCCTGGCCTTGAGTCTATGAAGCTGAACTCCTTCTTGGGCTGAGCCTCTCCTTATGAGACTAGGAGAGGATTTAGGGGAGTAATTAGAGACTTCCAGCCGACAGTCCGAGCTGGGTCTCCAGGGGTGTGAGGGGACGATGGGGACAGGGGGGCTGGTGGGAGGTGCTGAGGTTGCTCTCACACCTCCTAAGCCCACCCCCTCACCCCACCCCTGCCTGCCTCTCCCTCATTCCCGGCCCCTCTCCAGCAGCCTACATGGGTAGTGACCACCATCACATTTGAACAGCACAGCGCCAGGTTTGGGGGGCACCTTTCCATTTTGCAGATGAGAAAATCGAGCCCAGGGAGGCCAAGGACACAGGATGTCACCTTTACCAGGAGCAAGATGTCATTCCCGTTTCTCAGATGAAAAAGCTGAGGCTAGCCCTGCCGGCGTGGCTCAGTGGTTAAGTGTCAACCTATGAACTAGGAGGTCAAGGTTCAATTCCTGGTCAGGGCACATGCAGGAGGCAGCCGATCAATTATTCTCTCTGATCACTGATGTTTTTCTCTCTCTCTCCTTCTCCCTTCCTCTCTGAAATCAATAAAAATATTCTTTAAAAAAAAAAAAGAAAGAAAGAAACTGAGGCTCAGAGAGATGCAGTGACTCACCCAAGGACGATGGCAGGAGCCCTGCCCCCCAGCACTCACCCAGGGCCCCACATCACCCGGTCACCCCAGCAGCCCCACCCCCCGGACCATTTTGATTTGTCTGGTATTTGGGGGCAGGTGTGTGGGAGCAGGTTTGAAGAATCATGCTTTAAAGCGAAAGGATGGGAGTCTCCAGACTCAGGCTTTCACAGTGGGTGGGAGGCCACAGCCGAAGGGGGTGAGCCTGGGCCACGTGGGCAGTGGAGAGGGTGGGGTTGACCCTCTGCGGCCTGGGCCAGCCGGAGATGGCCACATGGTTGTTAAAAGGGGTGACTGGGCACCCTGCCTGAAGTGTCGATCCCCAGTCACCCACTCCCGTTCCAGGAGGCGCCCTGGCCCGGGACCGATTCCCCAGGCCTTCCCCGAGGAGCATCGATTCGCCACGGGCACAGATGGACCGTGGGGTGCCCGGAGGCAGGACGCGTACCCACGCTCCTCGCCAAGAGACCAAATATCCCCTGGCCGGGCGGACATGGGGATTAGTGCTCTCCTGTCCCCCATACTGCCATGCCTGGTCTCATCTCACAGGAACGTTCCTGCGGCAGTGCCAGGCAGTGCCAGGTGGCTGGCGCTCACGGACGGGGCCCCTTGGCCCACGGGGCCTGACGTGCCATGGCCGGATCTTCCCATGGCCTGGTTGGCCTGCTCTGACCACCCGGCCAGTTGTGTCTACACCTGGGCCTCATCCACTGTGGGCGGGGCCGGGGGGCTCACCCTGGGGCTGAGTGAGCGGCTGGCCTGGGTCAGGGTTAGGGGGCAGGGGCCTGGGCCTCCCGGATGGACAGCACTGCTCAGCACAGGGGTGGGCCTGACAGGGAGGCAGATAAGCCAGAGCAGGCGCGGGGGTGACAGTGGCCACCAGGCAAACTGCTAGAATCGAGCTTTGGAGGGGGAGACCCCACAGGCCACGGCCCTGCTGGGACGGGAGCACCTCAATCCTTCACACTCATACACACACGCACACGCACACGCACACGCACACTCCTATCATATACCCTCTGGCTCTCTCCCTCACACGCCGCCCTATGCCCAGAGCCATGCGGAGCGGGACAGTGCTGTCCAGGCCTGGGAGGGAGGCGGCCAGCCCCTTCCCCACCCCCAGCACAGGCTGAGGTGCAGACCAGCTGCACACGTGGCTCCCACGGGCAGTTTGGTCGGTTTGAGTCATGACACCTGTCCCCCTTGCCCCCCCAGTGCCCTGTGCCCGGCACACCCTGGGCTTGGGGTGTCCGCCCTTCAGAGGGGCTGGCGGCAGCTGGAATCGTCTCAGTCCCGAGCAGACGCCCCCAGAGGAGCCCAGCACTATCGTGCCTGACCCCAGGTGCCTCCCCGACACGGGGGACAAGTCGCAGGGGGGCTGGTGGTGGGTGGGGCTCGAGCCCTGCCCTGTGGGGTCAGATCTTCCCTCAGATCCTCCGAGACCCCAGCCCCAGGGGTCTGTCTGTGTGGGAGCCTCGGGCCCCATTCCCAGCGGCACCCGTGGGAACCCAGATCGCTCTGCAGAGAACCTGGGAGAAGTGTCTGGGGAGGCCCCGTGCCCCTGGGGCCCCCTCCCTGAGGATTCTGAGGGGGGCGGTCCCCAGCCCAGGCTGAGAACTTTTCCAGAAGGCTGACTGTATGCTGGCGATGTGCACGTACGTGAATTCTTTCCCCTGACCCCGAGGCCCCTGTCAGGGAGACACCCTTGGCCGGGCAGGGGGCAGAGGGCAGGGCAACGCAGGGACTGTGCAGGGGCCCCAAGGGGCGAGTCCCCCTCCCCTCCTGAGTCAGGGGGACACAGTGGCCAGGGGAGGAGGGGCTTTGCTGCGGGGAGGGGGGTGGTCTGCAGTTTGCTCAGGCCTGAGGTGAGGAGGGAGAGATGACCAGGTTATCAAATATGGGACCGCCGGCCCAGCCTGCTTGTCATTCCACTCGAGCTTCCGTCTGCGCCGGCTTCCTGGAATTTCAGTCTGTCTCATAAACTGGCCATACGTCATGGGCCACACGGCCGGCTCGGGCCTCCGCCGCGGCGTCTGTTTTAATGGCTTTTCTTTAAGGAGGCCCAGGCCTGTTGCAGAGTCCCGTGTGACAGAGCGCCTTTCCAGCAGGGGGTCCGAGACGGAGAGCCAAGTGTTGGGGGCAACGTGTCTCCCCGGGTGTTCGCTCGCACAGCTACCCTGTCCCCAGCAGCCGTGACTTCTTCCCTGCCAGGTGCCAGGTGCCACCGCTGAGGAAGACTGGGGGCTTCTGACCGCTGCTTCCTGGCCTTGACACAAGCCATGTCCCTGCTTCATCCTCCGCGTCCTCCTTTCCTGCCTGACAGACGCGGGTTCACCCTACAGCCCTGGGGGCGGAAGCCATACATCTCACCTAGACGCAGCCGATGGAGCTGGGGAGCCCTTGGGCTGGGGGGTTGACAGGAGGCCGCCGGGGGGAGGTGACGTGGGAGTTGGTTTCTGATGGGCGAAGCGGCGTGTGATGGTCAGATAAGGCGGAAAACAGCATTCCACGGAGAGGAAACTGCATGTGAGCCCTGGAACTCTGGGAATGCAGCCTTGACGTGGGAGGCCTACTGTGCGGGCTTTGAAGCCTGGGCAGAGCTGAGATTCAGGAGAGCTGGCTGATAGCATTGTCTATGTGTTTACTGCTGCATCTCTCTCTCTCTCTCTCTCTCTCTCTCTCTCTCTCTCACACACACACACACACACACACACACACACGCACGCACTGCATACTCTTGCAAAAATTGAATGTCGAGTGCTGCTTGGTATACAGTGAAAGAGGAACAACGGGCAGGGAGCGGGGCGGGGGGGGGGGGCGATATTCCAGACTCAGGATCTTTGCATATGCTGTTCCCTCCATCTGAAACACTGTTCCACACCCCACTTCTGCCACCTGGCATCCCGATCTTGTGTTTGGGGGTCCTTGCAACCAGCCTGCCCCAGACTCAGTTTCCTTCCCCAGGCAAAGTGGGGCCGATCGAACAGGCTGGTATTTGCCAACGAGCGGCCTGTGAGTCTCTCGCCATCTGCTCCAAGGGCCATTTTTACTTTCCATCCCCTCGGCTGGCTCACCGGAAGGAAGGGGGCGGAGGCAGGCAGGACCCCTGTGCCTCGCCTCGGGTGCCAGCCCTGCCCCCTCCCTCCTCGGGGTCCTACCTTCTCCGGCGGCAGGAAGGGGAGGAGCAGGCGGACTGTGTGGCTCAGTGCGCCGCCCTTTCCCGCCCAGGAGCAATTGGCTCCCGTTAGCAGGCCACGCGCAGGGTGTTTGCCGAAGGACTTGCTTCCCAGCCGCCCGGTACTGCAGGGGAAATTTCCCTTAATTATTTTTTTATAGCCGAACTTTTGTGTGAGAGGGTTTGTTATTATCCCTGCCTCGCTGGAGAGTCATAAGCCGGCAAGAAGCACCATAAATAAAACTTTACTTAATATTCAAAGTCCGAGTGATGGGATGATGGATGGGGGGTGGGGAGGCGGCCCTCCCCCCAGCCTGTGGCGGCGGCCTGCCTTGCTGGGCAAGGCAATTACTTTGGAGCTCGCTGTAATCAGGCCCGCGTCCTCGCTCTGCACTTTGTTTTTCCAACTTTCTCATTTAAAACCCGGATGGGCGACATTGTATCCCATTTGTATTGTGTCGAGCGAGATTACTCGGGCGCTGCTGTGCGCCGGGCCACCGAGATGGCAATATTTTACCTGAGCGTCCGCCTTTGAAACATCGAAGCCGAGCAACGGCAGCGACAGGGCCATGATTTGATCCCCAGATCCCGGAGCTTTGGGGACAAATGCCTGGCGGTGGAATTAATTTTTCTCGAGGAATAGGAGAGCTGTAACTTTTCCCTCTATGATTTCAAAACCGCCAGGCTGATCCTCGGGGGGCCTGAGCTCCAGCTGGGGAAATGGAAACAGTGGGGGCCGTGTGGTGGAGGGGACCCGGGTTCCCTGCTGTGACTTCCTGCCCCTCTCCCGGGGCTGCAGCTGTCTCACCCAGAAAACGGAGGGGCTAGACAAGAACATGATGCTTTGATCACCTTCCCCGAGCTGGCATTTTGTTGAGCACCTACTCTGTGCCTGGCCCTGTGCTAGGCCCTTAATGGGTACCATGGTGAGAAAAACCACAGCAACCCGAGAGACAGGCCCACCAGCAATTCATTCAACAAGTGTTTCTTGAGGCCCTACTGTGTGCTGAGAGCAGCTGTGGGCACCGAGCGACAGCGATGAACAAGAGCGGTGAGACGCTGACTCTCCTGGAGCTTCTGTTCTGGAAGAGAAGACAGAATAAACGTGGCAGCAGGCAGCTCATTCGGAGGAGAAGGGCAGGCCGGGGTGCTTCGGAGGAAGTGAGACGCGTAGATGGTGACCCGAGAGAGCCATCATGATGACAGCCTCTCCGAGGCCGTGGAGCCCAGACAGAGCCGGAGGGGTGTCGCCGCGGCCCGGGCCGTCCCACCTGGAGCAGACATCCCTCATCCTTTGGTAAATGGGCTCTTGGAAAGAGCTGAAAAGGTTAACGGCTTCTGCAGGCTCCCGGCGAGCTGCCAGCGAGCAGCTTGGGCAGCGAGCATGCTGGTCGTCAGGCGCAGACGGATGGGGACGCGCATTATCTCGCTCCTCAGGGCCCGACGCGGTGGCCGCCCTGCCAGCCCTCCCGGCCCCGCAGGTAACTGAGCTGTGTGCTCAGCTCACACGAACACTTTGTACCCGGCCCAGGGCTGAGCTGGGGCTCAGAAGCAGCTCGGCCCCCGAAGACCCCTCATTACAGGTGGCCAGACAGGCTGCCCCTCCCCTCGCCCTCCTGCGGGCTCGGGCTGGTAACTGGGTAACCGAGAGACCGATGGGGCAGGGGACAGAAAGAGCCCACGGTCACCTCCGCCAACCACAGCCCGCCTCCCTCCGGGCTTCCCGCTACGGGAGGAAAGAGCCTTGTGTGTTGAAGCCCATGGCAGCTGGGTTGGCTGTGTGTAACTCGCCTCCAAGTTCATTCCTAATGGATAAGCCCATGGACTGGCCACAAGGAACTCAGGGCACCTTCTAAAAGGCCAGTCGCTTGAGTTGTGTTAACAACATTGCAGGGTCTCCTCCTCGGAGCCCTCGGGAAGGGACCTAGAGGTGACCGCTCCCTCCTCCAGCCCCGCCCCTGACGTCGGCCATCCGTGGTTGGAGGGTTTACCCTGTTGTCACCTCCGTGTGCAGCTCGCCCCTCAGACCACCAGCTCTTGAGCCCAGCAGGACCCGGCGGGGGAAGAGCTGGAATGGCTGAGTGAGGCGCGTGAGTGTGTGGGAGCCTGAGGAGATGGACCTCAACCTCCTCTCCAGCCCTCCGAGCCCATTGAAGTCGGGGCGAGGGTGAGCAACGTGAGGAATTCAGTGGGTGGGGAGCTAGTAGACCAGTTCTCTGGGGCACACGAACCCTGATGTGTAGCATCTGGCAATTCCCCTGGTGTAAATGCTCCGATGATGACCACTTCCAAGCTGCCCGTGTTCAACAGCCAACTCACAAACTCTCTTGGAAATTTAACATTTAGTTCTTGTGAGCTGGTACCATTCATCTCCAGCATATATCATTCATTCCACTCCCCTCCCTCCCTCCCTCCCTCCCTCCCTCCCTCCCTCCCTCCCTCCCTCTCTCCCTCCCTCCCTCCCTCCCTCCCTCCCTCTCTCCCTCCCTCCATCCCTCCCTCTCTCCTTTCCTTCCTCCCTTCCTCCCTCCCTCCCTCCCTCCCCTCCTTCCTCTGTCCCCATTTTCTCCTCTAATGTTTCCTGGGGACCCACCAGTGCCTGCCAGGTCTTGCCTGGGTGTGGATGGCAGGGGTAACTGACCCTCAAGGAGCTGCTGGTCTGGTGGGACCGATGGTGAAACTGACACGGGGGACGCTCGCACTTTGATGGGGGAGGACCAGTGGCCAGAGGAGGGGCCCCTCATCTAGCCTTAGGGGAGGCGGTAGGGACAGGTCTCCTGGAGGAAAGCAGGGATGTCTCAACAGAGACTTGCGCAAGAGTGCAAGAGGCCCTGCAGAGGTCGGCGGGGAGGGGGCGCCCCGGGCGGGAGAAACTGGGGCCTGGAGGGGCGGGGCCCGAGGGTGGGCAGTGGAGATCCGGCGAGGGGCTTGGACTTTGTCCCAAGGGCAATGTAAGCCACTTACTTTTAAGTGGGGCACGATGCCATTGGCATTTTAATGCGCTTCCCCCAGTGCCGAGAGGCGGGGAGTGGGGGGGCAGGGAGTCGCGGCTGCAGGTGGAGGGACGGAGGACTGCAGGCTCCTGGCCACAGCATGGGGGTGCAGGGGGCCACCCGGCTCGGCCCGATGACCGCTGGTGCCATATCCCAAGATGGAGAAAATGAGAGGAGAGGTCTGGGGAAAGAAGAGAAACTTGCCAGTCTGCCCTACTCTCCTCCTGGCCCCTCCTCTTTTTTTGGGGGGGGGGGCTCTGTTTCAGGGCCAGGGGGCATTGCATAAGGCACAGCCTGCCACTGGCGTGGCTTCGTAGGGGAGCATTGAGGAAATGAATAAGAGGCTGGTCAGATAGGCGCTGGCCCTCTCTGTGTGGGGGTCCGAGGGTCCTGACAGGAGGGTATCCCATGAGGCCAGGGGGGTGAACAGGAGACATGGGGCAGATCAGGTCCAGAGGACTTGGAATGCCGGGGAGAAAGCGGGCCTGAGCGCAAGAGGCGGGGGTGCTGAGGGCTGGGGCGGCAGGGGCGGCAGGAAGGCCAGCTCTGGACTGTTTCCCCGGCACAAGGACACAGTCCTCTCCCAGGCCAGACAGGTACAGCAGATTAATAAGGCCGACACGCTCTCCCGGGGTGTGCTGCGCGCTGGCCGGGCTGAGTGAACCATCAATCACTGCCCCCTAATAGCTCGGCAGGCTGCCGCTGCCCCCGCCGAATTTCAAGCGAGAATCCAGGCCGCCTGCAGGAAGATGCCGCGGCCCTTAACCACCATAATTATGAAGTCTTGGTGGAAAGAGATGCTTATCGTTAATGTTAAGTGAACAGAGCAGGAGACCAGATGCGCAGCCCGGCTGTGGGCAGCTGCGAGCAGCCATGCCTGCCTGGAACCGCGGTGGTCAGGAAAACAGCCCCTCTTGGAGCGGGAAGAGGAGGGGACAGGGCGGCTGCTTAACATTCGAAACCGCAATTAATCAGATCGATGCATCATCCTTTTATTGAAACTGTTATCTTTTTTTTTTTTTTCCTGATCATAAAAGAAATCCGTTCCCTGTGGAATTGGCAGGAATAGACGAGTACAAAGAAGAAAATGAGAACCCTTAAGTCCCCGCCTGGAGGCAGGTAGCACCGTGGGTTTTTGCTGTGGGCACGCTCCCACGGCCCTGTGTATGTGCGTTTGCATTGCGTTCCTGTTTCTACACGGTGAAGAGGGTGCGTTGTATTTTTAACATGGATTTTTAGGCAAACAGCTAGTCTCAGGCATGGGGCTGAACTGATGATAAAAATTTTGTCAATTTGACCAGTAAATCCCATTCACAGAGGATAAAGGAAGCGATTCCACTCACTTAAAATCCTTCGAGACGCCTCTCCCCAAACCTGGTGAGGTCGACCACGTGACCACGCACTCCACCCACACTTTAAGAGGCCCTCAGGCATGTGGGATTGCTGCTAGGGGCGTGAAGGGGACGGGAGGACCTGCCCCCCCTCACCCCAACATGCAGAGTCCTAACACGAAGAGATGCCCCTGGGGACTCTAGGAAAGGTTGAGGGTCCCTGAGGCGTCTGAGGAGAGAGGTGGAGCCCCTGGAGGAGGAAGCCCCCTTCCATCCGGGGTTCTCTGTGGCTTAGAGAGGCAGGGGAAGACCCGAGGTCTGTGAAGGCTCTGTCTGGAAGGGCATTCTGGATGGGGGAACAGCATATGCAAAGGTGGAGAGGCAGGCGAGCAGCCAGCTCAGCTGGTAGGGAATGTGGTTTGTTCTTCTGGGGAGCGTCTCACTATGCCCGGCTCGTGCTTCAGAGGATAAGGACTTCTTCCTCTGCATTGTTCCTGCCCACTCCACCTTGAAACGCCTGTGCCGCTTCCTTCAGGAAGCCTTCCTTGGTTTTTCTGATTGACCAGCTTCCCTACTCCAGGCCTGCAGCACTCACCGCTATGGAGATGACAAATCTGTGTGATTTATTGGTTCACGCGTGCCACACACACCACCACCACCACCACCACCACCACCATTGGACTATAAGTCCCTGGGTTGGAGCTGTTTTGCTCACTGTCTGCAGTGCCCAGCCCACTGCCTGCCTGCAGTGGCACTCAGTGGTTGAGGGGGGCTGCACAAGACCTGCCAACCCATCCTCGGCGTGGAGAACAGGAGGCATGGCACCTGCCCCCCTGCCCAATGGGGCCCCCGCCTCTGCCCTCCCCTCAGCTCTTGGCTGCTTTGTGGTAAAGTTCTAGGCACAGAGAAGACGTTTCTAGTGACACTGGCTTTTCATTTCTTTCCTTTTTTTCTGGTGACCTTTCCATGTAATTAAAAGGCAGCTATGCCAGGAGACGAGGCAGCCGGAAGCGGAGACGCTGCGCTCTGTGTACGTGTGTGGAAATTTATTGTCTGGAGCACAGAATTCTGCTCCAGGCTCCGGTGCCAGAAACATCTGCTGCTTCTCTGGGGAGAGACCCCGGCCCAGAATCCTCTGCTGCAGCAGGCCTACTATGCGCCCGGCACGTACCTGGATGTCCTCACCCCCCACTCTTGCTGCCTTTGCTTTTTTAGGGGGGTTAACTCTCCTGAGGTCAGCTGGGTCTGTCTGCCTCATGGCAGGGGGCAACCCGGTTACCGGGGCCGTGGCCCCTCAGCCTGGAATTGGGGTTTGCGGGTCTTTGAAGTTGGGAATCTTGGGCGCCTTCAGGCTGGCACAGAGCCCGAGCGGGGTATTCTCGGAGCCGGAATCTCATGCCCAGGCCCCTTCTTGGCCTGCCGTTTGAGGGAGCCCCTCACTCTAGAACTGGGCCCACAAGGCAGCATCGAGGAGGTATCTGTGTCCAGCTGCGAGGAATGGGCCTGTAGGCAGCCTGGCTCAGAGTGTGTGTGTGTGTGAGTGTGTGTGTGTATGTGTTTGTGTGTGTATGTGTGTTTGTGTGTGTATGTGTATGTGTGTATGTGTTTGTGTTTGTGTGTGTGTGTGTGTGTGTGAGTGTGAGTGTGTGTGTGTATGAGTGTGTGTATGTGTGTTTGTGTGTGTATGTGTGTTTGTGTGTGTTTGTGTGTGTATGTGTGTTTGTGTGTGTGAGTGTGTGTGTGTATGTGTGTGAGTGTGTGTGAGTGTGTGTGAGTGTGTGTGAGTGTGTGTGAGTGTGTGAGTATGTGTGAGTGTGTGTGTGTGAGTGTGTGAGTGTGAGTGTGTGTGTGTGTGAGTGTGAGTGTGAGTGTGTGAGTGAGTGTGTGAGTGTGAGTGTGAGAGTGTGTGAGTGTGTGTGTGAGTGTGTGAGTGAGTGTGTGAGTGTGAGTGTGAGTGTGTGTGTGTGTGTGTGTGTGTGAGTGTGTGAGTGTGAGTGTGTGTGTGTGTGTGTGTGTGTGTGTGTGTTGGGGGGAGGAGCACAGCCCCTGCCGGGGGAGCCGGTTCAAATCCCAGCACCGTACGTGACTCCAGCCTGCTCCCCACACAGGGTGAGTACACAGCGCTCTCACCCCGCTCCGGTCTGCAGAATCCTGGGAAAGTTTATTTTCTGGATGGAAGTCCTTCTTTGGCGGGGTCTACGGGCCCCTCCCTCCCGTGTGGCTCTGGTCAGCACCTCCGAAGAACAGCACCTCCCCAGCTGCTGGGCCTCAGGGTGGAGGGTCTGGAGGCCCCCAGGCCCCGAGCCCCCTGCCCAGCCAAGCCCCCACCCCTTGGCTCTCAGAACCCGCAGCTGCTGGGCCTCAGGGTGGAGGGTCTGGAGGCCCCCAGGCCCCGAGCCCCCTGCCCAGCCAAGCCCCCACCCCTTGGCTCTCAGAGCCCGCAGCTGCTGGGCCTCAGGGTGGAGGGTCTGGAGGCCCCCAGGCCCCGAGCCCCCTGCCCAGCCAGCTCTCCACCCCTTGGCGCTCAGAGCCCGCAGCTGCCGAGTTTAATGCAGGTTCTGGCTGGGTCCCAGATCTCTAAGCCACGGAGAATTGCAATTTAGCAAGTTTGTCAAACCCGCCCAGAGCCGCATCTGTAGCATCACGGCATCCCAGAGGCACCGGGGGCCTCCAGTCCCCACCGCCTCCACGCCAGCCCTGGTCCACTTCCCACAGGCCTGGATTAGGCCCCGGCAGCTGGGCGGGGGCGGGGCCTGGGGAGCAGGGGCCCTGGGCTGGGGGCTCAGGCCGGCGGGGCTCTGGTCCTCTCTGCCCAGGCCTTGCCACGTGGCCCCCGGTAGGGTGCTGTGTCCCATCTGTAAAGGGAGGATGGGGCTCTCCTGCCCAACCAGGGGTTCCTGGAGGTGGCAGCCACACCCCTGTGCCAGAAAGAGGAGGTGGGGGGGCTCATTCTGACAGCCCCTGGTGTGGCCCTGCATTCTCAGCCTGGAGACTAAGGAAGTGGCGTCTGGAGCCGGCCATGTGGCCCAACAAGGTGTCTGTAGCAGGCACCTCCATGGCCAGGAGCACAAACATCCCCTTCGCCAAGAGCAACACAGGCCTCATGAACCACGAGGCTAAAGGGCCACGCCGCTCCCTCCAGCCTGGAGGGGCGCACACTGAACCCCAGGATTCACAAAGAGCTTTGCTTGCCTCTAGGGCTAGAGAGCTCCCTACCTCCCTGGAGGCCCGTTCCTTTGTGGAGGAGTTCTCCTTGTTAGCAAAGAGCTTTCTAGAACTGCTCGTGGGCCCCAGTGCCTCTGGAGGTGGCAGCCTGACCTCCTGAAGTCTTTCAAGTCTCGGCTGCTTGGTCTGCTCCTTGCATGATGCACTTCGATGCCCTCCTCTGAGGAGGACTCAGTCGTCAGCTTAGCCTAGTCTCGGACGCTCACCTCCCCAGCTATGGACAGCATGCTCCTGTTGATAACACCTCGGCCCTCAGCGTCTTTCCTGACAGCTCAGCACAGTGGCGTCCTACAGGGTGATGTTGGTCGTTCCCGTGGTGATGGTGCTGAAGCAGGAGGACGGCACATTGGCTTGGGGAAACTGAGGCCCAGAGGGGAAGGCCCTGCTCAGAGTTACACAATGCAGCAACGGCAGGGCTGGGAGGAGAGCCAGACCTCCCGACTGCTGCCCGTCCACTGAGCACACGGGCCTCCCTCCACCCCCCATCCCCTCCCTCCCTGCCTGGGAACCTCTCAGCTAAGCCAGAGAAGGTGAGGCCCAGGGCCCTCAGATGGCCGTGATGACGGGTGGAGGGGTGAGCACAGATGGAGGGGACCCGGGCCCCAGGTCCTGCGAGCCGTTCCAGCGACTCAGCCGCGCCTGGGGCCTCGGGGCCGGGGTCCTGCACGGCTGACCCGTCCAGCTCGCTCTGCAAACCCTGGGTGTGTCCAGAGATCGCCGTGGCTGCACATTCCTTTCTGCTGAGGGAACTCCCCGGAGCTGGAGGGGCCTCCGGCTCCAGGAGGGTTGGTGGTGGGAAAGGAGAGAGAGCGCACGCCCACCGCCGGCTAATGCGCACCAGCTGCGGTGCCACTTCCCGGGGCCGCGCCTCGCGTGCCGTGCCGCTCGGGGCAGCGGGCGCCACCATTGCCTTCTCTCGCGTCGGGGAGGTGACTCCCCCGGGCCTGTTCACAAGTGACTTAGTTCATGGAAGGGCCCAGCGCAGAGCCCAGGGTGGGTGGGTGCGGGGCCTCAGCGACTGTCCCCGGCCACGTGGCTAGGTACCAGCTGGCCTGGGATTCGAACCCGTGTCCACCAGCCAGGCCAGCTTATTTGTGGGGAGGGCCGTGCTGCCTTGGAGTGGTCTCCTTTCTGCACTGTCACCCGCCTGTGCCCCACCCAGGGGCTCTAGGTGGTCCTGGGGACTCGGTGGGGTGGGGGGGGGGGGAGGCTGTGGCCCGGCCTCCATCCCAGAGCCCAAGGCCCCCCTCCCCCTTCCCGTCCCCGCGGCTGCCAGAGGCTGTACGGGTGTCCTGTGGGCGGGCGGCCACCGCCACCGCAGAGGCCTGGCCAGCAGCCCTCCAGTTTCCACCAACTAATAATTTTTACAAACCTCCAGGCTTGTAAAAAAGTGCACAGTGGCCTGAACACCCTTGGCCAGGAGCCTTGTGGGAAAGCGGAAGGCACCGAGGCCGGGCACAGGCGGTCTCGGCCAGAGGCCACTTCCTGCCTCTCCTCGGCATCTTTCCTCAAGAGCCAGACTCGGCCGCGGCCCCTGCAGCCTCCAGATAAAGGCTGCCCTGCTGACCTGACTCGCGCAGGCCTCAGCCCTGGCACCCCGGCCGCCCAGCCCACGCCCTCTTGCTGAGTGCAGGCCTTTGCACATGCTGTTCCTTCTGCCCAGAATACCCTTCCCAGTCCTCCGTCAGAGATACAGCGGTACAGACAGGTCCTTGCCGCTCCGGGGAACAGCATACGCAAAGGTGGAGAGGCAGGCGAGCAGCCAGCTCAGCTGGTAGGCTGTCACAGGCTGTGCCTGGGGACCTCGGAGGAAGCAACATCTGCTCCACGTCTGCCTCGGTGTCCTCGGAACAAGGGGAAGGGGCGGGAAGACAGGCAGGGCAGGTCCCGAGGGGCCGGAGGCTGTGCTGAGGAGGTGGGCTTGCGCCTGAGAGCCCCAGGCAGCTCCTCGAAGAAGGGGCTGGGGTGACGGGGGCTGGTACTGGGAATGCCAGGGGGGTGCTGGAGTGGGTGGGTGGGAAGGGGCATCACTGAGGCAGAACTTTCCAGACGAGAGATTATCTGGGGATGAAGGAGGCAATAAGTGGGGTTTGGCCCTGATCCCAGAAGCCAAGGCTGGGGGAGGGCGGAGGAGGGGTCCTGGGAAGAAGAGCAGAGCTGGGCATCCAGGCTGACCCTTCCTTGGAATGCAGGGCCAAGGGCAAGAGCCAGGCCTGGGAAGAAAGTCTGGGAGGGTCCCAAGGAGGCCAGGAGCTGAGCAGTAAGGCGCCAAAGCCACGTGCAAGGGAGGTGGTCGGCTGCCCAGGGAGGGTGAGGAGGGCGCCCGTCAGATCTAGCCAGCTGGGGTTGTTGGTGGGGGCAGAAGTCCTGGGTGAGGGGACAGTGGCAAGGCGGCGTGAAGAGGGAGAGGATGCCCCCATCCCAAAACCTGGCCTCAGGGGAGCACCTGAGGCTGGAAATTGCCCCCCCTCCCCGTCCCCATACCCACTGCCAGGGCTGACCCGTGAGGGGCTCTGAGTCCCGAGTCTCAGCAGGACCTCCCTCCCTCAGCCCTGGGGCCACGGAGGGGGCAGTGCCGCCGCCCCCTGCGGAGTGAGAGAGCGCCCAGAGTTCTCCTGCACCTGCAGGGTGGCCGGGCCCCCGGAGGCCTCCTCAGCGTTGCTGTTGGGAGACGTAGCATTCCTGGCCGGGGCGGCCTCCTCGGAGCGCTGATTTACGGCCCGCCCCTTGGCGCGCGTGGATCCGGCCCTTCTCTAAGTGTGTGATCAATCACATTAGAAGTGCCGGGGGTCAGAGGGACGATCAATTACCTGAGTCTCCTGGCAGCTGTCCCCGGGCTCAGTACGCCCTCCCTCTGTGCCCCGGACTGGCTGGCGGGGCGCTGGCCCAGCCTCCGGGAGGGCCGGCCTGCCTCAGTGTCCCCATCTGTAAGGGGGGACTCCAGGTCTGTGAGAGGAGGACAGAAGGCCCGTGTCCCCCAAATCGTGGTGAAGGGTCCACGGGCTGGACCGCGGAGGGAGGGGCCGGCGCAGGTCTCAGTGTGTTGCGGGCTGCCTGGCCTCCCAGTGCGTCCTGGCCCCGGCAGGGCCTTCCCGTAGCTGGCCTCAGAGATAGGCCCGGGTGCTGCGCCCAGCTGCCCGAGGGAGGGGGCTGGGAGAACCAGAGCCCCCTCCTCCTATCACTGCATGTCACTGCCCACTGTGCCTCAGTTTCTCCTCCAGACACCTCTCTCCAAGGTCAGAGTCAGGGGTCAGGGTGGGAGAGGCTGAACTCTGCTCCCAGCGACATCCATATTTTATTTATTTATTTATTTATTTATTTATTTATTTATTTATTTATTTATTTATTTATTTTTATCCTGACCGGTTTGGCTCAGTGGATTGAGCGTCAGCCTGCGGACTGAAGGGTCCCAGGTTCGATTCCGGTCAAGGGCACGTACCCTGGTTGCAGGCACATCCCCGGTAGGGGGTGTGTAGGAGGCAGCTGATCGATGTTTCTCTCTCATCAATGTTTCTAGCTCTCTATCCCTCTCCCTTCCTCTCTGTAAAAAAATCAATAAAATATATTTAAATATATATATATATATATATATATATATATATATATATATATATATTATTATTGCCCTAGCCAGTTTGGCTCAGTGGATAGAGCATCAGCCTGTAGACTGCAAGGTCCCAGGTTCAATTCCGGTCAAGGGCATACTCCCGGGTTTTGGGCTCAATCCCCAGTAGGGGGCATGCAGGAAGCAGCCAATCAATGATTCTCTCTCATCATTGATGTTTCTATCTCTCTCTCCCTCTTCCTTCCTCTTTTTTATTGATTTCAGAGAGGAAGGAAGAGGGAGAGAGAGACAGAAACATCAATGATGAGAGAGAATCGTTGATCGGCTGCCTCCTGCACGCCCCACCCAGGGGATTAAGCCCACAACCTGGATATGTGCCCTGACTGGGGATCGCACCGTGACTTCCAGGTTCATAGGTCAATGCTCAACCACTGAGCCACACCAGCCAGGCCCAGCTTCATCCATTTAAAAAAATGTGCTTGTGTATGGGAGTGGGGGCGGGGGGGGGGCAATGGTAAGATATGTACACATATAATACCTTAATAAAAAAAAAGAAAAAAAATGTGCTTGGTATTTGCACACCCACGTTCACAGCAGCACTGTTCACAACCCCAGAGGGCGGAGCCACCCAGTGTCCACTGATGGGTGGATGGTGGATGGACAGACAAGATGGGTCGACCCATCCACACCGGGGAGTATTTTCAGCCTTGAGAGGAAGGGCGTTCTGACAGGTGCCGTCACAGAAGGACGGATGCTCTAAGAGTCCACTGACATGAGAGCAGCAAAATCCACAAAGACAGGCAGGGGAATGGAGGCTGCCTTGGGGAGGGGTGGGGAGGGGGTGAGTGTTTCATGGTGACAGGGCTCAGCAGGGAAGATGGAAATGCTCTGGGGATGATGGTGGTGGTGGCTGCACAGCAACATGAACGTGCTTAACGCCCTGAGCTGTACACTTGGAAATGGTTAAGATGGTGGACTGTGCTGTGCGTATGTATTTTATGGAGGTTTAGAAAAAAACCAAGAGGTGCGTGTCCTCGAGAGTTTATTAAATCCGCGTGGTTAAAAAAACCACCCCAACTGTGCCTCACCGTCCTGACGGCGGGCCGCTCTGGCCAGTGGCACGCACCTTATATTTCTTTTCTGCTTTTCTTACCACCACCCCCCACCCCCGCTCCTCCCTACACACACTCAGGCGACGGTCTGGCATCCTGGTGCCCTGCCGGGAGCTCCCGGGCGGCCAGGCCTGGCATGGGGAGAGCCTGAAGAAGGTAGGGTCTCACCCAGCCGTGGTGGCTCAGTGGTTGACCATGAACCAGAAGGTCACCGGTTTGATTCCTGGTCAGGGCACATGCCCAGGTTCTGGGCTCAATCCCCAGTGGGGGGCGTGCAGGAGGTCGCCCATCAATGATTCTCTCTCATCATTGATGAAAGTTTCTATCTCTCTCGTCCTCTCTGAAATCAATAAAAGTATATATAGATTTTAAAAGGAGTTAGGGGTCGCGGGGAGACCCTTGCAGCTGGGAAACTGAGGGACGCTCCGACGGCATCCCCCCGCCGGGCTGGAGAGAACAGACAATTATGGGATGCGCGGGCCTCGCTGAGCCTCTCGGCCCCTGGGAAAGCAGACGCCTCGGGGACCCCCGGCGGCTCCCTGTTCCGTTGACATAAGCCTGTAGGGAACAAGCAGGTCAGGGATGGAATTAATTCCCTAAAATTGAATGTCATGTCGAAAAGCCACCTCGAGCTCTCCTGCCAGGGAGGAAGAAGAAACGACCATTTGGTCTTTGCTCTCCTGATGGCCTGTTGCGGCCTGCCACTCCAATCTTCAGTGCCGGGCGAGGCATATGAAATCGCCATGTCTGGAGGGCAGAACTGATAGAATCTAGGCAATTTCATAGGGTTCTATCTAATCAACATAGCTGTGAGAAATACCGCACCAGAGAATAAAGGGGGGAAAAAAAACCCTGCAATCTATTTTCTGGGAAAGTGATAGCACTGAGATTCACATCAGATCATTTTGTACCTAATGCATAAGCTGAATAGATACTGTTAATGACGCCCCCAGAGCCGGAGCGCGGCGCCGAAATCATCAGGAGGGCGGTGGGGGCTCCACAGCCCTCCAGCGCGCCTGAGAGGGAGCTGATAATTCACGGGAAGAATATGAAAGTGTGGCCGTCCTTTCGCGGGGCCGCCTGCTTCCTGGAACTGTGCTCCTAAGAAAGCCCCCCCCCCGCCCCCGTGAGAAACAACGAGGGGTTCGCAGCAGCCCCTCCCTGCCTGGTGAGCTGCCTGCTGCCACGCGGGGCTCAACCTTCGCGGCTCATGACAGGGGCTCGGCAGCCGCGGGGAGAGGAGGGAGGGGCTGCTCCCCGTGTCCCCCAGAGAAGGGAAAACCAGGGCAGGGTGGTGCCCCAGCCCCCCCTGGTGAAAATGCCACCCCCGGTGACCCTGCCACAGAAAGGTCTTCTCCGGAGAATGTTCGTGGGCCCGTCAGCCTGTGGGTGAAATACGGCAGCGGCCCCTGTCCAGCTCGGGAGCCCGGGGATTAGGCCTGTGTGCGTGTGTGTGTGTGTGTGTGTGTGTGTGTGTGTGTGTGCGGCCGCACTTTTTTCCCAGCTAGGAGACGGAGACGGCTAATGAAACATGACGAGACGGGAAAGCAGAGACCAGAGGTGGCTGTGCCCGTGACTGCAGTGGGCACCGAGGCGGCGAGCCGGGCAGTGGCTGGGGTGCGGGGTCACGCGGTGCTTCTCTTGTCAAAATTGACTTTCATGCTTAATGCTCTTAAAAAAAAAAATTTTTTTTTAAGGTGAAAAAATCTAAGAAATCTGCAGGCAGTCCGTGCTCAGACTTGCGGGGTTGGCTCATACGTTCCACTCCTGCCAGCATCCTCGGCTCCCTCCGGGGCCCTCCCAGAGCCTCGAGGGACCAAACCCTGCTGCCCTCCTCTGCTCACCCCCCCCCTCTCGTTGCCACAGCCCCATCAGGCATGTGGGGGGGGGGGGAGGAGGGTGGTGGCAGGAGCAGGGAACCACAGTACAGGGAAGAGCTGGCCAGTTGGAGGGGTCTGGGTGCTACTCTGGGGTGTCGGGCACCCCCCCAACTGACGACACCCACTCTCTCCCCCATGCTGACACCTGCCTCCCCCACAGCTTCCCTCCTCCCCACGCCTGCAACCTCCTTCCAGGAGGGGGGAGGGTGTCCCTCTCTGGGCACGCAGGAGCCTCAAGCTGGCAGCTACTTCCTCCTGGTCCTGGGGCCCAGGCCTCCCCTTCTCCCTGGACACCTTGGACCAGTCATTGCCCTGGGCCGCAGAGCACAGGGGGGCTCGGGGGCGGGGGGCTCTCTCTTGGAGCCTCCCTTCTGGATCTGACATGAGGACCTTTTTGCTCCTAAGAGAGATGGATTAGCCACAAGGAAGCACAAGGGAGCAATGACCTTTGCGGGGCCTCTGGGAAGGCTGCCAGGATGAGGCGGTGAGGGGTGCGAGGCGAGGAGCTCCCTGTCTGCAGGGGCCCAGGTGGGAAGCCCCACCCCCACGGGCCGCAAGCATGGTCTCAGGGGGCTCACGTTGCTCCCTGCGTGGAGACCCCAGCCCTGGGAGGTGACAGTGGCAGCCGTGCAGCTGAGGACGGCTGAGCAGGGCGGGCAGGAGAGGAGGACGGGACTCAGAGCTGGATCAGTCGGGGCCCGCCAGGGGCAGCCTCTCCTGAGCACAGCATCAGTGTGAGGAAGGAGGGGTCTCTTGGGCGGGCGCCCGTCACGGGGAGAGATTTCCCGGGGCTGTCCTGGGACCTCGGTGTGGCCGGGTCTGTGACAAGCTCCAGGAACGCCCCGGGAACCACAGCCTTTGCTCTGTCGCCCCCTCTCCAGGCCTGGAGCCCCAACAACACCTGGCAACATCCTGGCCTCCCGCTTTGAGTTCAGCAACACCATCAGCTGGGCCTCCGGCGTGGCCGCACCTCAGCCTCTCCATCCCTGCAGCCACGGCCCCTGTTGAAGCCACATCCTCTCCCAGGGCTTCAAGTGTCTGTGTCCACGGGTTATGCATATCCCTGGGCAGGCTGTCTAGACCTCCACTCTGCCCAGGCTTCTGCCTACACACAGCTCCTGGGCCCCAGCAGCCTTGGGGTACAGCCCCTAGGCCTCCGTCCGTGGCCTCTTGAGCTGGCCCTGCCCCTCCATCTGTACCAACAATGCCTCAGTGGCCTATACATTCAGGCCTGTGCGTCCCCCTCCCTGCCCTCCACCACCTGGCTCCCTCGCTCCCTCCTGAGGCTCAGCTTTCTGTCCTCTCCTCCAGGAAGCCTTCCCAGACTGCCTCCTCAGAGAACGTCTCATCCACATTGGGGTGAACTCTCTGCTTCCCTATCCTCACCCCGGTCTGAATGGGTTCCGTTCAGAGCAGCAGTAACAAAGGACTGACAAGTGAATGAATGAATGAATGAACGAATGAATGAGGATGTGGATGGATGTGCAGGCTTCGAGGTGCCTCTGCAGGCCATGGAGTGGGACAGGGTGCAGTTCACCGGGCCATTCTCCCCTCTGCCCCTCATGCTATTCACCGGCTTCCGTCTGAGTCATTTGGGCGCCCCACCCCCTTTGCCGCAGAGCCGAGGTCTCTGGGGTAAGTGAGCAGCAGCCTGGCTCCAGGCCGCTCCCCCTCCCATCAGCGTGGGCATGACTTATGTGGGCGCCGCCTCAGCCCCTGCCTCCTGGATTCATTACCCTCTTGCTGCAGGAAGGCTGAGGCTGGCGGCTGCTGGGCACCCGCAGGGAGGGTGACAAAAGCAGGCATTGGCTTCCTTAAGGCCCCGGAGGCACCGTGGGGATGGGGGCTGCATCCCTGGGGGGTGCTCACTGCGCAGGTGCCCCCTGCCCCGCTCCTGCAGGGCCCCGTAGGCGCCTGTGCTGGGACCCACCCGCAGGGCAGCTCGCATTAGTATTCCCCGCACAGGAGCTTGCAAAGAAATGACTCACACACTGGTTGACTAATTTGAAAGTAAGCTGTTTTTGCTGCAAGTGGGAAGGTTCAGTGAATCTTAAAAACTAAGCAATGGAGATTTTATTCCCTGTTCTAGACCTTTCCTTCTGTCTAGAAGTCGACTCTGATACAGCTCTGTTTATGATAATAAAAACGTCTTTTGTCGACTCACCTGCAGCTGCCGCGGCGGGAACTGTGGGAGTCGGGGCTCAGGTCTCACCTGCCTCGAGACCTCAGCGGGTCACTAACCCCCTCGGGACAGCAGGGACAGCACCTGATAGGACAGGTCCCCAGAGGATGCACCCATTGCACAAATGCACCCAGGCCCAGGCGGTGAGTCTGCAGAACAAGGAAGGGTCCTGCCACGTCACCTGCCCAGCACCACTCCTCCCGGGGATGGGGACTGCAAAGAGGAGGTGCATTTCCCCCCGAATATTGGGGCTATTGTAGGAAGGCCATCTCCCCATTTTACAGACAGGTAACCAAAATGCACAGAGAGGTTAGGTAATTCATCAGAGGTCACACAGCTGCTGTATGCACAGGCCTTTGGCCGCAGTCAACCATACCAATTGAGGTCCCCACCCTGCGTTAGAAAGGTGGACGAGGGCTGGGATAACGTTGATGCTTGTCTTGTGGGAGATGGGGAGTGAGAGATCAGATCTGAGCACAACGCAGGAGGCAGGAGGGTCTGGAGGAGGCACCTGGGGAGGGGAGGTTGAGAGCAGAAGCTGGCCGGGGCCGGGGAAGATGGGCCTCCGAAGTTGACCTAGTGGAACTCGCATAAATCAAGAAGGTGAGGGAACTCGTCCTAAAGGGGAGTCTGGATGGAGCAGCTCATCTCCAGGCTCCATGTCCCCCGATCCCCACTTTAAATTGTCCATACCCACCTCCAGTCTCCAGCTTCCTTTCTCTTCCTTCCTTCCTTCCTTCCTTCCTTCCTTCCTTCCTTCCTTCCTTCCTTCCTTCCTTCCTTCCTCCTTCCTTCCTTCCTTCCTTCCTCCTTCCTTCCTTCCTTCCTTTCTTTCTTTCTTTCTTTCTTTCTTTCTTTCTTTCTTTCTTTCTTTCTTTCTTTCTTTCTTTCTTTCTTTCTTTCAAAACTCTATATTGAAAGTATTACATAGGTCCTTCTTTTCACCCCATTTACCTCCCCCAGCCCGCTCCCCTCCCCTACCCCCAGGCCCTCACCACCCCATGGCCTGTGTCCCCGGGGTGACGCATATATGCATACAAGGTCATTGGTTGATCTCTTCCCACCTCCCCTCCCCTGCCTTCCCTCTGAGGTTCAATAGTCGGTTCATGCTTCTATGTCTCCGGGTCTATTTTTGATCATCAGTTTATTTGGTTCATTAGATTCCACATATGAGCAAGATCATGTGATACTTATCCTTCTCCGACTGGCTTATTTCGCTCAGCATAATGCTCTCCAGACCCATCCATGCTGTTGCAAATGGTAAGAGTGCTTTCTTTTTCACTGCTGTGTAGTATTCCGTTGTGTAGATGTACCACAGGTTTTTTTATCCACTCATCTACTGATGGGCACTTAGGCTGTTCCCAAATGCATTCCTTTTGCATCAGACACATTCTCCAAGTGTATTGTCCATCTGTAGCACAGATGGGGGCAGCCCTGGGCAGGGCAAATGCTGCCCACTTGCCTGGGGCAAAGCATTGAACCTCCTCTCAGGCAGCTGCTCAGGTGACTAAAACTCCAGGGGAGAGTGGCCCGGCCACCCCCTCCTGCACCTTTGCTCGCCTGACCTCCGGAAGGGAGTCGCAGAGACGGTCAAGGCCAGAGTGGGCCTTTCCTCACCCCAAACTCAGGCTGCTGCGCACGATGCCTTTATGCGCTGCAGGACTGTGGGAACACTGGGAAGACATTCTGAGCCCCAGTTTCCTCACCTGCATGTGGGAACCACGGCTGTAGCTGATGACTCCCTGGTTCTTTGCACCCACTTCTCCCAAGGCTGAGTAGTTGGGTTGGCGTGCCAAGCCCTTGGGACGGGCACAGAGCGAGCTCTCGACAGAGGCCTGCCGTGATGGCTCATTTTGATCACACGCTGTGTGTCCTCGGACAAGCCGCTCTGCCTCTCTGAGGTGCGGCTGCTGCGTCTGCCACGTGGCGGTAACCCTGGTCCCTGTTTCCCAGGGAATTCAGGAGGTCTTGACAAGGTGGCTCGTAGAAGACGCCTGGCACGGGGCCTGGCACCTTTAAGTGCTCCATTAGGGCTCACGATGATGATGATGGAGTGGTAGTGCTGGGCCTGGCACGCGGCCCGGGCGGGCTCGCCGCCTCGCCACGCCAGCCTCTGCAGCCGCCTCGCCTTCCCGCAAAGCTTTCTCTCCGGCACAGTGTGATGGGCAGAAAATTGAAAAACGTACTCTAACTACTGTATTACTTTCCTGGAGCCCCCCCTCCTCCCCACCGAAACACAAGCCAGAGATAACAGCCTCCCAAATAGGTTTACTGAAGTCAACCCATTACAAGTGCGGACACGCTTGGCGATAACAGAAGACTGTGAGTTCTTAATATCCTGCCCGGCGTGCGGGAGGAATAAATGAGGGACCAAGGCGAGGCAGCCGGACTGCAGATATGCTGTCGCATCCCTCGGCCATCCATCAGCCCGGGTGTCAGGCAGTGTCCCTGGCCCCACTTTGGGAAGGATGGTCGCCATATGGATAGACTCAAATGCATCCTTTCAAAAATAGATCTGCTTAGAATTCATTAACTTCCATAACTCCACCAGCAGAAGCAATCAATTCTTTGAACTCTATCACCACGCTTCTCACGGGGCTCTCTCCCTCAGCAGCCAGGAAGGGAACAGGGGCTGTTTGGGTCCGACGGCGGGGCGCCGCGCGAGGGCACGAGGCCAGGAGTCCAGCCTGGACACTCCGGCAGCTGGGACCCCATTATTTCCTGATGCTTTTGTCCTTCCAGTAGTCACTCCTCACACCAGGGCTGCTCAGCCCTGCCCGGAGCCCCACTTGGGGCCATAAACCCCACGCGCTCCCCGAATTTTCACCTGCAGCCGGGATCCGCCCCCCTCGGACCACAGACCCTGCTTCCTAAATGCCCATTCAACATCTCCACCGGGACGCAGATGGCATCGTAAGCGGGCATCGTAAACCCGCCACGTCCACGTGCAGCCACAACTGGCTCGGGTTCCTCAGCCATCTGGCCAGAAGTGGGGGGGGGGGGGGGGCCCTCTGGGACACCTCTCTTCCTCTCACACCCACATGCAGCCCACCAGGGGGGCCTGCAGGGCCTGCCTTCTGAGACCAGCCAGGCTCCAGCCTCCGGGCCTCCTCCGTGGCCACGGTGCTGGGCTGGCCCAAGCTCCCACCCAGAGCCTCCGGATGACTGTGGGAGCTCCTACCTGGTCCCCCTGCTTCCGCCCTGCCCCGCCCCAATCTCAACCCCACAGCGGAGGAACCCTACGCACGCGCAAACCACACAGGACTTTCCTCCGCCCAACGCTGCCCAAAGGCTCTGAGCCACCGGGGTCCCCGTGAAGCCCACCTGGTCGGGACCCCTGTGCCTCCTGGCTGGGCCCCCTGTGACCCTCCACCTTCCTCACTCCCCTGCAGCCACCTCACTCCAGGCCAACCTGCTGCCCCAGAGCCGTTGCACCTGCACCTGCCTCCATGCTGCTCCCCGATGGCCCGCGGCTTCCCTCCCCACGTGTCTGAAACTGCCTCCCCCTGGCACTTCCACTGACAGCTGTTTGGCTTGTTTATCTTGTTGGCTGTCTGTCTTCACCGGCAAAATGTAAGGCCCACAGAGCAAAAGGGATTGGGGCAGGGGGTGTCTGCGTGGTTGCCGCGGCTGCTGCCCTAGACCTTGCCTGGAACGCGTGGGCGCTCAGGAAGCAGGCAGTGAGGGAACGAGTGAGTGAGTGAGTGAATGAAGCGTCTGACCCTCCGAGAGCTGCCTCCACTCCTTCGGCCCTCATCACGGGGTCAGCCTCTCAGCTGTGTCTGGAGACGCTCAGTCATGGCTGTTCCATTAGGACAATTCATCTTCTCCCACGTGACTGGACGCTGGCCCACGCGACTTGCCCGCCTCTGCCTCTGCCCCTCGTAATGGACACTGGCTCAGTCAACTCTCTGCTCTCCATGCCCGGGCCGCACCAGCCCCCTGTCCCATGCTTCCCTTCTGGAACTTTCCATCGACTATTCCCTTTCCAATCACCTGTCCCTGTGGACAATCCCGCCACACAACCTCCTTCTTTCTCCTCTGCCCCCCTCCCTGCCCAACAGCATCAGCCCCCACCCCCGCCATGGCCCAGATGGAAACCTTCCGTGCCTCCCCACCCACTTCCCTCCACCCCCACCCCCATCCCCTCCCCTGGAGTCCTGGCTGCTGCTGCTTCTCAGCCCCTGTCTCTGGTGCGGGGCGGAGGGGCAGGTCTGGCATGAGTGTGTGGGGCGGGGCGGGTGTCCTGGTGGGGCAGGTGGCCTGTGCTGGTGCCGTTGGGGCGATGGGGTGCCCCTGCTGTGTTCCAGGGCCCCGTCGAGATGAGCCCGCACGGCAAGCATGGAAACTTCCAGGCCGCGTGCCCTGCTCTCTCTGTTGATACAATTCAGCTCGATCCACTTCACAAACATTTACCCAGCGCGCGTGCCTCGTGGAGCTCCGGCCAGGGGCCCGCGGGAGGCGCTCACCCCACCTGCCCTGCGCCCTCTCCTCCTCCTCCCGCCTCCCACCCCTGTGTCCTCCTCTGCCCCTTCTGGATGCCTCTCAGGATGCGGTCCGCCCTCCGCCTCTCAGACCTCCATCCTGCCCTGTTTACACACACACACACACACACACACACACACAGCCCGAGAGGTCGCAGGTGGGGCAGGGCAGGAGAAGGAGGCTGCCTCAGTGTCCATGCTCCTGGTGGCCATGCTGTGAGGTCCCAGGACAGGGGCATCCAGGCGGAGAAGCCTCCTGGGGCGGGAAGGGAGGGGTGTCTGGGCGCCCGGACATGCGGGATCCAGAGGGCAGCAGCGACCCCAATCTCCCACCATCTCAGCGGCTGCCACCGGCCCCACGTGGATGTGCGTGTAGACACAGCAGGTCCAGGGCCCGGACAAGGCCAGAGACATACAGTACATGCGGCTGAGGGCGGGGCCTGCAGTGAGAGGCTAAGAATGGGGATGTGGCTTTGGACGGCCTCGAGGAGCCCATGGCGGGACAGCCTATGTCTCTTTGCCTCCCCCGTGCGCCCAGCTCAAAGTCATAATAATAATAATAATAATAACAATAATAATAATAATGAAAACCACCCCCAGCGTATGCTTTCCAGGTGCACCTTCCCTGGCCTCTAATCCCCTGAATCCTCCCAGGGTCCCCCTGAGGAAGGCATGGCTATTCCCCCATCTTACCGCTGGGGAAATGAAGGCACAGAGAAGTTTGGTAACCTGGCCAAGGTCACACAGCCGGTGAGTGGTGCAGACCCCGGGGAAGATGACCTGCAGACTGTGTGGCTTTGATGAGTGAACAAACAGGCTGGAAGTGCCCCCACACACTTCTGACAAGGGGTGGGTGACCGAGCTGAGCTCTGCGCAGGTGGCCCTGGGCGGGGGCAAGGGGCTCTCTTCTTCCCAGCTTGCCCCTCGGCCTGAGGATGGAGAGAAGTGAGTTCTCTTAGCCACTGGTGTTCCTTTATTTGTTCATCTGCTCATTCATTCATTCATTCATTCATCAAACCCTAACTGAACACCCAAGCCCTGGTTGCTCAGGGAGAACTGAGACACGGCCCCTGCCCTCGCCCAGCCGGCGAGAAGGCGGCTGCAGACAGCACCAGAGGCAGCAGGTGCTGTGATCAGAGACTGGCCCTGTGGCCCTGTCAGCGAGGAGGACGGGGACAGGCTGCGCTGCGTGCAGAACAACACGCCTCTCTTTTGTTCTGTCTGGGAGGCTCAGAGCCAAACCACCCGGGGGGATGGGGGTGCAGACGCTGTTCGGCCCTGGCTCACTGGCCCCCGGCTTTGTTTTCCCACTTCTCATCTATCGGACCCCTCCCACCTGCCGAAAGCCCCCGCAGAATGGAAAGGGATGGAGAGCAGGCTGCCAGCCTCGGCACGGTGGCACCGCCTGTCTGCCCCCAGCTCTAGTCACAGCTGCCCGGACGGGTGACCGGGACAACGGCGAGCACGTCACTGACTTGATGGAAAACTTCGGAGACTTGATCTTGCTATTATGGTCCGGACGTGTGTGTCCCCGTCCACACCTCCCCTGTCCTGTCCCCCGACGTTCTCCAGACCAAACGCAAACACGTACATGAGTGTGTGGCGGAGGGAGCCGCTGGACCAGACTTCGCAGCCTTGAAAGTCTGGCCCGCGCGTCACCGGCTGCGTGAGCCGCTCTTTATCGCTAAGATGAAAGGTGAATTCATTCATTGTATCTGCGTTTTGACCTTCGTTCTAAAGTATCTCCCCTCCTTCTCTCTGACTAAAAATAGCCACTCGACCCTGAGTTAGAAAGGCAGGGGGCTCTTCCCGCCCCTACTCCCCCCATTCCCAACCTTGACTTTCAACCCTACTTGCCATTTCTTTCTGGGTTTTTCTAAAAGATGAGGGTTCTATGCCCGACTGGCACGGCTCAGTGGTTGAGCGTCGACCTATGCACCAGGAGGTCACGGTTCGATTCCCAGTCGGGGCACATGCCTGGGTTGCGGGCTCGATCCCCAGGGTGGGGCGTGCAGGAGACAGTCCATCAATGATTCTCTCCCATCATTGATGTTTATACCTCTTGCTCCCTTTCCCTTCCTCTTTGAAATCAATAAAAATATATATTTTTAAAAAGATGAAGGATCTAAACTGTCAAGAAAACTGGCCTCCTGCCCACCCTCCCCAACAGCGGCTGCCAGGTGGCCGTTGACAGATCCAGGAGGAGCGAGGCCAGGGGGGAGTCCCATCTCTTCACTGTCTGGCACCATCACATGCTCTCAGAAGCTCACGCTACTGAAGGGCCCATCAGGCGTCTCTCAGATCGACGCGGCTTTATAAACACAGCCAGAAACCCAACATCAGAGGCTCCGAGAAAGGCCCGAGGAACCGGAGCGACGCCACACCTGGACCCGCTGGGTCAGCGTCAGGTGGAGTTCCGTGAGGGCACCTTTCTCGGCCCAGCCACCCCTTCCTCACACATCCGGCCTCTCGGAAAATCCCCGCGCTGCCCCATCTTCCCGGGAGACGGTGGAAAGGGCCTTGTGCCGGGCCCGCGCTCTCCGCTGGACTGATCCCGGCCAGGCGCTCGCTCCCGTTCACAGCAAAGCCCTCTGGTGCCGCTTCTTTCCACTGTGCATGACCAGCTTGTGAATGTCGCTGCCAGGAGCTGGGTTCCTGCGGTGTCTCGTTGGAGAAACCGCCCAGGTTTTACCAAGTGTTTGGGTTCCTGTCACAAGGATGGAATCCACATTTTTAACCAGAATCCAAGAGCACTCGACCTGCAGGCAGGCGGCTGCGGCTCCCGGGACCTTGTTGGTTGAGCTTGGTTGGTTCCAGGCGCCTCCGTGGAGGGGTGAACGTCTCGCCAGCATCCCGTCCGCGAGGGGCCGTGATTTCTTTAATTGAGGTGAGATGCACATAAAACAAACTAGGGTTCATTTTCAAACGAACTATCCAGTGGCATTTGTAGCACATTCACGAGGTTGTGCGACATCACCTCTACTAGTTTCTGAACTAGTTCCCCCCCCACCTCCAAGAGGAAAACCAATAGCATTAAGCCGTTACTCCCTTCCCTCTGACAACCACTCATCTACTTGCTGTCTCTGCGGAGTTGCCTGTTCTGGACAAGTCATAGACATGGAATAATAAAATGTGGTCCTTTGTGCCTGGCTTCTTTCACTAAGCATGTTTTCTTTTTCTTTTTTAGTTTTTCTCTCTTTTTTTGCTCAATCCCTCTGGTGCCCCCACCCAGCCTCTGAGCCCCCCTGCTCCAACAACTGTCAGTCTGTCTCTATTTTGCTTGTTAGTACATTTTGTTCGCTAGATTCCACCTATGAGTGAAATCATATGCTACTTGTCTTTCTCTGACTGGCCTATTTCACTTAGCATAATGCTCTCCAGGTCCATCCATGCTGTCGCAAAGAGTAAGATTTCCTTCTGTTTTTATGGCCAAGTAGTATTCCATTGTATAAATCAACCACAGCTTTTTTATCCACTCATCTGTTGATGGGCACTTGGGCTGTTTCCATATCTTGGCTATCCCAAATAATAAAGAGGTAATATGCAAATTGACCGTCACACTCTCACACAAGATGGCCGCCCCCATGTTGTCACAAGATGGCCACCACAAGATGGCCGGCAGGGGAGGGCAGTTGTGGGCGATCAGGCCAGCAGGGGAGGGCAGTTAGGGGCCATCGGGCTGGCAGGGGAGCAGTTAGACATCGATCAGTCTGGCAGGGGAGTGTTTAGGGGGTGATCAGGCTGGCAGGCAGGCAGGCAGGCGAGCTGTTGGGAGCCAGCAGTCCCGGATTGTGAGAGGGATGTCCGACTGCTGGTGGGATCGGGCCTAAACCAGCAGTCGGGCATCCCCCGAGGGGTCCCAGATTGGAGAGGATGCAGGCTGGGCTGAGGGATAACCCCCCCCCCCCCCGGTGCACAAATTTCATGCACCAGGCCTCTAGTTGTAAATAATGCTGCGATGAACATAGGGGTGCATATATTCTTTAGAACTGATGTTTCAGGTTTCTTCAGCTAAATACCCAGAAGTGGAATCGCTGAGGTCATTGGATTGTTTGTTTTTTTGGTGTTGAGTTTTATAACTTCTTTATAAATTTTGGATATTAACCCCCCTATAAGCTATATCATTGGCAAATACATTCTCCCATTCAGTGGGTTGTCTTTTCATTTTGTTGATGGTTTCCTTTGCTGTGCAAAAAACTTTTTAGTTTGATGTAGTCCCATTTGTTTATTTTTTCTTTTGTTTCCCTTGACCAAGGAGCTATATCATAAAAATATTGCTACAAGAAATGTCCAATATTTTACTGCTTGTGTTTTCTTCTAGGATTTTTATGGTTTTGAGTGTAACATTTAAGTCTTTAATTCATTTTGAGTTTATTCTTATGTATGGTATAAGAAGGTGTTCTAGTTAAATTTTTTTTGCACATATCTGTCCAATTTTCCCCAAACCACTCATTGAATAGATTATCTTTACCCCATTGTATGTTTTTGCCTGCTTTGTCAAATATTAATTGACTATAGAGGTGTGGGTTTATTTCTGGACTCTCTATTCTGTTCCATTGACCTATGTGACTGTCTTTATGCCAGTACCATGCTGTTTTGATTACTATACCAAGTAGTATAGTTTGATATCTGATAGCGTGATTCCTCCAACTTTCTTCTTTCTCAAGATTGCTGAGGCTATTCTGAGTCTTTTATTATTCCATATAAATTTTAGTAATATTTGTTCTAGTTCTGTGAAATATGCCATTGTTATCTTGATAGGAATTGCATTGAATCTATAGATTGCTTTGGGTTTTTATCAAGCTTAATTCTTCCTACCCATGAACATAGTATATGCTTCCACTTATTTCTTTCTTCTTTAATTTCTTTCTTCAGTGTCTTATAATTTTCTGAGCACAGGTCTTTTACATCCTTGGTTAAACTTATTCCTAGGTATTTTATTCTTTTTGAAGCAATTGTGAATATGTTGTTTTCTTAGTTTCCCTTTCTTTTTAAAAAATATATTTTTATTGATTTCAGAGAGAAAGGAAGAGGGAGAGAGAGAAACATCAATGATGAGAGAGAGTCATTGATTGGCTGAATCATTGATTGGCTGCCTCCTGCATGCCTCCTACTGGGGATTGAGCCCACAATTTGGACATGTTGACCAGAATCAAACCTGGGACCTTCAGTCTGAGCCAAACTGGCTAGGACTAGTTTCTCTTTCTGATAGCTCATTATCCTATATAATAAAAGGCTAATATGCAAATTGACCAAACAGCAGAAT